>NC_090310.1:71272626-71590126 GCF_039906515.1 Pseudorca crassidens | reverse complement strand
AACTCCATTATATGAAAACGTAATCTGAATATGCAGGCTGGCAACTTTCAAATTCTAGTTTGTCTCTGCGCTTTCTAGTAACAAAAGCTCAAATAGGAAGATCACTTTTATTGGCACCTACAGTGTGCTAGACTGTATGCTTTCTATAAATCCCATTCTTAAGCCTCCTAGAAACCCTATAAATTAGGTATTATTCCCGTTTCATAAGTGAAGAAACTGAGTTTCAGAGAACTGGAGTAAATAAGCCCAAAGTCCCACACACATGGAGTCGGGGTGGGATTGGAAGCCAAAATAGGGTTATCTGACTCCAGAATCCATGTTCCTTCTCCTGCACCAGGAATGCAGCTCTCACCACTCACTGGTCTCACTGTATGAGGCTGCTGATGGCTCCTCCCCTTTTCTACCACGTGGGCAGAGGCTGCTGCCACCACAGTGTCCTGCAAGGAGCCTGTGGCTGGGTACTGGCGTGGAGCCAATCAGATTCCCACCCGGTGCCAGGTTCTGTGATAAGCATGTTCAAATCTGCCATCTTACTCTGTCCTCACAGTAATCCTCCCTAGTTGGTATGTTTGTTAGCAAACCCATTTTACAGTAGAGGAAACCGGTGCTCTGAGATATTAAAAGCTCTTCCTCAGGTCCCATAATGAATCCATAGTGAGGTTTGGACCCATGTTCTACTTTCTAAACCAAGCGTCTTGTCTTTCCTCCAACTTTACGCTTTCTCTCCGTCACAAAGCAGGGTGAAGGAAAGAAAGGAGATCAGCGTGAATAGCCTTGCTAGCTGACAGGACAGAGCCTCCTCTGGGCTCCTCTGTCCACTTCAGAGCCCAAAATGCCTGTCACAGGAAGGTAGCTGCCCAGTAATCCAGAAAGGACCTGTGAGGATTGTCCCACCAGGAGCTTCTTCGGAAGTGGGACTGTAGACCAGATGGTCCCATCCCATCCTCGGGCATTCCTGAGCTGGTCCAAGCCCTGGATAGATATAGAGAGAGATGAGCAAGAGAGAGAGATTGCAGCCTGGTGTGGGAGACTCATGGTCCCACAATGAGCATCTTTGCACAACCCAAATATGTATGTATGTATATATGAATGATGGACCTGGAATTCATCTAAGGTCTTCTAGCTCCAAGGCCATATCTGGTTCCAGCTCTTCTGGTACTGGATTCTGTCTTCTTTTAAGGTGAAATCTGCTCTCTGTAACATCCATCCATTCATTCCTGATTTTGCACACAAAGTATGGGTTGGTCAGCAACCAGACGCTGGCCCTTGTCTGCCCTCTGGTGTCCCAGAGGGTAATGAAATCAGTCTTTCTCTTCCTGCAGCTCTGAGCCTCACCCCCAGCTATTGGGCTTCAGCCAGCTGTGTGCCCTGCAGGTCCTGCCCTCAGGCTCAGGGGCCCTCACATCAGCTATCAACCTTCTTCAGTACACATTTCTGTTTTCCAACATGTTCAAAATCTTGAGTGGCGCATCTGTCTCCATTTAGTCCATGTCTATGAAGTGTTTGGTTTCCCTGGGCCGTCTACCCTGGGCCGAACTACTGGAAGTTCAGGGGGCTGCCACCACCCTCACTCACTTTTCCAAACCTGGGTTCAGAACACACTGCTCACGTTTGAATTAACCTCCAAATGTCCATCGCGTATCTGCCTCACACAGAGTTCATGGCTTCCAGCTCGGGATTTGAGGGTCTCAAGTAAAGACTTTATATTTCATCTGTGCTGTGTCTTCTGGTTAGATTTGACCCTGTTATCCCAGTGTACTGAGATATTTTTGATTTCTAGCTGGGTTAGCCAAGGAGCTCACTTAATCCTCCCAGTTTGGGGCCTCAAATTACAATAATTATTAGATTATTAATATTCATCATACCGGCTATTATCTATTGAGCATTAATTGTGAGCCCATTTCCAGCTGAGTGTTTTATATGCATTATCTTATATCATCGGTATTTTGGGAGGATTAAATAAGTTTGTTATGATTATCCCTGATGGTTTACAAGTGAGGAAACTGAGGTTTAAATAATAAGGAACTTGCCTAAGCCTTCATAGTTTTAAATGGCAGATTTTTAAGCTGGAACTTAAACCCGGGTCTGTGTGACACCCCTAAGCCTACGGCCAAGATCATTCCACTATACTGCCTTCTGTAAGATAGGTGTTATTATTCCCATTTTATAGAGAAGGAAAGTAAAGTGCTCAGTTACAGCAAACATTGAGTCATTGGCTCAAAGCAGTGGTGCCCAAAGTGTGGTCCCCAGATCAGCAGCATCAGCATCACCTGGGAACTTTCTGGAAGCAAATTCTTGGGCCCCACCCCAGACCTACTGAACCCCACACTCCGCCGGTGGGGCTCAGCAGTCACTGTTTTTAACGAGCCTTCCAGGTAATGCTGATGCACATTCAAGTCTGAGAATCGCTGGCTGGTAGTAAAGCCCAGGACTGTCAGACTCCAAAGCCCTGGTTCTTCTATGTGCAGAATCGTCTCTGATAGTACAGTTGGGCACACTGAGAGAGAAAGGCTGATTCTCCCTTTCTCAGGGTGGACGCACCAGGAAGAGGGGCTGCCTGGCGATGCTGGACCTGAGGGCTGCTAAAGCTCGTATATAGCTGAGGGTCCCTAAACCCAGGGCTCCTTTCACAACCATCTCTGGAACTTTCTGTCCTTTTGTCTGAATGGCAAACAAGCCGAGAGTCAGAATGGAAGGAGTGGAAATTTACAAGGAAGAGCAGTCATGAGTCACACAGTGAAACCATGAACTCAACAGAACATCATGAACAGGAATTTTTTTAAATGCACAAAGTTCTGTTTGAAGGGACAGTTATATTTTCTGGAGGCTCCAGGATTAAACTGAATCTGGGAGAAAAATGGAATGTTACAAGCTTGCCACCTCCAGTTTTTCTGAATATTTTATAGAGATTATTGAATATTTTGTAATCATCCTCTTGGCTGACAGATTAAAGGACACACTTATTAAGTTCCTGGCAACCCAAAGTGGAATGGAATTGTTTATTCCTTGGAAATGCAAAATGGAAATTTAAGTGGCCTTGAGAAAGTAAACAAATTGTCCATCCCAAGCATTAAAGAGTTAAACTAAGGTAAGTGTCAGAGAAGGATATTAGACTCCGAAAGGAGACATAGTAGACCATCAAAACTAAGAATTACCTTAGACACTGTCTGATCCAACTTCCTCATCTTAAAGACAAAAAACTGAGTCCCAGAGAGTTTTCTCAAGGTCACTCATCGAGTCACTAGCAAAACCTGGGCTAGAGTTGGGAGCTGTGACCTCTCTAGTCCTTGCCCCCTGGTCTCCTTCAGAGGAGTGAAGTATGGTCAATAATGGCTTGTCTTCTATCTAATATTTTCTGTAGACCCCCAATCCGATTTCTGCACAAATCTAACCATCTCAAATTGAATTATACTTTTCATCTCCTGGTTGTGGGAATAACTGAGGTGTTCCTTTAAATATTCATTGACTGCCAACTATATGCTAAGCAGGGTAGGGATTGTAAAGACAAATAAGGCATAGTCTCTTCCTTCAAGGATATTACTGTCCTCCAAGAGGAGATTCGTAAGTGGATTAGTTTCAATCAATGCGATAAGTGATAGAGAAAAGGCATGTGTGGTGCCCCAGGAACACTGATCAGAGGCTCAGCAGGTGATTAATTCTGCCTAAGTGAGTTAGACAGTACTATCTATGTGAGGAAATGGATTTTGATTTGAAGAAAGTGCAAGGAAAAGATTATCCCAGATAGAAGGGACAAAGGCTCGGAGGTGTAAGGGGTATGGTGAGCTTGAGGAAGGGGCTTTAAAATACAGGGTGCTTTGTTCTGAAAGCATATAGCCAGAGATATGTCTGGGACAGTAGCTAGAACCTGCCCGAGAAGGAACTTACATTTGTAGCCTACTTAAATTCAGTTTCCAGGAGGGGCAACCTATTTGGAAATTAGAGTGATCCCAGTGTTAGGTGCCCTTGCATGTTGTTGGAACCTGGCCTCATATTCTCTTTGATTTGTATAGATTCAGCTTTCCATTATAAATAAGTAGGGACAGCATTTTCTCAGCTACAGACCTTTACTTTCATTGTGAGCTGGCCCAGACATTCTTTCTCAATACCCTTTCAAAGAGACCTCAGTAAAGCTACAGAGCTGAACTTGTTTTTGACAATTTATGCTAGGCCACTGCATCTTGAGAAGAAAATAGAATTGTATACACCTCACAGGTGGTCCTGAGTGGTAACAGGGCGCTTAGGAAGTGCTTGTTAAAGTAATCAAGGATAAAGAAGTGATGTTGAAAATGTAAATATATAGTTGCTAGGTAGCAGGATAAGCTGAGCTTAGAGACTAGGTTTTTTTTTCCTCAGCTCAAAGCCACAGCCTTGGTAAGTTGAAAACACAGATAATAATTCTGCCAGCTAACATTTTGTGAGTAATTCCTGGACAAAGCACTTTACATGCATCATTTCATTTCATAATCTCAACAATTCTATGAGGCAGGTCAGGGAAGCTGAGGTTCAGAGATTTTAAGTAACTTTCTCAAGGGCACACAGCTACCAAGAAACCAGACTGAGGTTTGAACCTGGGTTTATATGATTGCCCTGTCAGCAGCCTGTCCTTGAAATACTTTCTTTGCTTAACTTCTACTCTCCTGGTTTTTCTCCTTCCTCCCCAGCCACTCCTTCTCATGCTTCTTTCTTGGTTCTTCTTCTAACCATTCCAACATCCCAGGACCTAGTCCAGAATCTTCTCTTTTCTGCTTATGCTCCGTCTAAGTGGGCGGTGATGATGACATTAAATGAGATAATGAGCACAAGAAGAGGCCAGATTTGAAGCAGGAGCGGGGGAGTTCAGATCTAGACAGATACGGTTTGAAGTGCTGTTGAGTCACTGAAGACATGTCGAGCAGGCTGTTGGATTTGTGGGCCTGGAGCTCAGCAGAGGAGTCTGGCCTGGAGATATAAATGTTTGCTACATTGTATATACACAGTGATTGAAGACTTTGCCATGAATAAGGAAATTGAGGCACATTAAGATGGGACACGTTGCCTGGCATCCCTTAGCAAGTTAATGGAAGAACCAGAGCATCAAACTGGGACTTACCTATTAGAAGTGCCTACAGAAAAGCAGTCAGTTAAAGCTGACGGCAAAACAGGGGTCTATGAAAGGGGCTACGTGACTAGTCCAAGTGCAGACTTTCTGGTCGTCCACCCAGACCCTGAGATGGACCTTGGAATGTGTGAATGAGTTCATGGATCAGGTAGCCTCATGGTTGTCTACTCAGCCAGGATTATGATAAGATCTCAGTAGGCAAAGCATAACTTTCTGAATCAAAACAGAAATTTTTAAAAGTCTGAAGTCTGATTTATATATTAGTGGTTGGGAGCAGATCTATATACCTTAGAAATTCAGTGAAGGAGCTGTAGTGTTGACATCATCACAGAGGTTGAGGAGCGCACGTAAAGTTCTTGCCCAGGTGGTAGGTTGTCCCACTGCCCACAGAGGTGGACAGCAGGTATGATACAGGAGGTAGAGGTTTGGAGAGGGAACGTCTTTGCAAAGCAGAATTCAAGGAAATGGAAGAAAAAGATCAGAGTGCCAAGGACAGGCAAAATCCCTCTGTCCCCTGCGTTACCATCTCCATCATTTTCTAGGTGGTCTCCTACATGCTTCTGGAGTATGTCATGATGTTTAGTTAGAGGCTGACTCAGTAGGATGCACTTGACTGTATTGAGAGGAACTGCCTACACCACCAGACGTCTATTATATCTCTAACCTGCACCTACCTCTAGAGTGGACAGATGTCGAGTGAGGAGATCCCCCAACCACAATACTAAGTGTTGGTAACACAAACATGAAAAAGGCAGTTCTGCTTCCAGAAATCCCATGATATTTTAGGGAGCACAGACACAGTGATACGGCATGATGCATCTAGTAGAGGTACGTGTAGAAGCTGCGCGGAGAATGGTGTCTGGGGAAGGGAGGCTCTTCTGGCCCATTAACCGTGTAATTCATCTGTCTTTGGGTGATTTACTTTTCACTTCACCAGCCATGTGAGTTGACTCCCTAACTATATGAAGGCTGGAAATGAAAGTAAAATTTCAATCCCTTGGCAGTAAAACAAGAAGAAATGTGTTAAACATGATTAGCAGAGACACATTTAGCAGAGATACAATGTAGAGTAATCTTGACATGTTCCTTTCCCTTACCCTCCACATTTAATTCAATACCAAGTTTTGATTATTCTGCTTCTTCAATATGTGTAGAGCCCATCCACATTCAATACCTCCATCCTCGTCCAAGTTACCATCATCTCCTGCTTCAGTAAGGTCCACAGCCCCTAAATAGTCCTCATATCCATCCTTGTCATTCTCTAGTTCATTTTCTTCTTAGCAGTTAGGGAGATCTATTCAAGGCAGATGTAAATACGTTGCCTCATATCTCCCTGGCTTCTGATTTTTCTTAAGCTAACAACTGAAGTCCCCATCCAGACCTTACATCCATATCTTGCCCTGCTCATTTTTTCCAAGTTCTCACATTTCACTGTTCCTTTCTCTGTGACCTCCAGCCACACTACCTTCTTCCCTAAGTGCTCCACCTTTTCCCCACTCCTTCTCCCACGGGGCCTCTGCGCATGCCATTGCTCTGTCTACAGCAGGGTCGACAAACTACAGCCCACAGGCCAAATCCAGCACACTCTTTGTTTTTGTAAATAAAGCTTTACTGGAAAAGAGCTATGCTTATTTTTTACATCTTGTCTATACATAGCTGTTCCTGTGCTCCTGTCGGTAGAGTTGAGTAATTGCTATTGAGACCATCTAGCCCACAAAACCTAAATATTTACTCTCTAGCTCTTAACAGAAATGTTTTACAACAACTCATCTAGAACACTGGCTATACCCACACTGTTCCTCTAATTGGCTCCTTTAGATCTCAATTCATGGATTTCTTCCTTTTCTGACCCCTTTCTCCCCAGGCCAGATTGGATTCCTTTGTTAGGTGCTATCATAGAATTCTGTTTTCTCAGCACTGACCTCATCTTTCAAATGTATTTAAGGTCCAACTCTTCTGACAGTTGGCAAGATTCAAGAGGTGAGGACCATTTCTGTTTGCTTACTACTGTGTCCCCAGCATGTAGCATGGTGTGTGGCACAGAAGAGATAGACAGAAATTCTTATTTAGTTGACTAGATGGATAAATGGATGGATGTGCAGATAGATGCGACTCAGGCATAGCAATACTAAGTCAGAATAAAAAGGAATATTTAGAAAACCTGGTACAGCTGATACTATACACTGTTGACCCACTTTCTGCATTCAGAATTGAGTGCAGCAGAGAAAGGAATCAAAGAATGTTTCTTTGCCAGTCAGCTGATATCCAGATCTTAGCATGTCTCCACCCCTGTCACCAACCTCTAGTCTGCCAACACTGGGCGGGAATTTTACAAGTCCCTTTTCATTGTTCCTGCAAAATTGGGAGCTGCTACTGAAAATATCCTCAAGTAGTTAACTGTTGGCTGCTCTGGTAATGTGCTACAATCATTCCTCTATTCATAAGAAAAGGGAAGGATAACAGCTGGTGGTCTTCAGACCAGACACAAATACAGGCAAAGACTCAGATAGGCTGCTATCTGGCTGTGCCAGTGGAAGAAACAAGAAAAAGAGTGAAGTCAGGAGGCAGATATAACAGACTGTGAGGCTCCACTGGCTGGATGGCCTCACGAGTAGCCATGAGAACATCAGTTATCCGGGAATGTTCTGAGAGACAGTGGGCATCAATTACATGGATCCAATCTGTATGGTCATGGAGAGCTGGCTTCCCCACATGATTTGTCTTGGGAGCTGAGATGTTCTTTGGTTATTGAAACTCACTAAGTAGAAAGGAAGGGGTTTGAACTGTTCGTTTTTTAGATGAGAAGAAGCCAAAATGAGTTGATAGAATATCAGTAGGAAATGGAATTTGGCTTCTTGGGCTGCTTCAGGATGATCAAGGAAAGTGTCAGGGCGGAGCTGAATCTTAAACAATGAGTGATCAGAGATTGTCAAGGCAGAAAAGGAGAAACATGTTATTGCTGTCTTTGTTTTGTTATGACACAGCACGTCAGTACTTAATGGCATAAAACAACCACCATTATATTGTGCTCACAATTCTGTAGGCCAAGAGTTGGGGCAGGAGTGAGCAGGGATAGTGGTTGTGTCTGCGTGAAAATGAGGAGACTCAGATGGAATGACTTGAATGGCTGGAAATAATTGGGATGGCTCTCCGAGAGCCATATGTCTGGGTCCTCATTTCTTCCTCAAGTGGCATCTGCTAGGGATGGAATGCCCAAATGGCTCATTTATTTGTGTGTCTGACCCCTTGGTCGCAATGACTAGAACATCTGGGGATGGCTGGTCTCTCCCTGTGCGTCTAACTTGGTCTTCTCTGTAGCATGGCAGACTCGTGGTAGTCAGACTTATTACATGCTGGCTGGCTTCCCCCAGAGAGAGTGTTCTGAGAAAGCCGGGAGGAATGCCAGTTCTCTTAAAACTAGGTTGAGAACTGGCCGGCATTACTTCTGCTGCATATCATTATTAAAAGCATCCCAGGTAAGCCTAAAAGAGTGGAGAAGCAGGCTCCACGTCTCAGCAGGGGAAATGGCACGTGTCTACAGGAAGGGAAAGAATGGTGGTCATCTTGGAGATTAAACTACCACACTGTTCTAAAAGAAGAGAGTACATGCACATGGGCGCCACGGTGTGAGGTCTGCCTGGCTGATTAGAGTGAACAATAAATCGGAATACTTTCCAAATCTCCAGTTTCCACTTAGGTTACAGTGATAACTCTTGCATTACTAGCACATGGTTTGGCAAGGTCTCTGAAGATCTTCAGAATCTGGAAAGAGCTTTTGCTCTCATGTACAATTCCTTGTGAGTGTGAATGTCTTCGCTAAAATACAGAGTCCAAAAGACATCAATAAAATGATCTTTTCCCTAGAGCTTGAGAGAGAATATGAAGGGCAGGAGACAGATGTTGGTGTCTCTGCCCGGCGGCCTGATCCTCCTTGAGACACCCTGACCCTGACCTCTTTCTCAGGAAGTCCTTACCCTTGGACTTGTAATTATGAGTAGTTTGACATCCCTGGAGTATTTGGATTTTTAACTCCATGGGATTAGGTGGTGGGAGATGAACCTAGAAAAGGGATCAAGGGCTGTGTCTTAAAGATTGTCAAAACTAGAGAGTTTGGAATTTATAATGTTTTCTGTAAGGAGCTAGCACAGATTTTAAGAAGTGGAGAAGCAGGATTGAGTCCAGTTCCAGAAAGATCATCCCACTGACAGTGAGGAGAATGTATTGGAGTGTGAGTTGATAAGACTAATAAAAAGTAAGTATTGTTTCTGCATGTATCAGATCCAAGGAAAGTGACTTAGCATAAAACACGGCTGCAGTGGACATTTATTTTATACATGCATACACACACACACACACACACACACACGCACACACACCTGCTTACAGAATTAATAGTGACTACAAACAAATTGGTGTGGCCAACTGTTTGTAATGAAGCAGGTGATAGAGAGAGGATGTTCTACAACATTCCATTCTCGGGACTGTTAAGTCCAGAAGTATTGATTAGATAGCCATGCTTGCTCTATATTTTCTTGATCAGTCAATATTTTGATGGTTTGATGCCTGAAAATATTTGGACATATTCGATTTTTGAAATTAGTATCCTTATTCAGTTAATGTCTCATTGGGCCAATTCAGTTTTTCCAAGGTGAAAACCCCTTTCATCTTCAGGGTCTTTGATATAGGTTGGATGAAATTCCCTCTGATCTACAGATGTGACAGAGGCTCAGAAAGTAAGAGAGTCACTCCAAAGTAGCAGAGTCACTTCTGTTTCTGCTACAGTGAAGACTCATGTGGTCCTCCACTGAGTCGTCAGCCAGCTGGGCCCTAGCAAATACATGCACTTGTAAATCTGGTCCCCATTCTTATTAATAACCCTTCTTTTACTGTCCCATCACTCTCCTTGCCAATTGATCCATCAGCAGAGGTTTACCTAATAATTCAATGTCATTATTATGCTTTACTTATAAAATAGCTATTTGCCAAGCCTGTTCTGCAATTTAAAAATGCAAGTCCTACCACGCCACCGTCCATCTGAAAACCTGTCACCGGCTCCCCTTTGCTCTCAGAGTAAAGTTAAAATGCATCTCATGGCCTGTAAGACTCAGAATGATCTGATTCCTGTCTACATCTTTGGTCTCATCTCTAACCACTCTCTGGATTTCTCAGTATAGTTCAGTCATATTGACTTTCCTTCTATTCTTGGAAAACACTAAGTATTTTCCAACATCATGGCTTCCACAATTCCCTTCCCTCTTCCTGGAACATTCTTCCTTTCTGTCATTCATTGTAGACCCTTATTAATCCTTCAGATCTATGATTCTCTGTCATCTTTTGAGGACTTCCTAATCTCTAATATAAACAGTGACCATTTTTTTCTAGTCCCTTCTTTCACAAGTGTTATGTATTCAGATATTTATTTAACAGTTTTTTGGTTACTGTCTGCCTTCTTCACAAACTGTAAGCTCCAAAGTGCAGAGACCACTTCTGTTTTAACCATCACTGTGTCCCTAGAGACTAGCGTTAGGTGCTTGGTATATGACAGATGCTTGATGAGTATTTGTTGAATGAACCATTATGTTAATTTTGTGATCAAGATGGATCACAATGATTCACTATTCTGTATTCAACCGACTATTCTTGTGGACTGCGTGAAAAACGTGGTCCTGCAGTCTTGAAGATGACTAAGGTTACTCTTAGGTTTTGATCCCATGGTGGAGGTGGGGAGACCAGGAGGAGACCATTGCACTAGTCTGGGAGACATAGGTGGGGTGCTGTTTGCAATTCCTTTTCTTGGGAAGTCCTAATCCTAATATCTTTGTCCTCGTCATTAATTCTAAAGACCTCATGGCCAGTGATGGCATCCTTGGACTCCATCATTCAGTGCAGGACTGGAACACAGAAGGAACACTCTTCAGAAGTACTTTGTGGCTACAGCTGCCCCTACCCTTGTGACCTCCCTTGTCTCCTCCAGAGGGCTGTATGCTTCTAACAATTTTTTCCTTCTCCCCCTCGCACCCCAGTCACTGCTTAGCCTTCTCCAACTTTATTCACTTGTGGATATTCCCAATATTTGGGAAAATCTGAAAAGTCAACTTTTATGTTTAAGGAATATACCTCATTGTCTTTAAAGGGGAAAAGAGAAGAAACTAACCTTTATTTAGCCCTAACTATGTACCAGGGGCTATGCAGGATGTGGTGATATGCTATATCCTTTAATCCTTACAACTTTTGAAGTGACAGTTATTATTGGAATCAGGCTTCTTTCACAAGTGTAGAGACTGAGGTTCAGGGATACTAAGTAACTTGTTCAAGGTCACATAGCTAGTAAGAGTTATATCAGGGATTTAAACCTAATATTTATCTTGCATATGATCTGACTACTATAATGTACTCCCTCCCAAGTAACGTGAGATGTGCAGACACTTGTGAGGCCATTGGGGAGATGGCATACTTTGATGCTGATGTCTTCAAATCCCAGATTGCACTACTCTCTTCAGTGATTAGAACATAATGAGAACCCTCCTGCCATTCATTCACTCATCAATGTTTGTTGAGCACCTGCTATGTGCTAGACACGTGTTAGCTTTCATGCTACATCAAGTGAATAAAGCAGGGAAAATTCCCTCCCTTTATGTCCTCATAAAGCTTACATGGTAGTGGTGGTAGGGAGTGGAAAGAGAGAGACAGAAAATAAACAATGGTCAATAAAAAGATAAGTAAATTATATGGCATTATAGAAAATGACAAGTGCTATGAAAAAAATGGAACAAGATAAGTGGTATTTGGAGTTATAAGTGGGGGAACATTGCAGTTTTACAGAAGATGAAATTTGACCGAAGACTTGAAAAAGATAAAATGTCAAGAGTGTCCCTGTTCGAGGCACCCAAGGCAAGAGTGTGCCTGATATTTTCAAGGAAGAGCAAGACTCTATTCTAGCTGCAGGGGTCCAGAGAGCAAGGTTTTCATGATGAGCAGTCTACGCTGTTCTTTGTTGGACAGAACTTGGAAGTCCAAACCAGTAGAGCCCACAAGAAGCATGGACTTCTCTCAATCCACATCCTTTCAGAAGGCACCATAGTAAATAGGTTAACCCAAGATGCTTCCAAAGGACAACAAAGACCCTTGTACCTATGAAGCCACTGCTTTCCATGTTTCTCTTTGGTGCTGATTCTGACCTTCCTTAGCCCAGTAAGGTCTGGCATTGAAGCCTTTCTCCACTTGCCCATTACTCAGTTCTGCTGTGACTCCAGTCTGGCTATACTGGACTTCCCAAGTTCTCTCTCTCTCTCTCTCTCTTTTTTTTTAATATAAATTTATTTATTTATTTTTGGCTGCATTGGGTCTTTGTTGCTGTGCACGGGCTTTCTCTTGTTGCAGCAAGCGGGGGCTACTCTTTGTTGCAGTGCCCGGGCTTCTCATTGCGGTGGCTTCTCTTGTTGCGGAGCATGGGCTCTAGGCACGTGGGCTTCAGTAGTTGTGGCACGTGGGCTCAGTAGTTGTGGCTCGCGGGCTCTAGAGCGCAGGCTCAGTAGTTGTGGCGCACGGGTTTAGTTGCTCCGCGGCACGTGGGATCTTCCCAGACCAGAGCTCGAACCCGTGTCCCCTGCAGTGGCAGGCGGATTCTTAACCACTGTGCCACCAGGGAAATCCCTCCAAGTTCTCTTTTAAGCTAGTCACTCAGGCTATGACCATGGTGATTTCCCTGCCCTCCCCCACTCCCCAAATCTAGTACATCTGCCCCATTCAGACGTATTCACTAGGTCCCTGCTTGGCAAGGAACCCAGTGTAATGTTGTTAAGGGTGTTAGCTGGCAGGATCACTTCTGTCATTGTTTTCTAAAAGCACCATTGCATTTTCAACTGCCCCTAAACATGGTGAGCATTTAGTCACCATTCTAAGTCATTTATTTAACATGAAAATTTATTAGTTAGGCCATTGTTTAGCAAATTCATCACATTGCACTTTTTACTTAGCAGAATCACTTAATTAGTGTTTTATTACTGGAATCGACTGTCAATTATGTGGCTAATCCATTTACTTAGGGAATGAATGTTTTATCTGCGTAAGGCAATTCAAAGTGCACTGTTAACTCTTCAGCGATTAAAGACTGTTGTCAGTGGCAATTCATGTTGTAAGGAAAATTAAATCATTTATTTCCCGTGAAGTATCAGGTATTGGAAAAATCTTTGGAAAAGTGTAGAGAGGGTAGTTTAGAACCTTTCATGAATTAAAGAACTTTCATTAACTGAGTGCTAATGAAAGCTAAATAAAAGTAGCTGGAGGGTTTTGATTGGACCCCTTGGGATAAGTTATTATAATATGTACACCCATATGTGTATGTTGCTGTAACATATATAAATGCTCTTTTATTGACATTATTTCTTTGGACTCTCACAAAAGCGTTGTGGGGTGACATTGGGGTTTGTAATTGGCAGCCTCTGAGACGGCCCCGATGACTCCTGCCTCCTTCCACACATCCTTGTATTATCCCTTCCTCTGAGTGCAGGCTGGATCTACTGACTGGCATCTAACGAATAGAATGTAACAAAGTATTGAGGTGTCACTTTCAAGATTAGGTTATAAAAAGTCTGGGGCTTCCATCCGGGCTGCTCGCTTTCTCTCTCTCTCTCATTTGCTTGCTCCATGGGAAGCCAGCTGCCATGTTATGAGTTGCCCTATGGGGAGACCCACTGGCCGTGGTTACTCCAATAACCCATGAGAAAATAAGTTTGTTAGTGACCGCATGAGTGAACTTGGAATCAGATTCTTCCCCCCAGATGAGTCTTCACATGCAACCACAGTCACATCTGACAGCGTGCGTGCAGGTTCATGAAAGACCTAGAGCTAGAAGTACCCGTGGAAGCGGCACTCAGATTTCCGACCTACAGAAACTGGAAGATAGTAAATGTTTGTTATTTTAAGTTGCTAATTTGGGGGATGGTTTGTTAAGTAGTGATAGATAATTAATGCATGGCTTAATATGTGATATGGTATAAGAATTTACCAGAAGCTTTTTGGTTAATAAGTAGTAGAGCCAGGATTTAACCTTGGTTCTTCTGTTGCATTTCTATAACCAAAAAAGAATAGGAACTATAGTTAAGATCTCTCACTGCAACTTTCAGGGGTCCTTAAAGCATTGACATCCCACAAGTGCTACTATTCAGAGGCAGTTTCTCTATAACCGTGATTCCCTTATGACCTGCACACCTTTGTTACCATGAGAAGAAGCCACAGGAATTCTGGAGAAGTTGGTGAGCAGCAGGCCTGTAGGATTGATCTTCTTTACTATGTTTCAATCAGGAATTGAGTCAAAATTCCTCTTTCTGGCCCCCAGTCACTGCCCTGACCCCCAGTAAATGGTTGTAACAATAGTTCCCAAACATGACTGGCCCCAAACTAAAGCTACTAAGTCCTTAGGTCTAGGGAAGAAATCTATATTTAACATGTTCCCTGAGTGACTCTTGTATGGCCCAATGGTTGGGGATCCACTACATAAAACACAGTAGGTTGCCATTGCAGTCAACTTCTGTAATTTAACAGCTGAGGGTCTGCCAGGCTAACCCTTGATGTGCACACACAGCTTTATCAGTTCTTATGAGAGTGTTAGGTATCTGTCCTTCCCAGAGTAAAGGCCAGCAGCATTGGTTGCTTGAATGTTTTTGTTTGGTTGGTTTCGAACAGTACTAAGGTGTACTACCTCATTCATTCACTAGAAGCAGAAAGGACAGTGCTTGCCTTATTGAGTAACTCCAGGACCATTAATGAACAAATTGTATTTCTTAACTGGAAGCTCCCTTAAAGACCATCTGATCTCTTACCACTCAAAGCGCAGGTCCACGGACCAGCAGCATCTCCGTCACCTGGGAGCTTGTTACAAATGCAGACTCTCGGATCACATTCCAGACTCACTGAATTAGAATATGCATTTTAAACTATCGCCAGCGTGTATATTGAAAGTTGAGAAGGAGTGGTCTAATTCAACTTCATAATTTTAAAGTTAAGATCCAGAAGGTGAAAGTAATTGTGCAAGACAATTTAGTGGCAAAACCAGGATGAAAACTCAAGTCTTATAACTCCAAGACTGTGTTGTTTCCACTCCATTAATGTTCTGTTGTCTTTGTAGCTTATTATATCCACACGCTCTGCTTAAGTATCCAGGGCGTAGTTTGAAATGAAGAAAGCAGGCTTCTCTCCATCCAGGATAATGGCAAACGCGTTTCAAACAGCTGTTGCACATTTCAATTTCCTCTCCCTTTCCCAGACAAGTTTAGCATTTCATTTTCTCTTTCGTATACATGAACAAAAGACAAAGTCACCTGTCAGGCTGAAGACTGTAAAACCTGACAAAATTGAGTTTTTCTAGCTTAGCTAAGTATCACTCTGCAACTGTTTTGCATACCTTTGTCTTACTATGATTTTGACAGATGAGGGAGAGGAAATGTTTTCGATGTGAGGCGTTATTTACTTTTTTTTCCCTTCCATCACGTACCTTCCTATGAGGACGTGGGTCTCGGAGTGCAGTGATACATACACAACACAGAATGCTGGGCTGGTTGCTTTTAGTGTGAGCACAACTCTGGAGCGAGGGAGAAATTCCAAATCATGCCCTGCCCAAGCTGGAGTCACAACAAAGCTGTAACCTTCAGTCTGACAGAAACACACCCTTCCTCACACAACCTGTCATCCCCCCTGTCCAACTCTCTCTCAGAAGCCACCCTAGAATCCCTCTGTTTCCTGCTTGCAAGAATATCAAAACCATACAATTTACTGTTCTTTATTATTTCTGCTTCAAGTAACTTACTAAGCAGGACATGTTCCTTTACGTTCTTTGGAATATCCTATCTATACTAACACGAACAGCCATATACAGACTTTTCTACTAATAGTATTAAATAACTTCACAATGATAACATTGTGTAAACTCACATTTTCTTCTTAATGTACTTCATTCTCATCTGATAAGCAGTATAATCCCCAGGAAGCCATTCCTTACCAGCCAAAATTTGTACCATACTTTATCATGTGTTTACAAAATTCTTTAGGCACATGTATCACTGCCTATTTATGGGGTATTTTTCTACTCATCGAAGTTCAGATAGTCCGTTACTTCAAACAGAAGTGCAAGTGGGTGGTGACTATGCAATAATTAAACACTGGACTTCGACGTTACAAAAAAGAGTTTGTGTTTCTGGTGAGCTGAAACATTTTCAAAGTTCAGCATTATACCCCTTCTCCTTTGTGGTTCAGCAGTATATTTCCAAGATCCCATACGTACCCCTCAGCTTTGTTCTCTCCTTTCCTAGTTTGATCACTGAGCAGTTAAGACCAAAAAGCATCCTCTTGTTGCTACAGGTCTGTTGCTTCTGGCTCGCCAAGTGATCTTCATTTTTGTTTGAATTAAGTTTATAAAACCTATGCTGTGAACCCTGGTATCAGCACTTTTGCTGTCTTGTTTTCCCGCTGATTTTCATGAAATTGTGACAAAATGAAAAATAAAAAAGACTTTCAAAGTCTTTTTTTTTCTAACAGTGAAATCCTTTCTTCAAGCACAATCATACCTAGAAGTCTATTTTTTTTAACATCTTTATTGGAGTATAATTGCTTTACAATGGTGTGTTAGTTTCTGCTTTATAACAAAGTGAATCAGTTATACATACACATATGTTCCCATATCTCTTCCCTCTTGCGTCTCCCTCCCTCCCACCCTCCCTATCCCACCCCTCTAGGTGGTCACAAAGCACCGAGCTGATCTCCCTGTGCTACGCGGCTGCTTCCCACTAGCTATCTATTTTACGTTTGGTAGTGTATATATGTCCCTGCTACTGTCTCACTTTGTCCCAGCTTACCCTTCCCCCTTCCCGTGTCCTCAGGTCCATTCTGTAGTAGGTCTGTGTCTTTATTCCCGTCTTACCCCTAGGTTCTTCACGACGTTTTTTTTTTTCCTTAGATTCCATATATATGTGTTAGCATACGGTATTTGTTTTTCTCTTTCTGACTTACTTTGCTCTGTATGACAGAAGCTGTGGCACAGATATACAATGGAATACTACTCAGCCATAAAAAGAAACGAAATTGAGTTATTTGTGGTGAGGTGGATGGGCCTAGAGTCTGTCATGTAGATGTCTATTTTATCAAACAGATAAAAACCATCTACCTCTGGCTGCAGCAGAGGTGAGGGAAAACTCAAGTGCTTGCTGAGCATTGCACGCGTGTGCACGCACACACACACACACACACACACACACACACACACACACACACAAAACCCCCCATGAGGGTCCAATTCACTCCTGACCCACAGAAGACACTCTGAACAGAGGTCTCCCTTCCTAACTCTGGCTCAGCTCTTAGGTCACTAAGTGCACAGACTAATAATTCACTTATTCCTCCCCCTGGATACCACATGCATGAAACTTTCCACATTATGATTTACCTAAAATAAAAATAACGATCCCTACAACTGGTCACTTAAACAAGTACAGACTGACGGCTCCTAACTAAAAGGGCGTGAGTCACAAAAGCAAGGCCGTAACATGAATGACACCCTCTAAAATCAAGCAGTGCACAGCATGTGTGGTCACACATGGCCACCCTGTGGACCCCTGGATTAGAGGAGCCTCAGGAAAGATGGGGCCCAGTTTATGGGGCTCTAGTAGACCACAGGGTTTCACTGAGAGACACTATTTTTCATTATTGCTACAGTCACGCAGAGTCCAGGAACCAGCCCAGAGAAACTCAAAGGCCAGTGTTTTGTTACGTGAGGGATCCTTGGGCTGGAAGTACTTCTGCATCTTGGCTGTGGTGGTCACAGGAGTCTACACCTGTGATTAAATTACATACAGCTGTGAACACACACGCACAGGTGCACGTAAAACTGGTGAAATCCAAGTAAGTTCAGTGGAGTGTGTTCATGTCAATTTCCTGATTGTGATGCTGTGTAATAGTTATGTAAGATGGTAACTTGGGGAAAACTGACTGAAGGGTATATGGGGCCTCTCGAAGTTATTTCTTATGACTGCATGTAAATCTACAGTTATCTCAAAATAAAACTTTAAGAAAAAGCTGGTGCTCTGGTAAAGGGCTGGAAGGTAACTTCTGACCCTGGCCACATCCATCAGAGTCTTCAGATGTGTTTCATGGTTTTCCCAATCAGTTACTCACTCGCCAATCCAAGCATGTGATAAAAGTGTTCTACCTGTTTCTAGAAATTGTGAAGTGGTTTACGTGTCTTTTTTCTTAATCATTTTTGGCAGAGGTTTGTCTAATTTATCAGTGTTTTCGAAGGAAAGAACCAGCTTTTGTTTTTCTTCAGCTTCTCTGTTGTGTCCTTAACTTCTATTATGTCCCATTATCATTTGTTCTTATATTTATCTACTTACTTTCTACTTTCAGTGACTATATTTTTCATCTCTAGAAGTTAAATTTGTATTTTGCAAAGTCACTCATCCTTTTTCCATGCTGTGTTGCCTTATTGCTGTGGTTCACAGTCCTTCCATATCCTCTTTAATCAATCTAAGTGTATTTATTTTATTGTCTCTTAGACAGTTTTATTATTGTCAATCCTTGGCAGGCACATCTCTCTGGGTATCATGTCTGCTGACTCTCCCTTGTGGGGATAAGCTTGCTCACGTGGCTTGTCTTTCTTTACATTTTATTTTTCCGCTATGAATTCATCTTTAGTGGACGCGGTTTTGTTCTGTGGGAATTAACATGTCTTGGATTATGAAAATAGCTCTATAGAGTGGTTCTCATTTGCTTGTCAGGACAGGAAGATTTTCTGTGGTATTACATGGATTTTGTATGTTGATTTCTAGGTTTGCAGTTGCTCTGTCACACGCAGAGCACAAATGCAGACCCCAGACCAAAATGTGGTAGGGGTCCAGAGTTTCCTTTGTTTACTGCCTCTAACTATTTGAAAACTATAAACCCTTCTTTTTATTCTACTAATTGATACCTTTAACTTAAGTGTGTGCATACACACATGTGCACACACACACAGATATGCACACACATGCTTGAAATTAGATCCTTAAGAGCAAGATTAAAATAGTATATATTGACTGTCTATTATAAAAGGTGAAGAAGTTGATTTTTTTTCTAGTGATTCATCAGTCACCCATTTCCTCGTTTTTGTGAGTAACATTTCAGAATTTAATCAAGTATTTTTATGTTAGATGTTTTTACATAGTTTCTCATTAACGATTCTTTTTTTTAGTTCATTATGTTTCAACTCACATTTATTTTGATTTTAATACTCATGTCTATGTTTAACTGATTTTGGTGTATAACAAATCAGTTCTTTTAAAATACAGTTTCCTCCGATCTTGTGGGAGTTTTTTATTTTTTTTAACTAAAAAATGTTTTCCTTGTTTCCCCACCTCCCCAAGCCTCTAGAAAAGAATCAGAGCCAGTATAATTTCTGAATCTTCGTGCATCAGGGAACATCTTTCTGTAGCCTCACAAATGAAAAACAACTTTTATCAGGGTATGATTTTGGAGTCACAGCATATTTCCCTCAAAAATTTTGTTCCGGGGCTTCCCTGGTGGCGCGGTAGTTCAGAGTCCGCCTGCCGATGCAGGGGACACGGGTTCGTGCCCCGGTCTGGGAAGGTCCCACATGCCGCGGAGCGGCTGGGCCCGTGAGCCATGGCCGCTGAGCCTGCGCGTCCAGAGCCTGTGCTCTGCAACGGGAGAGGCCACAGCAGTGAGAGGCCCGTGTACCGCAAAAAAAAAAAAAAAAAAAAATTTTGTTCCAATGATTTTTGGCATTTAAATTTGGGCAACAGAAAATATGGTTAGCATTGTTTCTTTTTCTTTATGGATAGCCTTTTTTTCCAGCCTAGATGTTTATCTGAGTATTTCTACATCACTAATATTTAATAACATTATCAGGAGATTTGTTCTAATTTTAAATTGTACATGGAGAGCTCTTCACATTTTGTTCATTTTGGGGTTTTATTCTGCCAAAAAGCTGTTTTTACATTGTACCCTTTATTATTGCATCTATTTTGTTTATTCTGTTCTCTTCTTTAGTAACAGCAATTATCTTTTATATGTCTGTTTTTTCTCTGAAAATGTCGTTTTGGTGCCTTCACACGTGAACACACATGAGCAGATGATAGATTCCAAGGAAAAAGAAGTTTCATTGTTCTCATTCCCTTATATGTTCACTACAAGCTTCTCAAATTAATTCTCCACAAGTTTCTGCCTGTTGCTTATTCTCATTACAGATTCCAATGTCCATTCAAATTCTGCTCTTCCATTTTGGTTTCCTTACCATCGTTCCTTGCCTCACTCAGCAAATTTTCCTCTAGTTGCTTCTTCACTTGATCCATATTTTGGAAAAGCTGTCCTCTTATTGTTTAATCTTTCACTTTCTTTATTCTTCCATGTTTTCTTGAATTTCATGCCATCTAAAATGCATTTCTGTTTTCCACTGTGTAGGTTATAGAAAAAAATCAAATGGGCTTAAACAATAAGTTAATGTGTTATCTTACAGAACAGGAAGTCAGGAGTTAGAGGAGGTTCCATTGATTGGTTGAATGAGATGCCCAAGAATGTCATTAAAGCCCCCCCGTCCTTTCAAGCTCTCCACTTTGCCATCTCATGTTGGCATTGCCCTTAGCCTGGATCCTTTCTTGGGTGCGAGATTGCTTTAGCAGTTCCAAGCATCAAACCCACACATGGTAATGTCCAGTAGGAGACAGAAGCCCCTGGAATATCCTTCTTAGAAGTAAGGAAATCTTTCCTAGAAGAAAATAGAACTCCCCTAGTGGACCTTCCCTCCTAGCTCATTGAAAATTTTTGAAAATTGGCAGAGATGATAGGAACATCTGATTGGCTTAAAAAAATCAGGATTTTCCCCTACGTCTTGGAATAGGGTCGTCCTCCTCTGAGTCACATGGGGAATGTGTGGGCACGCAGACTCGTTTGGGGGTTCTGCCAGAAAGGAAGAAGGTGAGGGATGGCTGTTGGGTAAACAGTCAACACTGACTACTTTTCTTTTGAAAATTTTATTTTTATCAGCATCCAGAGTGTCATTTTTCTTATTTTTCACATCGCAAATTTTTCTGAGACTCCGTGTTGTTTTGTTTCTGTTTTCCTTAACTTCGAAGAAGGAGAGGTCTCTAGGGGCTGGTGTTTGCCAATAAACAGAGAAGGCAGATGCTTATCGTTGCTTTCGCTGTTCAACTGATTGGGATCCTTTTCTTGTGACTTAAGCAGGAGAAGTAACGGAGGTTCACAGTCCCCATCCCTATGTGATGTATCTTCCACCATCCTTCCAAGTCATGTGAGAGCTGTGGAAGAAGGAATTCACACTCTCTCCACAAAGAGAAAGATTGATTTCTTTATCAGGAGGAGCAAATGAATCCAGAAGCACTTTCCTATGACTGTTCCCATCTCAGATTTTTTCTAATACTGAATCTGAGTGCTGGGGTACAAAGGTGTTTATCCATCCTCTTTTGTCTTAGCCAATGAAAGGGACCGAGGAAGAGACAGGGCTTGGAGATGCCCGATGCCCGTATTTGCTTGCTAGAGCCTTTGATTCTCTGAGCCCAGGAAAGAAAATGGGAAAAGATGAAGCATCTCTTTTTTGTCCTTTGAGCCAGTGTTACCTTAAGTAACGAAGTATAACCGTGTCAATTGTCAATTGTATAATGTCCATTTCAGTTCCGTAGAATGTGGCACAGTGGGATGGCATTCTACTTAACTATTAGTTTTACAAGTTCAGCCCTATGGAGTTGGTCAGATTTAAGACAGGGAGAAAAGGTAATTCCTATATAGATATGCACTGTTCAACATTCCTGAGGGGATATGCGATGGGGGTATGTGAATCTACTCTTTCTCGAAGGTCACAAGTCAAAGCTAGCATATCACGCCCATGATTTTCTATTTCACTGTCATTTTTAATGAGATAAAGTAAAGCAATGGTTGAAAATTGATTTAAAGAGAAACTTTGAAGACATGACTATATAGATACGCACTGTTCAGTGCAGTAGCCACCGGTCACAGGTGGCTATTTATATTTAAATTAATTGAAGTTGGGTTAAAGTAAAAATTCAGTTCCTCAGTCCCACTAGCCACATTTCAAGTGCTTGACAGTCATAGGTGACTAGTGGCTACCATATTGAATGTGCAGATACAGAGCACTTCCATCATCATATGAAGTTCTGTTGGGCAGTGCTGGGCTAGAGCTGTCTTACACTAGATCAGTGTCCTTTCGAGTTCACTCTAGCTCGAAGTCAGCTCTCTTTAGAACTTGATTTGGCACTGGATGTACACCCGCCCTGTCTAATACTATAGCCACTTAACCATATGTGGTGTTAAGCACTGGAAATATGGCTGGTCTGAGTTGAAATGCTTTATAAGATACACATTGGATTTCAAAGCCTGAGTATGAATAAAGAACATCAAATATATCATTAATAATTTTATACCAACTCTATGTTGAAATATCATTTCAATGTATTGGGTTAAACAAAATTTCTTATTGCAATTAATTTCACTTGTTCCTTTTTACCTTATTTAACGTTGCTATAAGAAAATTTTAATTTACATACGTGGTCCGTGTTATATGTCCACTGGACCTCTTTGCCCTCTGTGTAACTGCAGAATGCTCTCCCTTTCTATGTCTCTTTCTCTAGATCTGTGCTTCCTAGTACAGTAACCATAAGCCACATGTGTACATTTAAATTTAAGTGAATTAAAATTAAGCGAAGTGTAAAATGCAGTTTGCCCGTCACATTAGCCGCATTTCACACACTCAGTAGTCACATGTGTTCAGTGGCTACCATATTGCACAGCACAGATGCAGACCATTTCCATCATTGTGGAGAGTTCTATTGGACAGAGCTGGTACAGGTTGTACACAGTGATGGCAAAAACCACAGAAGTGGGGCGTGAATGCCTAAAGCTTGGGCGATGTTTCCATGGTGCCTAACTCTGCAACACGTTATCCTCCCACCTCCTGGAGCCCATCTGTTCCACCTTTGTCAGACATGTTTATGCACATCTTATCTCCTCTTCTCTCCTGCAAGGGCTGTGGCAGCGTATCTCCCTCTGAACACACTTTCCTCCACCCTCCCGTCTGTACTTATATCTAACACTGTGCTTTGTAGACTATAGGTACTCAGTAAATATTTGTTAACGGGCTGGAGTGGCAGTTCCTAGCAAGTGATTGGACATATGTGGCTGTTGCTAGTGGGAGATCTCTAATGGCTTGGTAGCAGGGGGATAAAAAAGAAAGAGAAGGTCAAAGCCAGGTTCCCAAGGAAGAAGGAAGAGTGACTGGCAGAGAGACAGAAAAGAGGAAATCAGAGGGACGGTGGTGACCTGGCATCTCATACACGTCACCATAATCCCTCTGCTCGCGCTAGCATCCCTTCACGGGCAGCAACAAGACACATTGCGGGGGAATTCACAGCCTTAGACAACAGCTATAGAAAAGGTGCCAGAGAAATCCAAAATATTATTATGTGATAAATAAACATGTAAGGCCTATAAATGAGCAGTTGAAATGGCATGAAAATTAAGGGTCTGGTGAGGAGAAAAATGAAAAATGTTCTCTCCCGGGGCCAGCTGGTTTGAGTTACATTTTACGAGCAGCACGTGGATTCCAGCACCCTTGTTGAATTAGCAGCAGAATCACACATTAGTTTTAAGGCTCCCTCTCGAAAAGGAACATCATAACGATTTTTAATTGGGGCTGATAAAAATGTAGCATTACTTGTAGGTTCCTGAGAGAAGTGAGTTGTGAAATTGGGTTTTCATTAAACCTAATGATGGAAAATTAAGTATAGTGAGTCTGGTGAAATGGGGTGTGATAAAAGGCATCACTTCTGCATTAGCAGGGGTTAATAGGGAATAGGTGAAGTAAGATACATTGGAAAAGGGAGTCCCACTAGTTGAATTAATAAACCTTGAAACTCCCTTGGTTCCGAGTCTTCATAGCATCATTAGCACCAGCACTGACATTATTACAAATGTTACAGCAATACAAGTTGCTAAATTTCAGACACGTTTGTTTTCCATTTCACTGTTGGTTTTGCTGACACCAAGTTTACAGTCTGTCTAGCAATGTGTTTAGAGGAAAATATCCATATTGGTAGCTATTTGGTTTTGAGAATACTTGGCATCTCACAGAAGTTGTCAGATGCTCTTTCCTAAGGAGCCTATCTCTGCCAGGCAGCTGGTCTCCCAGGCAGCCCAGGTCCCAGGCCCGTGGGTCTCTGAAGATAGCTGTCACCATATATGATAGTGGCTTAGGTGGGAGACACTCACAGAGCTCCAGGCATTGACTCCGGTTCATCCTGTCCTGGGAATCGTGAAGTGCAGCATCTAGAGAAGCAAACTCAAGTGCTCCTTTTTTCTCCATCCCCATGAGTGATATTCACTGGAAGGAGGCCTCAGATCCATGGCAGCTGGGACGCCTACAAGAAATAGCATGAGTCTTTAACAAGGAGTCTTCTGAAAATCCTTCAGTGGTTTCCCACTGGCTTGAAGATTCTTAAGACATTCACACCTTTCTAGGCTGACCTCACACCGTGTCTCACGGCTTTACCCCCATCATATTTCCACCCTCTACCTCCATTCCATCATATCTTCCTTGCGCTTACCTAGATGTGCTTGGCTTTTCCAGCTTCTCTGCTCATGCTTCCAGTGGTTCTTCTTGTCTGTCTACCCTATACTAGACCACCCAGCCTTGAGGGTGAAACCTGTATTCTGTGCGTTTCCAGTGTCTACCAGAGTCCCTGGAACAGAGTAGGGTCTCAGTAAATCTAACTCCTGATCACAAGGGTGTGATGGAGAAGGGAAGCTGTGCCTACATTTGCCAGCTCTATGTTTAAGCAACGCCAGTGAAGACGTGTCACCTGTTACCTCAAATCCCAGGAGAAAAGTCAGCAGTATTTTTCTCATGCTTGTCAGAAAACTTGTGCTTACGTCTCACCTAGGCCCTTCTTCCTGGAGCATAAACCTATATATTCTAGATCCTTCTGTTGGCAATCCTTCCTTACTAGGAAGAGTTTTGCTCATGCTGTCACATAGGAGGAAAGTTCACTTTTACATACAGAGTCAGTGTTTGATGGATTATGGCGACAGAGAGAAACAAGCTGAAAGATACGTGGATTTTGAAAAGACAAGTTGCAGAAAATGAGGAATGTATGCTAGAACTCCCAGGGAACGAGTGTGGCCTAGGCCCCGTGGGGTCTGCCTTGGTCCCTTGCAGTGCCTGAAAACATCTGGGTGAGACGCATCAGATCTGGCATTGCTCATCTTCTGCATGCCACAAACAGGAGGGTCTAGAGCATAGACTGTCCATGTCTTTGGGAGGAGGTTGGGGAGACCAAGCCTGAATGGTTCTGGGTAAGACGAACTGGCCCTGAAAGATTGACAGTGTATGGCTGGCAGGGAGTTCATAGGGTAAGAAAGTGGTTTTACTGGTCTAAGGGGAGCAGAGGAATTCAAATTCCAACCTAAGCAGGCATCAGTTTTGAGGGTGGCCCAACTAGTAGGGAGCAGTTAACACAACTCAGTGTGTC
This sequence comes from Pseudorca crassidens, assembly GCF_039906515.1. Lineage (NCBI taxonomy): Eukaryota > Metazoa > Chordata > Mammalia > Artiodactyla > Delphinidae > Pseudorca > Pseudorca crassidens. The sequence continues at coordinate 71,564,485 of NC_090310.1, read as the reverse complement.
TAAAGATTATTATCAGGCGAGATTATAGATCTTATACCAAGGATAGATGTATGAAGGACATGAGGCGTAGGACCCAGGCCTGGGAGAAGTAGCTGTCAGGACTGAAGGAGGAGGCTCAGGCTTCCCCACCTGCAAGGTAGGTTCAGCATCACTCCTGGATTAAGAGTGTTAAATTCTGGGGAAACTAGACAGTAGGCAGAAGGTGATCATTGTTGCAGAGCCCATAGCTGGAGAGCAGCTGAGAGGGTCAAGGTCTCTGCTATCTACTGCGGGTCCAAGACTGGCTCCAATTCCTCCCAGTGTATGACCCAAAGGAAACAAACTAGTAGAGAAACCAGGTCACACGGGGATGCAGGCAGATGGACCAGAAGCAGACACATGGCTCTGATCTCCAGGGACCTGAGGCTCTCCTCACCTGCGGGCAGGCACCAGAGACGGTTCCAGGTAGTCTGCTTCCTCAACAGGAGGGTGCTCCTAGTATCCATCCTGCCTGGCTTCTCACTGGTTCTAGGATTGGCCTGGATTGCCTGAGACCACCCTGACAAGGCTGAAGGAAGGACAGAAACAGGCAGGAGATGACAGCCAACCTGGAACCCTGTCTTTACTCCATCAAGATGCACCCTTGAAGTAGAAACGAACCAAGGGTTATTGTGTCACTGGTTTGTTTGTTGTTTTCATGTTTAAATCTACCGCCACGCCACGCCAGGGAAACCGTGTTTCTTCCCTGATCAGCTGAGTCCTGAGGTAGTTCCCTCTGCCCTCCTGAGGTCAACCTAGGGGAGGCACAGAGGACAGAGGACAAAACTCCTATAGGTGATGGTCTGTTCTCCCTCCTTCTTTTTGAAGCAGATGGCAGCCGTGGGGAGCTGTCCCAGCCCACCCTCACGATCCAGACTCACCCCTACCGGGCCTGTGACCCCGTGGAGATGAGCTATCCCCGGGACCAGTTCCAGCCCGCCATCCGGGTGGCTGACCTGCTCCAGCACATCACTCAGATGAAGAGAGGCCAGGGCTACGGGTTCAAGGAGGAATATGAGGTAAGAGACCAGCCTGCGGGAAACTGCCTGATGGGCACAGAGGCTTCATGGGTACTAAAGGTACTCAGAGTATGGTCCCGGGTTCAGCAGCGTCAACACCACCTGGGAGCCTGCTGGAAACGCACCATCTCAGGCCCACCCAGACCTACTGCATCAGCTTAGAGTCACACCTGCCTGCAATGGGAAGATATCAATAGAAGGGCTCCAGCCCCCATCCCACATGTTGTAGAAAAGCCAGCAGATCACCCCTGCCAGTGGTTTTCAGCAGGCCTGCTTGCTCCTGGTCACCTCTTGCCTCACGGTCGTGCTTCTGTTGTGTTTTCAACACCCCCAAGTCAATATCGCATCTGGCAACTGCTGTCCTCCCTCTCTCGGTACCTGCTCCGCAACCCCTGCCTTGGACATCCCTTACCTTCCTCCCCAGCGAGTCTCTAATGCCAAGGATTCGTGAGTAGCAGTTGTTACTAAGGTTTAGGGAATCACAGAAGGATTGCAGCCAAGTACAGGAAGTACCTGAATACAAGTCCTCCTGAGGTGAGGTTCTGGTCACCAGACAGGTCTCTATCCACTTCCTTCCCAAAAGTTCCTTTTAGTGTCCTAAAATTTTCTTTTTTTTTTTCTCCTCCTTTTTATAGCAGCCAGGAAAAGAACTCCACTCCCTCTACCTTATTATGCAGAACAGTTATAGCTACCTTTATCTCACTCCTTTTGTCTCACTCCTTGCCCTTTAGGCCTCACCTTTTACAAACAAAAGGTAGAAGGAAAAACTCATTAAGATGTTTTCCTGCGCTAGAGAGCGCCTGGCCCCCAAGAGGGATTTTGCGTCCCTCCTGAGCCTGTCGGAATCCAGCTGCGGGCGGCTTTGGAACCGAGCATCTCTTTCTTCTCTTTTCCTTTCCTCTCTCTACCTCTCCTCCAGCCTTCCCAAAATACCTTCTGAGCATTTGCTGTGTGCCAGGCTCTGAGTTAGTCGCACTAGGCTGTGTGGTGGTGGTGGTGGTGGTGTTTTCTCTCACATGCCTCCTGTGGCCCAGGTGTGCGAGGTTCAGCTTCACTGTGTGCGTGAAACTGCATCGGCTCAGACGCCCACACATTTGGAACTCTTGATACTGCAGACTAAGCTTATCTCTCAGGCTGTATTCTGAGAAAGAGCTCACAAGGCAATATTTCAGAAGTTGTGTGAGGTCATGAAATTGTGCTAAATTTGGCGGTAGGGGGTGTCCAGACATCCAGATTCCAGTACAACAAGCTGTGCGGCCTGTCGTTTTGCTACCTGAGTTTTGAAGTTCTTTATCAGTTGAATGAAGAGTTTGGATAGGTGATTACTAAGGGCCTGTCTGGTCCTAAAACTTTGAGAGTATAAAACATGGTAGCAAGGAGAACGGTTTGACGCAGTTATGTGAACAAAAACGTTTATGTCGATGCTCATGAGTAATTACCAGCTCAGGAGAACCAGCAGTTAACTTCTTTTGTTTTGTTTTGTTCTGTTTTTGTTTTAACATCTTTATTGGAGTGTCATTGCTTTACAATGGTGTGTTAGTTTCTGCTGTATTACAAAGTGAATCAGCTATACGTATACATATATCCCCAGATACCCTCCCTCTTGCATCTCCCTCCCACCCCTCTAGGTGGTCACAAAGCACAGAGCTGATCTCCCTGTGCTATGAAGCTGCTTCCCACTAGCTACCTATTTTACATTTGGTAGTGTATATATGTCCATACCACTCTCTCACTTCGTCCCAGCTTACCCTTCCCCCTCCCCATGTCCTCAAGTCCATTCTCTACATCTGTGTCTTTATTCCTGTCCCCAGCAGTTAATTTCAAATACGGTCTAAGTAAAGTAGTATTTTTCAGGCTTCCCTGGTGGCGCAGTGGTTGAGAGTCTGCCTGCCGATGCAGGGGACACGGGATCGTGCCCCAGTCCGGGAAGATCCCACGTGCCGCGGAGCGGCTGGGCCCGTGAGCCATGGCCGCTGAGCCTGTGCGTCCGGAGCCTGTGCTCCGCAACGGGAGAGGCCACAACAGTGAGAGGCCCACGTACCACAAAAAGAAAAAGAAAAAAAAATAGTATTTTTCATATACTCAATCTATAAATTTTGGGAGGATACTGAGATAAGAATTGCAGGTGACGGTCTCATCACCTCACATCCCTGGGCCTTATTTCCTAGGAGGTTGGTTAAATGATCCTGATCTCAGCGGGCCGTGGGGTCCAGCGGCTGGACCTCGGTCCTTGTCTTCTTTGAAAAAAGAATTCAGCAAAGAGACAGAGATTATGAAGCAGATAAAATGTTTATTAGAAGCAAAGTACGTGTGGAAGTACACACAGGCAGACTCAGAGTGAGTCGTGCCCAGTAGGGGGTGTGGCTAAAATTGCTTATGTGGGGGCAGTTTTCCACGTTCCCTCTGGCCAGTCATCTTGCTCGTGCCCATATTTGGCCTGACTCAGGGCCCTGCCAGATGTGCACGCACATCTTTCAACCAAGATAAATTCTAGTGCGAGAGTTTCTGGGAGGTTGGCGGGACATACTATGGGCTGGCGCCCCCTCTCACCTTTGACCCCTGAGTATCTTTTCTGAACATGTGTGGTCTAGGATGTCTCCTTGACCATAGGAATGAGAAAAATGTGCTCGCCTTATCTTTTACTCAAGCAGGGCTCTGCTCCTGTCATTATCTTTATTTCGAAGTGTCTACAGGAGACTGTTTGCAGCTGCTCAGCCTGGGGCCCATCTCTCTCCAGCCTCAATCCCAACCCGTTAAAGTATGGAGGGGGGGGGGGCATGTGTGTGTGCTCACACTCACTTGTGTAGACCTGTGTGGTGAGTGAATGTCAGGAGAAGGTGTGTTGTCTGTAAAGTCGTATTCAATATCGTGAAGGTTTAATAAGTTATTAGTCATAATATTTAATTTGTTTTAAAGTTTCAAATAGCATTAAGGGACATGTGTGGCTTATCAGAGAGGGGCCAAGTAGTCAAAGCCTGAGAAACACTGTTCTAAGAACTTGCGATCTAAGATTTGAAAACAGAAATACAAATACATTGGACGACTTTGGTGCCTTTCCTTCCAGCATGATATCTTTTAAAGGTATCCATACTTATGTGGTGGGATTTGGATTGATTTTTTTTTTCTTTTTTTTTTTTTGGTGCCTTTTTACATTTTCCAAATTTTCTAGCATGGAAATGAACTGCTTTTATAATGAGAGAGAAAACAATAAATGTTGTCCCATCATTTGCACTTCAACCATAAATACCATTAAGTAGACGAGACTTGCCCTCAGTTAGTTCAAGTTATATTCATCAGTTAGCTTGAATACTTAACTTCTAGTTAACAGCATTTCCTGATTAACTAGAGGTTAATTGGAAGACATTACTTCATAGGTGTCTTTCCACTTCCTTAGACTATAGCTGGATATTGCTTTGATCATCAAGCCTCCTGTGATGTCTGGAATCTACATACTGAACAAAGAATCACAAATCTACTGGAAGACTGTTTCCTATTGTAGATATATGATTCCTGGGTCTTCAATCCTACCATCAAACCCACACGCCATGTGCTCCGTTGCCTGTCACTCGCCTACCCTGATCATTTTTTTCATACAAATTAGTGGGTTTGACAAGTTGACATATAAGGGACCTCTCAGCTATAGCAAGCTGTGTCTTCTAAAATTCACTTAAGTTGTACAATCACTTACAAATTTGCTCATTAAATATTTACTGAGTAGTTACTATTTCTAAGAACTGTTCGAGGTATTTGGGATACGACAGAGAGCAAAAATGGACAAAGATACATGCCCTTGTGAAGCTTGTGTTCTAGCAGAGGAAACCCAAGATAAACAATAGACTTAAAAATAAGGAAGTTATTTTACAATAACTTACCTAATGTAATATGTTAGTAAATAATATAGTATGTTAGACAGTGAAAAACACTGTTTGCTGTATTACAAGCTACCCCAGATCTTAGTGACGTAGAACAGCCAGTTTATCGTGCTCACTGATTCTGTGGGTCAGGCATTTGGACAGGGTACAACAGGGATAGTCTTTCTCTCTTCCATGATGTCTAAAGCCTTGACTGGGAATGCTCTAAGGCTTGGGACTGAAGATCTGAAAGTGTCTTCACTCAGATAGCTAACAGCTGGGATCTCAGCTGGGATTGCCAGCTGGAACACCTACACTCAGCCTCTTCCGGTGGCCTGGGCTTCCACACAGCATGGTTGCCTCGGGATCGCTGAACTTCTTACATGGTGGCGCAGAGCTCTGCTGGTGAGCCCGCTAGCTAACAAGGTGGAAAGTGCGTCACCCCTTGTTACCTACAGTTGGTCGCCACACAGCATCACTCCAACCACCTTATATTGGTTATACGCAAACAATAACTGCCTACATTCTGGGGGAGGGGAATTAGACTCCATCTCTTGATGAAGGGAGGTGTAGCTGCAAGATTCTAAGAGGGAATACGGAACAGGAGTAGTGGAAAATATAATCTGTGGATATTACAGTCTTCCACAAGTAAGTACCATGGGAAATGAAAGAGAAGCGCAAGGAAGGGAGATGGTATATTCCAGGGACATGAGGTGAAGGAGTTCCAGTATTAAACAGGCTGAAAGGGCAGTCTTTCATTAGAATATGAGATTTGAGCAGAGACATGCTGGAAAGTATCTGGAGGAAAAGAGTCAAGATCAAGGGAGTAATATATCTGGCATGTACAAGGAGGTCAAGTGTGGTGTGAGTCCAGTGAACAAGAAAGAAAAGTAATAGAAGGTGCAATTGGAGAAATAAAGGGGGCCTGATCGTATAGTGCCTTATAAGTCATTATAGGGACTTTGGCTTTTACTCTGAATGAAATGAAAAGCCACTGCAGCGTTTTGAGAAGACAAGTGATAATTTTCTGACATTATTTTGAAAGATTGATTCTTGCTGCTCTGTGGAGAATAGACAGAGGGAGGAAAGGGTAAAAGCAGGGAAACCAGTTGCGAGCCCACTGCAGTGACCCAGCAGAGAGACAGTGCTGACTCACCCGGGATGTGGCAGCGGCGGTGGAGAGAGGTGGCTGGATTCTGAATGTATTTTAAAGATAGAGCCAACAGGACTTTCTAACACATTACATGTGGCCTGGGAGAGAAAGAGAGGAATCAAGGGTGACTTCAAGGCTATTACCCAAGCCACTGGAAGGATGGAGTTGCCACCGGTGGAGATGGGAAGGCTGCAGGTGGAACAGACTTGGGGATAAGGAAGGAATGGGGAGTTTGATTTTGAACTAAGATGTCTATTAGATATCTCAGTGGAGATGGAAAGTAGGTAGCTGGATATATGAGTCTGGAATTTGGGAAAGAAGCCTGGACTGGGGAGAAAACTTTGGGAGCCATTGGCACATAGGTGATATTAAAAACACAGAATTTCAACTGTGAGATGTCAGAGCACTTTTCATAGACCAGGCATTGTACTGGACTCTAGAAACTGAGGAGACAAGATGGAGTCCTTGTCTTCTGGGGAGCTTAGAGCTTATTCTTCGACATGCGCATATAAACTATTTCACTGTTTGGCAAAATGTCACAGTAGAGGTATCCCCAGAGTGCTATCAGAGCCCTTGGAGGTGGGATGCATTAAGCCTAGCGTGAGGATGGATAGCCAGTGGCTTTCTGGAAGACATAAGGCCTAAGCCAAAGCTTGAGAAATAGGAGGGAGCAAAGAAGGAGATGGGGCTGAAATTGTTAGTAGGGGCAGGCGTGGGGTGTGGGCAAGGGGATTTGGATTTTATTCCAGGAGCAATGGGAAGCCATTGAAGGGAGCAGGATTTTTTTAAGCTGGATTTGCTTTTATTTTATTTTATTTTTTTTTTTAACATCTTTATTGGAGTATAATTGCTTTACAGTGGTGTGTTAGTTTCTGCTTTATAACAAAGTGAATCAGGTATACATATACATATGTTCCCATATCTCCTCCCTCTTGCGTCTCCCTCCCTCCCACCCTCCCTATCCCACCCCTCTAGGTGGTCACAAAGCACCGAGCTGGTCTCCCTGTGCTATGCGGCTGCTTCCCACTAGCTCTCTGTTTTACGTTTGGTAGTGTATATATGTCCATGCCACTCTCTCACTTTGTCACAGCTTACCCTTCCCCCTCCCCATATCGTCAAGTCCATTCTCTAGTAGGTCTGCGTCTTTATTCCCGTCTTGCCCCTAGGTTCTTTATGACCTTTTTTTTTTCAGATTCCATATATATGTGTTAGCATACAGTATTTGTTTTTCTCTTTCTGACTTACTTCACTCTATATGACAGACTCTAGGTCTATCCACCTCACTACAAATAACTCAATTTCATTTCTTTTTATGGCTGAGTAATATTCCATTGTATATATGTGCCACATCTTCTTTATCCATTCATCTGTTGTTGGACACTTAGGTTGCTTCCATGTCCTGGCTATTGTAAATAGAGCTGCAATGAACATTTTGGTACATGACTCTTTTTGAATTATGGTTTTCTCAGGGTATATGCCCAGTAGGATAATCAAGACAGTATGGTACTGGCACAAAAACAGACATATTGATCAATGGAACAGGATAGAAAGCCCAGAGATAAACCCACACACATATGGTCACCTTATCTTTGGTAAGGGAGGCAAGAATATACAGTGGAGAAAGGACAGCCTCTTCAATAAGTGGTGCTGGGAAAACTGGACAGCTACATGTAAAAGAATGAAATTAGAACACTCCCTAACACCATACGCAAAAATAAACTCAAAATGGATTAAAGACCTAAATGTAAGGCCAGACACTATCAAACTCTCAGAGGAAAACATAGGCAGAACACTCTGTGACATAAATCACAGCAAGATCCTTTTTGACCCACCTCCTAGAGAAATGGAAGTAAAAACAAAAATAAACAAATGGGACCTAATGAAACTTAAAAGCTTTTGCACAGCAAAGGAAACCATAAACAAGAACAAAAGACAACCCTCAGAATGGGAGAAAATATTTGCAAATGAAGCAACTGACAAAGGATTAATCTCCAAAATTTACGAGCAGCTCGTGCAGCTCAATAACAAAAAAACAAACAACCCAATCCAAAAATGGGCAGAAGACCTAAATAGCATTTCTCCGAAGAAGATATACAGATTGCCAACAGACACATGAAAGAATGCTCAACATCATTAATCATTAGAGAAATGCAAATCAGAACTACAATGAGATATCATCTCACACCAGTCAGAATGGCCATCAGCAAAAAATCTAGAAACAATAATGCTGGCGAGGGTGTGGAGAAAAGGGAACCCTCTTGCACTGTTGGTGGGAATGTAAATTGATACAGCCACTTTGGATTCGCCTTTTAGATGCAACTATTTGTCGTAGATCAGAACAGGGAGATCAGAGGCAGGTAGGGGGCTGGGACAGTAATTCAAGGAAAATATGGGTTTGCCTGAACCTGGAGACTGTGCCCCGAGCCTAGACAAGCCCACACACATTCTTTCATGTCGAGCCATAAAATCAGCTTGCTCTCTTTAGCGTGTAAACTTGAACCTCTCAATGCATATATTTTAAGTTCGGTGACTTGAAATAATGCATGAATGGTCCTGAATTGAGAGTCAAAATGCCTAGATTTAAGCCCTGTCTCTTTCATTAACTATCTGGGTGACCTTGAGCCAGTTACTCCCCCTCTCTGGGCCTCCATTTTCATATTTATGCAATGGGCATGAAGACATTGGTCAGAGTGATCCAAAGAGTGCTTCTGTCCATGATATATTGGGAGTCTCAGTGGGAACCAATTGTCCAGGCCAGCCGGATCTCCCATCCCACCTGTAGCTCCACTGGACCCCACTCTCTGGGGCTACCACCCCCGTAGTTATGTCTCAAGTCCTAGCCACCGTGATTGACCAGGGACCTTGGGTTCCTAAGAACTCAAGGAGGCCTGAGGCAAATTAACTGCACTTCCCGTACAGATCTGAGTCTTAGAGGCTTTCAATCTTGACTGCACATTAGAATAACCCAGGGAAGTTTTAAAAACACCAACACCCGGGCTATCCTTCAGACCAATTAAATCAGAATCTCTGGAAGTGGGATCCAGGGATCAGTATTTCTTAAGCTCTCCAGAGGACTTTAATGTACTTTCAAGGTTGAGACGCTGGTCTGAGGAGGCCCGTGGAGTCCCCTGCACGTGCCCTGCTTGTGTCCACAGACCCTTCCCCTCACCTGCTGTACTTGCTCCCGGTCACATCCGATGCCCATGGAGGCATGTGAGGACCCCACAAATCTGCCCTGCTATTGGACCACAGTCACATTAGAGTCAAGGGGCTTCTTCACGTGATCCTGGACTGCAGAGTCTTCCCTCCTCCCCCTCCTACCTCCCCCAGCCCAAAGTTGGGGGCACCTTTCCCAGTTACAAACCAAAAATCCTAAGCATGCCATCAAATGCTAACAGATGTTGGCTGGAGAGTGGGATTGTCTGTGAGTCCTAGAACGCCAGACACTGTCGTGGTCAGATGAGTATCAAGTTTGGGAAGGATGTGGGGCAATAGGGTGAGGTGACTTTGTGATGGAGAGAAGGAAGAGAAGCATGTTAATCCAGTCCAATCCAGGCAGCCTGTCATCATAATGAATAGAACAAGCCCAGTAGGGAAACCAGAAGGTATTGGTTACTACAGCTCCATTAAGATTATTTAAGGCAACAAGGACCAGCTGTGAGGAATGTGATGCAGCCTAATGAAGAGCAAACATTTGTTCATTTTCCAGCTCTGGGCAGATACGCCATGTGCATGGCTTGTATGGGGTGAGGCCAGTGTTGCCATCTTTCTCTTAGTCGTCTAAGTGATGGTGGGCAGGCAGCCTCCCGATGGAGGGTAACCAAGGAGATGGATGCTTCGGGTCTCCCCAGGTGCCCTCTTCTCTGCTCAGAGCCACCTGAGCAGAGACAGAGTGGACCTCCTGCTTCTCCCACAGTTTTTTTCTCTCCTCAGTTGGTAAAAGAGTCCCAGAACATGCCACTGCAGGTGATCTCTGAGAGATTCTGGCCCAGCTGCTCAATTTGCAAGTGAGTGATTCTTGGGTAGGGGCATGGGGAATTAGTGGCAGAAGCCCAAATCGTGAAAGGGAAAACCATGGTTGTTCTCCAACTCTGGAAACTCATAATGACCAAAATAGAAAGACTTGACTCTGCCTGCTCATTTCATTCCACTCACCGTGGATTAAAATAAGGAGAAACTGGGCCTTCTCCAGAGGTGGCCAAAAGACATCAGGAACCATGTGGTTTCAGACTTGGAAGTTTTCCTAGCAAGAAAGAGCTCATGTACAAGAGACTATTAACTGAGTCCTTTCCTTTGAGTTTATTTTTATTTTTCCACTTAGTATTCTGTTTGTAACCCAGCAAACAATATTTTCTGTTTAATTGGAATCCTCCCCAACCAAGTGAGCAATTTTCAGGTGGTACCATAGAAAAGTGTCTCAAGTGAGAGTTAAGACGTGGTTCTCAATCTGCTACTGATATGCTGGGTGGACTTGGACAAGACTCTTCCATCTCTGGGTCCATGTTTCATCTTCTGTGACATGTTTGACTACATAGCATGGACTCCTGAAGGCTGATAATATATGCTGGTACTTCATTTGGCCAGAAACACTTACTGAGTACCTTACACTGTGTAGTTTACTGGAGATAGTTAGGAAGATACAGAAAGAAAATAAAGACCCTACTTTGAAGGAAGCTCAGGGTCTTACCACACCACATAATCACATGACGGAACTCTAGTTAACATGCTTTGTGGACCCATGAGAAAGGGCGGTCCAGGGTGAAAGCAGGGTTTTGTCGTTTATTTTTGCTTTTTGTCAGTGATTACTGCCAGCATCAATCAGAAGCTTTCTAAAAGATGAGGCACTGAGCTGAAGAAAAGTAGAAGGCTGGGTAGAGGAAGAGCATGTGTGACAGAGTGAAACAGAGGTTTAGGGGCTCAGAAACATAAAAGAGTTGAAATGTTGCAAGCCAGCTCTTAGACAGGAAACAAAGATGCCTGTCTATGAAAAAGAAAAATCAATATGAAACTAGTTGGGGAGACAAATAGGAAGTTTTCACAGTTTTCCTGAACAGAATGAACAAGGTAAATCATGGCCTTTGACCGTCCACCCCTTAACTCTAGCTGACATCAAGTTTAGGGGAGAGCTGTTGACCCAGAGGCACCCTCCCAGAAACTCATGCATGGAGAAAATGTGTGGACAGGACCAGAAGTCTGTAGCCTGGAATGGGAGGCAGGGGTCCCCCAGGTCATAGGCTCAGAGATGGGAGGAATAGATGTACACTAGTCTGAGCTTTCCCATCAAACTATAGGCCTCTTGGAAGTAAGGCCAGCATCTTCCTCATCTCTCATGCTTCTCTGAAGCATGTGGAAAATAGTATACTAAATATTAATTTAATTGATTTGCAGAGTACTGGTGAAAAACTTTATGGTTAAGAATAGTCCCATCAGTGAAGTGAGAGAGTGGCATGGACATATATACACTACCAAATGTAAAATAGATAGCTAGTGGGAAGCAGCCGCATAGCACAGGGAGATCAGCTCGGGGCTTTGTGACCACCTAGAGGGGTGGGATAGGGAGGGTGGGAGGGAGATGAAAGAAGGAGGGGATATGGGGATATATGTAAACGTATAGCTGATTCACTTTGTGATACAGCAGAAACTAACAGACCATTTTAAAGCAATTATACTCCAACAAAGATGGTAAAAAAAATAATAATAAAATAAAAAGAATAGTCCCATCCATTCTAAATGTAATAGTTTGCATCTACCAACCCTAACCTCCAAGTCCATCCCTCTCCCTCCGCCCTCCCCCTTGGCAACCACAAGTGTGTTCTGTAGGTCTATGAGTCTGTTTCTGTTTGGTAGATAGGTTCATTTGTGCCGTATTTTAGACTCAGAGTCACTTTGCTGTACCACAGAGATTGGCACAATTTGTAAATCAACTGTACTTCAGTTTAAAAAACTGAAAAAAAAAATAGCGCCATCCAGAAATTTAAAAGGCAGTATTTCTTAAAGAAAGACACTGGCACAGAAAGACCCTCACGTCGTGGGCTGTCTCTGTAGGTGCATAGAGTGTCTTCAGAGTGAGTCTTCCCCAGGAATTTGCTGTTTCCAATCACCTTCCTGCCTAAAACAGTGGTTCTTAAACTGTGTTATGTGTCAGGACCACCTGGAGTTAGTAAAGAACATTGAGACACAGGCTCATGGATGCAGGACAGGGCCAAGGCCTCTGCATTCTACCAAATTCTCTAGAAAATCTGGAACCCTACCAAAGTTTGAGAACAGCTGACCTAAACTTTGTCATTTAAAAGAGATCTCGTAGCTTTCAGTGGGGCCTTTTAAAGGGTGCTTTGTGACTCTAGATGCAGATAGATACTCAACTCTTCTGCTCGTTCCAAACTCCTGTCACAGACAAATACCCCCATCTTGCCGCCCTCCGATTTTTGACTCAACATCCCCAGAACTCATAAATTACCGTCTCCTTAGTGGCATGGCACACAATAATATTTGCTCTCCTGATGCCACTCTGAGGAGATGTCATTAGTCATCCTCTCCTGCCTTCTCTGTCCACGTTTATAATCCCTAAGGCGTGTGCTTTTCAGCAGAGAAGCAGGCATTTGTTGAAAGCGTGGTCTCTGCCAGGGCCACCGCTGACTCATACAGCGCCTTAGAGTGAAATAGCAAAAGGTACACCTGTCTCAAGATACTTGGCTTTATCACCGTGCAGAAGATGTTCATAATATATACAGAAATCTGTCATGCCTACCAGAGGAACGGTGCTCCCTTCGATTTGGTGCTCTTGTGTTGTGCACAGCCTGTACAGCCATCCATGGTAACCTTTGCCATCCACCAACTAGCCATGGCCTTCAGTAAACATGGGTACTTACTGAGCTCATGGACCTCAGTTGAGACCAGACCTTAGGCTTCCAACCGCCCATAAAACTCCTTCTCACTCCCTTAATACTGTGTCTTACCTGTGACCAGGTTGTCCCAGTTTTCCCAGGATCGTCCCAGTTTTAAACGAAAGTTCTACATCCCAGGAACCCCTTTGGTCTGAGGCAAACCAAGGAGCCCCCCGCTTTTGTCTTGTGACAATAATCTGGATGTTTCTGCTCAATAGGAGGCAGAGAATGAATTCTGGGGGTGAAACAAGGGGGCTGGATAGCATATCCTTGGGATGGAAGAGTCTGAACACCTGCCATGTGCCAGGCATTGGGTTAGGTGCCTACAGGCATGATCTCAGGTAATCACTAATCATCACAAAACTCCGTGGGGTGTATTTTTTTCATTTTTAAATTTATATGCTGCAAAATTTATTTGGGGGTCGCAGGGTATACAATTCTATGAGTTTTAACATGCATGGAGTCACATAAACACCAAAACAATCAAGGTACATAAGAGTTCCATTGGCAAAAGAATTCCCCATGCCGCCCCTGTGTAGTCAGATCCTTCCCCCACACCTAGCCTGAAGGGTGTATTATTGACTTAATTTTCAAAAAAGTTAATTGAGACTTGGAGTGGTAAAATGATTTGCAGTAAAAATATCCAAACACTCTAGTCTGTCTCCCTTTTGCAAAGCCCTGCCTTTTCCCTCTCAAATGCATGGCAAGAGATGTTTCTTGACGAGACAGATGTGTGAAAGACCCAGGTAAAATGGCTCCTCCTTTGTGAAGACTCTCTGGGATCTTCCCTGCATCAGGAGAGTGCAGTGGTGGGTGGGGTCACGGAGAAACCCTGGCAGCCCAGACTGATCATGGAGGAAGCATGCCCTCGGCTGTGCCCTGAAGCATCAGCCAGGAACTGCCTGGTCAGCATTCCCTGGGCCTGGTTTTGCTACACCCCAGGGCATATCATATCCAATTAATTATCTCCAGGGATACAGTCAGGCCAAAGGGAGTGAGGAGGGCCTCATAGCTGACAGAATCCGCTGAGGTTAGTGGGTGAACAGGTAAAGGAAATGGAGCAGGATACTCTCAGCCATGGATTGGAGTGAGCTACTCTTGGAGACTCTGTTCTGATGTCTCGCTATCTGGGGCCTAACTCAAGGAGGCTTAGGTACAGAGAAGCGTGTCCAAGAAGGGTGGCAAGCTTCAGAAAGGACTTTCTTATCTCAGTAGGGCCAAACCAACAGGTAGGAAGAGGAGTCAGCCAAGCAGACATCAGGGCCAATTCTCAGTTCTAACAAGAAATGGAAGTATTAAGGGGGGAAACCGGGCTAGGTTGCGGAGTCCTGCGACTCAGCATAACAGGTCAGAAGAAGCCTGTGACTTGCGGTCAGGTGACCTGAGCTCCCCCTGGCTCCAGGACCTCAGCTCCTTGACCGAGAGGGACGGTGGGTGGGTGGGTAGGTGGAATGCCTACCGACCATAAGAAGAGTTGGTCTGGGACAAGTACCAGATGATAATCTTATCCTAAAGTCTGTGAAGCCTGTCAAGAAGGATACAGGGAGGGTTTAAGAGACGAGTGCTCTCAGCCACTTGTCAACATGCTGGTACTGGCTTCGCCTCCTCATTTTTAAAAATGTCCAAAGCATCCCCATTGACTTAAAATAAAACTCTGATTCTTGGCCGTGGTCCACAAGACCTCAGCTGAGCACCACACCTTCCCCATCCACATGATGTGTCACTTATATTCTCTCAGCTCTGTAGAGCCTCCCTTCAAGTTCTAGAATACACCAAACTCATTCCATCTCAGGGCCTCCACACCCGTTGTCATCCTGGAACATTCTTCCCCCAGCTCTTGCCATAGAGCTGGCTTCTGCTCATCATCTATTTTTCAGCTCAGATGTGTCAACAGGAGACCAGTAGAAGTACACCTGGAGTTGAATAAGCTGGATTTAGGAACTGTGGGAAATCTCAGGAAGAGGGTGTCAGAAAGGGCTCATGGGATGTGAGCTGTGTTAGGTGATTTGAGGCTTTGTTCTAGATTAGACACCAATAGGAAGTGGTAGGGTTGGGTACCTTAATAAATCTTAACTATTAGAAGGGGGAACAGGCTCGGGGCTACAGCTGAAATTGGCAAAGGAGCAGCATCACACATGAGCCAGGATGGAGGGTGGGTTGTTGTTGGTTTTTTTTGGCTTGGGCAACATTCCTGTTTGTGTTTGGATATGACTACAGAGTGGTCTAGTTTTAGCCTTGTTCCATCCTGGTCTCAGAGGAGCTTTGTCTGGTGTTGGCATTCTGTGAAATTGTTTAAGTTCAACAGGAAAACACCAAGGTCCAGCTGGCAGTGCCAGGCCAGCCCCTGGAAGTCAGGGGCTGCTCTTTTCCTCCTCAAATGCCACCTTTTCCAAGAGTTCTGCCCAAGCCACCCTACCTAAAGCGGTGCCTTTTCCAGTCACTGTCTCTCCCAGGACTTTGTTGCCTTTGTAGCACTTGTTTTAAACAATAATTATCTTGTTTATTGTTTGCACCTTCCCACAACTAGGACAGAAAGTCCATGAGATCTTGTCTGCCGTGTTCATTGCTATTATTTCTAGGACCTAGCGTAGTCCTAGTGCCCAGGTGGTCATTGGAAATGGAAGGAAAGAGAGAAGGAAGAAGGGACACAGGGAAGAAGGGCTCACTTAATACGCATTCTTGGGTGAGTCATTTCTTGTTTTCAGACCTCACTTTGCTGATCTGTAAAGTGAGGCAATAACATTCTCAAAAGATCCTTTCAGATCTGCCTTTTGAGGATTCTGTGAATACCACAGCTCAGACCTCCAGAGATGCAGACAGCCCCCAATACACCTTTTAGGACTTAAAAAAAAAAAAAAAGAAAAATGACTGCCTTAGAAAAGCAACACTGTGGAAGAGTTGGAAACATTTCCACACTAAGAGAAGAGTGTAAAAATAGAGCTCAGCGCTCTAAGGGGAAGAGAATGAGAAAAGCAAAGCGGAGATTGATAATGGATGAATATAATGAGATGGCAGTTCTGGTTTCAGAAGAATGTGATTAGCCCTAATGACTGCCACCATTCCCTGGTCAATCTACTGCAACTAGCCACTGATACAAAAATAATCCCCCGCGGCTGGCTCACTTTGAAGACGGAGATGAGACTCCCCCTCATATTTTTTTCCTTCCTGAGATTATCCCCTATTAGGTTGCAGCTCCCTAAAAATGGAAATGGATGTGTGATCAAAGTCTGCAAACTAAGGGGTCATTACCACTCACTCCTGGGCGGCTGCCTGAGGTGTTGCCTCTCAGCCTTTGTCAACATCATCACGGCCCCCGGGCCAACACATTCTCCTTCATCCCCCACCGGGGGGGGACACAGAGGCTCCCAAGACTGTGCCAGGAGCCTGCATGGTCTCCCACGGAGACATGCCACTCATCACAACTATCTAGGATTTTTCAAAGGATATCTTCGCACTGGGTTTATCCTGAAGAGCATGGATGTTGAAAGGACTCCCAAACTGTGCCATTTCAGGACTCTGAGGGTGGGCAGGGACGTTCATTAAACTTCTGCAGTACCGTGGTGCAGAGGGTGCATACGTACTCTGTGGGTCCCCGTGGATCAGGGCAAAGCGAAGTACGCGGAGGCAGAGTAAACAAAGAAATGCCCAGAGGGTCTGTCCAAAAGTGAGGCAGGAAGCTTTATGGTGTAGTGAGCTCTCCATCACCAAGGGCATCCAAGTTTGATGGTATCCAATTAACAGATGTTAGGGATCAGCTTATCAGCTGATTGTGGAAGGGAGCACAAACAAATTATTTTCAAGGCCACTTACACCTCTGAGATTCCAGGATCTTTGCCTCTGTATGCACAGAAGCCATCTCACACACTATTTTTTTTTCCATCTATCCATCCATTCGTTTATTCAAAAGGGGTGATTCAAGCACATATGAAATACAAAGCCAGTATTGGGTTATGAAGATACAGACATAAATAAGATGCTACCCTTTACCTGGAGTAGCCCATCACCAGGTTGGAAGACAAGACATTCAAATTATCAGATGTAAAGGAGTCCAGCTAATAGAAGAAGTGACTGACTAGCTGGGGATGCAGTGGGATGGTGGGAAAGTAAGCAAGGAAGGTTTCACCAAAGAGAAGATGTTTGAACTGGGTTTTGAAGGATATGTAGGAGTTTACCAGCCAGACTCAGGTGGAAGAGAATTTCAGGCAGAGGGAACACTGTGTGTATAGTCAGTCTCAGAAGTCTGTAACACCTGAAATTGTCTCTGGCATTGTGTTTAGTTGCTAATCACTGAAATATTGTTCTAAGGGTAAGAAATGAGGCTGGAGGGGCATATGGGGTGAAATCATTAAGGACCTTGTACTAAAGAGTTTGGAATGTATACTGAAGTGACAATGGCAAGGGGAGTAACTGGGTCCTATTCACATATTAGAAAGATCTCTCTGATTATACAGGAGAATGGATTGGAGGGGACAAATCCAAACCAAGAGGAGACCTGCGGAAAAGTATTTCTCCAGGTAAATTCACTGTTTGCAAGAATCATGGCTGCACATTAGAATCCCCTGGGGAGCTTTAAATACCACTGGTGCCTGATTAGACTCTGATTTAATGGTCTGGGGTAGGGCCTGGGAGTTTTAAAGCTTCCCCAGACAATTCTAATGTTCAGCCATTACAAAACCTTAATCTAACTGTAACCTGAATCCTGGCACATAATGAGTAGCCAGCAGATTTTTTTTGCCCAAAAAATGAGTATGAAAACATTCAGAGGGTGCTCTTCTCGGTTTCTTAGCACTTTAGGTGGATATTAGATGAATAGTGGCTTTTATTACAGAGGGTTTCAGGTAGAAATCCATCCCCAGAATATCAGTTTAAACATCAAGAAGTCTAATGCCACCACTGAGACAAGCACTCCCCACCCCTGCAGAGAACCCAGAGTATATAGGCCTGGCAAGTTGCCTGAAAGAGCTGGAGCTACCTGGCTCGGTGAGACGATGAGGCCAAGGGCTGGAATCTGGGTTCTAAGAGTTCCACGGCAAAGCACGAGCCATTTGGGGTCTGCAGATGGTCTGCACCGGTGGCAGGAGGGATGCAGGGTGATGGTCAATTATAATGAGTAAATACAGGATGAGGGGGGAAAGAGGAGAGACAAGCCCTCCATTTGCAGAACGAGCACACTCCTATCTCCATAGCACTTTTCCACGCTCAGATTTGGGGCAGAGCCTAGAACCTGTTTTGCTTCTCCTCCGGGGTACCAGTCTAAGGGTTTCTGACACACAAAGAACAACATTCTGATCAAGTAATTGCTGGGAAGGCACTCTGTTACCCCAGTCTAAAACCCTGGGCAAAACTAAGTTAGAGAACATGGCTTAGCCTGGGCAAGGACCTCTCACCCCATCTTCATTCAATCTGGTATGGCTAGGTAGCAGAATGGGCACCCATTCTATCTACCCAACCACTGCACAGAGGAGGATCATGGTCGTGCTTTTAGAATAAAGGTCAGCAAACTACAGCCACAGGCTAAATCCAGCCCAACACTTGCTTTTGTAAATCAATTTTAGTGGAACACAGACATGCCCATGTGTTTGCATTGTGTCTAGGACTTGTCCTCTCTACAACGGTGGAGTTGAGTATGAGTACTTGGAACAGAGACTGCGTGGCTTACCAAGCCCATGCTGCCTGTTATCTGACCCACTACAGAAAAAGGTTGCCAACTCCTGCTCTAGAAGAAGACCCACCCAGCCTGGCTTGGAAGAGACGTGGGAGACTGGAAGCAAGAAAGGGGGAATCACGCATGGTCTGGGCTTTGAATAGACAGTGGTCCTGCCTGCCCATAAAACATTGCCTACTGAATGGCTGAATTTCTGACCAATCAGGTTACAGACTTCTCCTTGCTTAGGATGTAGACCTGCTAAGAAATAGTTGGGCAAAGTCAAGGCTGGTGTATTAAGATGACTGGAAGCTCCTCTCCCCTGCCCTGCTGACAGGAGTAGCTATTTGCTACTGAAGAGGTAGCAAATTCAGTCTCAGAAGTAGTGCAGGGGCCATGAGCAGGGCATCCACCCTCTTCTACCAGAGACAGGGTAGGGCCAGTAGTCAAGATGTGGTTTGACATTCATGCTTTTGCAGCTTTTCTAAAGCTGTTCACACTCCCTGAGATGCCCCTCTTCCTTCTCTGTGAGACAGGTGGCTGCACCCTCCCCAGTGTTTCCATAACACTTGGCTCATAACTGCTAGATCACGTCACATGGTTGTTCACTCATCTGTCTTCTCTTAAACTGATGAGTCCCATCTCTTCCTTCCTTCTAACTCTGGCTCTGAACCTCTGTGTCCAACTTCCGGCTCAGTATCTCAGCTTGAAAGTTGACTAGTCACCTCAAACATGGCTGCTGCTCCTGTTCTTTTACTGTTTTGAACACGTTTAGAAGCAAGTGCTATACATGGTTCTAAGTATTCAATACTTTATCTACCCAGAACACAACATTTAATTTGTGCTTCCCCAAACCTGTTGCTCCCCCATCTGTTTCTTCTCCATCTCAATAAAAGATGCGACTCTCCACTCCGTTCTTTAACCAGTCAGCCTCCATCCTTCTCTTTCCTGCATAGTCCTCGTCTGTAGTAGATGTGTTGGTGCCCTGCCCACATCCCCTCCACACTCACTTTGCCCGTGTATGCCCACCCAGTGCCCGCCTCTTGCAAGCACTTGCGACTTTTTGCCTGAGTGCTTCCTTAAGACAAAAGAGTATGCACACTTGTCTACAGAGCATGACAGAAGTGCCAAGGTATTTTCTAAGAGTTGTCCTCAATCAGTGATGGATGGGAACTGGGGGATAAATACCCCAACTCCCTTCTTCCTCTGGGAGAACAACTCTGAGCCATGAGATGGGCCCATGGGATTAAGCCTCAGGTGCAGTGGTTATTTGTTCGTTGATGTACCCTGTATTTATTGGCATTCTTCCCTCGATTGTCTGACTTTTCCCACTCTCCCACCCATGAGCTTCTTAGGATTGCCTCCCAAATGCTAGAATCCTTGTTGCTGAGGCTGCTTCTGGGGGAGAGCCAAAATCTGCAATATTCAACTGAACATCCAAAAGTAATCACTTCCCACCACATCTACTGCATCACTTCCCACCACATCTACTGCACCATCTTGGTCCAAGGTACCATCATCTCTTGGCAGGACTATTGTAACAACTTCCTAACTGATCTCCCTGCTTCCTCCCTGGGCCTCCTGGAGTCTCTGTTCCATACATGAGCCAGAATGTGCTGCTTTGTAAAATATAAATCAAATTAGCTAACTGCCCTGCTCAAAACCCTCAAATGGTTTCCTATCACACCTGGAATAGTACCCAACTCGTTACCAATGACCACAATGCCTTATAAAGCCTGAACTCTCCCTGCCTCTCCAGATGCTTCTGTCACTGCTTTCCCCACCTCATCCTTGAACATGGTCACTCGGTTACCACCTTTGCCTCCACTGTCCTCTCTGCCTGGAAAACACTTCCCACTTTTCTTGGCATGACCGGCTTTTTCACATCATGAAGGAATTCGCTTAAATGTTACCTCCTCAGAGAAGCCCTCCCAGACTGTGCAATCCAAAATAATTCTCATGCACGATCACTGTACCTCTACCCTGCTTTATTCTCTTCACAGAATTTTACACTATTTAAAACTATATATGTTTGCTTGTTCATTTGCTGCATCTCCCAGTTGACTGAAAGCTCAAGGGGGCTTTGTCTATTTCGCTGTATCCCAAGTACCTAGAATAGCACCAAACACATATTCGGGATTCAAATATCCGTCAGTGAACGAATGAACAAATGACTCCCCTACTGCACCAGATTTGAGCTCATGACACACGAAAGACATCAGTAACATTTGAGTCCCTGAACAGGTGAATAAGCCAGGGAGGGGACAAGTCTGTGTTCTCCCCAGGCTCCATCCAAGAACACACAGTCTTTTGCACTATGTGACCCATCACAGTGGGTCTCGTTTTCCCCGTGGACACCCAGATAAAGCTCCTATCTCAAGCCATTCTAATCACTCTGTCCTTTCTTTCTAGGCCTTACCGGAGGGGCAGACAGCCTCGTGGGACACAGCCAAAGAGGATGAAAACCGCAACAAGAATCGATACGGCAACATCATATCCTGTAGGTGACTTTCTGGGAGGGCTCCAGGCTTTGGGAACACAGACGCAAATAAGCTATCACTATTATTTATCTGGAATTTGTTACCAAATAATCCTTGATGTTTCCAGATTTGGGTCCACATGCTAAGCATGGAGCTCTGTCTCAACCTCCCTGCCATCCCTGGCCTGGATGACAGAGCATGGCTGATCTCAGCCAGAGGGGGCAGGCAGGGAGCTGGGCGGGCATTGGGCGGGCATACATGGGCAAAGTGAGCTGGCACAGTAGATGCAGGAAACCTCTGAAGCTTGGATCTTGCCCGCTCAAGAATTCTTCAGGTCGGGGAGGAAGCCCAGCCACAAGGTGTTCCCAGCAGGCCCCCTCTGCAAAAACCCATCATGGCAGCATCTTGGGGGTGGAGAGCGAGGTCCAGCCCGTGAAGGAGGGGCTGAGAACACCTAGGTGAGAGATGATGCTATTCCAAGGAGGTCGAGTCCCAAGCAAGGATGGGCACTCAAAAGGAGCCAGGAACTCTGGCCTGCAGCTGAGGGTTTGGGCCAGCTCAGGGCTCAGGGGAGCCCAGGGTTACCCTCTTCACACAAGAGGTAGAGTGTAGGGCATCACGACTCCTGCCAGACCCCACTGCTTGCTGGCTGGGACAGGGCCCTGTGGTGAGTGCCTGCGACTCAGGGCTTGTGTCGGCACGGGTGTTTGGGGGCCCTGAGCCTGCAGCAGAAAGCTTGCTTTGTGTGGACCTGGGGGGAGGCATGGAAGAACATTGCCTTTTGCTCAGCGGTGAGCTCTAGCATTCCTGGAAGCACCCGCTGGTGTGTGATTTGATGAAAGCAGTGGCACAGAGTAGCTCGAGCGCTCTGGAGTCAGACTGCCTGGGCTCCTGTCCCAGCTGTGGGGCCCTGGGCAGGTGACCTGACCTCTCTGAGCTTCAGTTTTCTCGCCTTTAAAGTGAGGAAAAGAATGAAGATAGGATGGTTGAAAAAAGGTTCGTAAAACCCTTGGCACAGTACCTGGCACCATTACTCATAGCCATAGAGTTACTTTCTCAGGGTCACTGATGAGCAGTGTGGATACACCATCCTCCTTCTTTTAAGCAAAATTCACTGAATACCCATGTGGGGATGTGGAATAAGCCAGGTTGGGGCAGGGAAGCGTAATCAGATGTCTATTTTGGAAGGATCACCAGGGCAGCTTATTGGGAAGGTGGATTTGATTGAGAGAGGCTGGAGGCAGAGGGACCACTTAGGCTACTGTAAGAGTCCTAGCAAGGGACGAGGGGGCCTGAACAAGGGCAGTGCCAGTACTTGTGTGGGACCCTGCATGATACTCAGTGCTGGGAGGAGAGGGAGAGAGACACTGCCATAGAACTACACACCACACACAGTTCACACACAAGTATGATCATTGCCAGATACTGGTGTGCACAGCCTTCTACACAACATAAATACAGAGGACGAACTTACCTCGTACAAAATGGCAAGCACATACTCTGATTAGAACAGGTGTCAACAACAGCCCCTGTCTGCCGCGGCACAGCCAACCTGGACCATTTGACATCTCACCAGTTGGGCACGAAGCATCCCTTGGTCTCAGTTCTCAGAGTAACCCAGTTCAGCCCAAAAAAAAAAATCCTGAATAACGAATTATTTCTAGCACAGTTCAGTGTTTTGTTTTGTTTTCTTTCACTGTCTAGACGTTGCCTAAGAAAAAGCTTAGAGGAAGAAAGCGTAAGATATAGGCGGCCTGTAAAGGAAAAAAGAGGCAGAAGTTTTAGCTTAGCTGTTTCCTGTGCTGATTTAGAAATCGGCTATGAATAGGAGAACTAATCAGAAAAACATTTGTAATTTGTCTCTTGGAAGAGAGTCATGCAGACAGCAAGATTTCTTAAAAAAAAAAAAAAGAAAAGATTTCTTGCAAATGTAGTGTTGGGAAGAGACGTTCAAACAGTCAGGAAATGTGTATGAAGACCTATGATGTGTGGGCCTTCTCTGAGGCAGGCCCCGTGCTGGGCACTGGGACACTCAGTCTCTGCTGCCGGGGAACTCGCATTCCAGGTACAGGTTCTGCTTGCTCTGACCATCCTCTGCTTGAGCACCATCGTGTACTAGTGCCCTCAAATATCTGGTCACTTGTCTGTTCGCCGTATCAGATGGTGAGTTCAGATGGGATCCACTAAATTATAGGCTGTAAGACCTTGTGTACTCACTGTAAGCCTTAGTCTTCTCTCTGTACAATGGGTATCATGATGCAATAGTATAAGGGAAAATAATAATAGAAAAAATAAACAATTAGAGCACAGTAAAGAGACCCTGTCCCTCGAGAGACAAGGGCATCCAGGCCGGGCCAGGTATCTGGCCCAAAGCCTGAGGAGCCCAGGATGAAAGCCTTTGTATCTTTCTGGACGTCCCACAGCCCACCCTTTGCGCTCAGCATCCGTGCCCAAGCCATCATCAGATCTCACCTGGCCTCTGCCCGCCTTCTTCCTGGTTGTTCCATATCTACTTTGTCCCCCAAATGTATCCTATCTGATCTCTAACAGAAGCCAGAGGGACCTCCTCAAAATATGAATTGAAACATGTCACTGTCCTACAGAAAACCCTTCAAATGGCTTCCTTCAGTGTTGAGCCCTTCTTTTCCAAAGGCCCTCAGCCCTCTCTCCATTGCATTTCACACTGTGTCCTCTCCACCACAGTCTCCTCGGTTAAGCCCCACCGGCCTTTCAGTACCTTGAACTTTACACGCTCATCCGTGACACAGGGCCTTTGCACATTCTCTTCTCTATCAACATGCCCATCCCTCCTCTCTTTGCTCTGCTAAGTCCTACTTATTCTTCAGATCTTAGCTCAGGTATCACTTCTTCACGGAATTCTTCTGACCATTATAATTTGGTCAGAACCCCATTATTCACTCCGAGAGCACAAGGCATGTCTTCTCCTTAGTTCTCATCACTACCGTGATCTGAGAGCCTTTGCATGACTGTCTGCTGGCTGCCTGATCTCCTCACCAGAATAGGTGTCCTGCAACAACAGAGCTAGGGCTCTCTTGCACTTCTGTGTCCCCAGACCTGGCTTATGGCTGCTGCTCAGTAGACAGGACTGAATGTTGGAATGCATGGACTCCCTGCAAGGCCCCAAAGGGGTTGAGCCATGGGTCTCTCCCTTCTGGCTTTCCCCCCAAAATAGAGAGCACCCAGAAAGGATGGATGGAGGAAGTCTGAATCAGGATGACTCTAGGAACAGTGATAGTTGATCAAGGAAGACATTCTGAGCCTGAAGGAAGCGGGTGGAGAGATGGGACACAGGAGGGAGAGAGGAGGACAGTCATATACCCCTCAGGAGCCACATCTGAGAAGGCAGGATTCCAGGCAGCAAGGAGAACAATGAAAGGGATTAGACTGCATCATAGGGAGCAGAAGGTGCTGTCCGTGTCCCATCCACACCCCACGGCTCCGCCGCCTCCTTGTGCAGTAACTCCTGCTGGCACCCAGGCCCGGGACTAGGGTGAGGCAGGCGACGCACCCAGCATTCCAGGGTCTGCACAGGCTCAGCTGTTGACCCTGCACCTGCCTGACCCTGAGAGCAAGCGCCTCCTTAAAGTGTGTGCCCTGGGGCCTCACTGGTTCCCCCCAGTCCTGCCCTGTCTGCATCTTTTTGCCTGAGGACCTTCTCCAAAGCTGGGGCAGGGTGCTCTGCCCAGGCACAAAGCTGTCTCTCCCTAGACCATGAAATAGCCCAGCTGCTCTTCCTCGCCTTCACTGGGTTGTGTGTTCCACACCTTTCTCCAGAGCTTCCATGGGGAGTGGGCTGCCTTCTCTTGGCTGTCTCACTCCCCTCCCCCTTTCCTCTTGGTGTCCTCTTCTCTTCCTATGTGAACTGCTTGCACTGGAATCCTCATCTTGTATCTACTTCCGGGGAAACCCAAACAGAGGCAGAGGAAATTCAGACACCTAATGATACCGTCTTGGTGGGTTTAAAGAAACCTGAATCTCCTTTCTAATGTACGGGTCAGTAATTCTGCAGCGAATTGTGGCTGGACCGGGTAACCAGTGCATCCAAGAGCAGTGCAAGGCATAAAGGGGAACCAAGAAAGAAAAAAAACGGTCCTGGAATTGAAATGAAGAAAGGAGCAGAGAAACAGCCCCGAGGATTGGAAAGTGTTCCTGCCCTTGTACGTTTCCCTCCCGGAGGCAAAGTCGTGGGCACTGGCTTGATAAATAGAAATATTCTTGGTGCAAAAAGAAAAGCGGGTGTGATTAGCATCTTAAGGAACCCAGGGCACTAGGAGGCTGGAGTGGAGGACAAAGGCCCAGGCCAGGGAGAACAGAGAAGATGAAAGGGGAGGAGAAGGAGGGAGGGCACAGTCTGCCAATGAAACAATGAAAGAGAAACCTTGCCTAAATAAACCCTTTCTTCCAAACGGTTCTGTTCAGAATTTAGCAGGAGAGACAGTGGGGTTTCCAGGGAGTAGAAAAGAAAGGAAGTGAAAGGAAATGAATGGGGAGAACAGAACAAAAAGTTCTTTACTCTTAAGTAGCCCTGGGGTATGTATGGTGGACAAGGGGAAATTTCAAGAATACCAAGCGTTGCCCATGTGGAAGTTGCAGAGGGTGCTTCCTTGACTGGAAGGAAATTACACAGAGGAGAGGAAGTGATCTCAGGGGTGCAGATTTTATCAAATGAGGCTTCCCTTCTGGCATCTGTTGGGGTCCCAGCAGGAGGAAATAGATGGGACCTTCAAATAGTGTGATTTGAGGATAATTTAATCAAGTGACTTTTTTCTTTAATGAAAATGTGAGCTAGCTGTGGGAGACTACAGGGAATAGTGTGGCACCCTGGGGCTAAATGCCATGCCTAGGCTGCAGAGGATTCAGTAAGAAGAGGTTCCCAGGACCCAGAGAAAGAGGACCTGGTCAGAGGTGTGACCGTTAGTGGCCTTGCAGCCAGCCCATGGTGACCCCAAAAAAGGGAGCTGAAGGAATAAGTACCTCGATAGCACTCCCCACTTAATCCAGTCTTCTGCCAGTGCTTTCCAGTGGCTGAACCCAGCCAGAGCCAGAGGACAAGGGACTCTGTAGACAGAGTCCAGTGGTTCTCAAAGTGTGGTCCCTGGAGCAGCAACACCTGAGAACTTGCTAGAAATGCTCATTTTGGGGTCCCATCTAGACCTGTCAAAGCAGACATTCTGGGGATGGCATCCAGCAAGCTCTGTTCTAAACAGCCCACCAGTGACACTGATACACTCTCAGGTTTACGAACTTCTCATCTTTTATTTCTTTTTCTTTTTATTAAAGGAAAGTTGATTTACAATGTTACATAAGTTTCAGGTGTACAGCATAGTGATTCAGTAATTTTTTTGGATTATACTCCATTTAAAGTTATTATAAAATACTGGCTATATTCTCTGTGCTGTACAATATGTCCTTGTATCTTATTTATTTTATACATAGTAGTTTGTACCTCTTAATCCCCTACCCCTATCTTGTCCCTCCCCCTTCCCTCTCCCCACTGGTAACCACTAGTTTGTTCTCTATGCAAGTCTGTTTCTGTTTTGTTATAATCATTTGTCTTATTTTTTAGATTCCTCAGTGATAATATATAGTATTTGCCTTTCTCTGACTTATTTCACTAAGCATGATACCCTCCAGGTCCATCCATGCTATTGAAAATGGCAAAATTTCATTCTTTTTTACAGCTGAATAATATTCCCTGGTGTATATATACCACATCTTCTTTATCCATTCATCTCTTGACAGACACTTGGGTTGCTTTCATATCTTGGTTATTGTAAATAATGCTGCTATGAACATTGGGGTGTGTATATCTTTTCAAATTACTGTTTTCATTTTCTTTGGATAAATGCCCAGGAGTGGAATTGCTGGATCATCTGGTAGTTCTATTTTAGTTTTTTGGGGAACCTCCATACTGTTTTTCCACAGTGGCTGCACCAATTTATATTCCCACCAACAGGGTACAAGGGTTCCCTTTCTCCACATCCTTGCCAATATTTGTTGTTTGTGGTCTTTTTGATGATAGCCATTCTTACAGGTATGAGGTGATATTACACTGTGGTTTTGATTGGCATTTCCCTGATGATTAGCAAGGTTGAGCGTACAAACCTCTGATCTTATCCACAGGGATCAGCTTCCAGTTTAGAGAGGCAGGTGCGGAAGGCTGAAGGGCAAACAAGAGACCCAGGACATTTTCATTTTCTGAGACTTCTAACCCCCTAATTGAAGACAAGCCACTGGGCTCAGGTGCATTGGAGAACTGGGCATGGGGTTCAGCAGACCCAGGTGCTAGTCTCAGTTCTGCCCTTTACCTCATGCATGACCTTCAACAAGGCCACTTCGTCTCTCTGACACTCAGGTTCACACCTTTCAGTGCAAAGAGTGCAAATTAAGATGAATAAATATTGACTCTGAACCTGGTTGTATAGCCTTTTAAACCTAGATGACACTAAGTCTAGTCTCTTTGAGTTCACAGGCAAGGAGCAATGGTCCAGAGATGTAGAGCCCTGCCCACGGTCACACAGAGTCTGTAGGACAGCCAGGACCAGAGCTCCGGGCTCTTGCTGCCCGGATGCCACGAGCTCCCTACTGAGGAGTCCCTCTGCATCTAGACGTATCTGTGCTCTTGGGGGAGCGTGCGCTGAGGACTCTGACCTCAGAGCAGGAGATCAGGATGAACTCTTCAGAGAGGCTGTTTTCACTTCCAGGGAGGAACTCAGATTCAGATCAAGCTCAGGGGCTTCTTCTCAGAGCTGTTTCTCTGCTGATTTCTGGGGAGGCCGTACTGGATGTCAAAATGGGTGCCTTGTTCACTGTTCCCAGCTCCCCCTTCTCCTTGGCCGTCTCCGAGGGTGGCTCCTGCCTGGGCCTTACAGAGCGATCCTGGTGCAGAAACCTTCAGTGGCCTTGTTTGTCAGAGGACTTGTTCCGGTCACTGGAGCCCTCTCTGCCTGCTTGCCAGGACTGCTGAGAAATGTCCCCAGGAGCGGCTCTCAATCTGTGACGGATGGGGGTGCGGGTGTAAGTTCCCCAGGTCCCTCCCCGCTGAGGCGGAATAACTTGGAGGTGTGTATTCACACTCTCTCCTGGAGTAGCAGGAGAAAGTAAGAAAGTAAGCCCCAGCTTGATGACACAGTCCTCACCGGTTTCCTTCCTTTCTGCCTCTTACTTCCCATTCCCCTTCCGGTGTTTCCCGGGATCATCTCCCAAAGCAAGTCCTTGCACTTCAGTCCTTGTCTCAGTTTCTGCTTCGGAAGGAATCCGGATCAGAAACCTTCCTCTCTTTCTTCAGAAAGTCCCCTTAGCAGGGTGTGGGCTGGACATCCTGCTTAGGATGAATCCACAAATTCATCAGCTGGGCCACTGTCCCCCTAACTTCTCTCGGTGCTCTGCGCCTCTACACTTAAGTCCCCTCTGTGGCCCCAAAACTTTCATCTGTTGGAGCAGCTCCTCACGGGGCCCTGCAGAATGGAGCAGCCCATCCTCAGTCAGCAGGGAACTGGCAGCACAAGGAGACGCACAGAATGTCGGGCTGTTTCTCTGTCATCCCCAGGCCACCTGCTACCTTGGTAACGGTAATTCAATCAAGATTGAATGAGGAGACCTTTAGCTTCAGTGGGGTACCTGGGCAGTCTCGGCAGGATTACCTGCATCCTCGCTCTCCACTCGTGCAACACGATGACCTTAACATTTCCAGTACTTCTAGGAAATGATTTTTCAGCTCCACAATTCATTGTAATGAGTCAGATCTCTTTTCTCTGAAAAACTGCACCTTTTCTTTACCTTCCTCAGTGCCCAGAAGACAGGAGGAAAGCACATCCTGTATCCAAATGATATTGTCTTCCCCGCCCCACCTCTCTGAAGTGATTCTCTAAGTGGATGTGACTTGAGAAGACTGACTTAATGGGTTACCTCTGATGATGGAGGAGGGAGGAGGAACTGTGGTTTGCTTTGAGAGTTAGACCTGTGCATGGGAGGACACTGAATCCTCTCGCATGGCCAGGGATGGGGGGTGGGACACACAGTGGGATGGGACACAGTGTCAGAGTCAGAACCGGCATGGAGGGGTGTAGCGGCAGTGCGTCTTGGGGTTCCCAGAGAGGTAGGGACCCCACTACTCTACAAGGAAGCTGTCAGCCTTACACCTTCTAAGTTGTTAAACTGCTTGGAGCCTTGATTTTCTCAGCCACAAAATGGGTTATGATGAGAATCAAATGGCACGGCATCCATAGGCTTCCAGAATGGTGCCTGCAGCATCTCATGCACTCCGCAAAGATAAATTTCTGTTCCTTACACCCAGCACAGGTGAGTCTCTAGTCTCACGGCCTAATTCCAGTAAAAACCTTTGGTCTTTCCCAAGACAAATTGAATAGCCGAGGCACCCCCTGTGCTAAATAACTGAACATCAGATGGTCTGTACATTGAAACCTGAGTGTGCATCAGAATCTCCTGGAGGGCTTGTTAAAATACAGATTGCTGGGCTCCACCCCAGAGTTTCAGATTCAGTGGGTCTGGGCTGGGACTCCAGTATCTGCATTTCTAACAAGTTCCCAGATGTCATTGATGCTATTGGCCAAGGAACTATATTTTGAAAACCACTGGTCTAGAATTACAATAAAACTGAATTTACACATTTGTATTGATTTCTTACAATACACCAGGTGCCTTCATATCTAACTGCTTTTCATCCTTGCAACAAGTCTGCAAAGATGGAGAGGATTTTGATGTTGTCGTTGGGTAAACTGAGGCTCGGGAAGGTACATCATCTGCTCCGGGTGATAGAGTTAGTGACAGACCTCAGGTCTGCTTTCAGAGCCTTCCCAAGCCCTCCCTCTCTCGTGCCGAAGGCAATGATTGGCTGCCAGTCTTGGGTCTGCAGGTGGGGTGAGGGGTCAGCTATGAGGCGAGGAAGAATTTGAGCACAGGATCCAGGCACACTATGCCAGCCTTGTGTAGAGGAAAGAGCCTGGGTCCCAAGCCAGGTTACCTAAAATCAATTGTATGGCTAAAAGCAAGGGACCGGCTCCTTTCTGGTTCTCAGCCTTTCAGACACAAATACGAATTCATATATTGAACAGATAATTATTGAGCACTTACTATGTGCCATACACTGTAGAGGAGTTCAGTAAATAGGGCGCCCGTTCTTAAATAGGGCGCGAAGGAGAGCCATGGGTTAGTCAGATCGTCGCAGAAATAAAACTGCTCTAAGAGCTCTGAAGACAAGTACAGGGAGCTATTAGAGCCTGGGGTGGAGAGATCATAGAAGGCTTCCTGAGGGAAGAAGATTGAGCTGAAGAATGAGATGTTGCCAGCCTTATGGGGTTGAGGGCGTTCCTTTCATGTGCAAAGGCCCTGTGGTCAGAGCAGACATGATGCATTTGAGCAACAGAAAGAAGGGCATGGTTTTCAGTCATATGTGGGGAGGGGGGCATGAGGCTGGACTTGGGAAATAGGTCCCAAACCAGATCATGCAGGGCATTGTGGGGTCTGGTCAGGCTTTGTTCTCTGTCAGTGATGTCTTGCAACTGATTCATACCAGCTTGCAAGAGATGATGGTTAAATTTTTCAGGAATTTTGTGAGCCAGTTGATACCACGTTGGAAATCAGTCATGGTGGGAGTATTTATATCACAGAAATCAGATGTTACAGATCAGGGCCATTTCTTCCTCCAGAGAGCTCTTTGTTAAACTTTTACAACCTACCACTGTGCTTTGTTCGAAAACTACAAGGAACAGATTGATTCTAGAGGGGCAATGTTTCTGTTCCCCTTGAGTTGAGTTCCAGGGAGCTCTTTGGGTCTCCGTGTCTTTGCAGTTATGCCTTCTCTCTACCAGTGGCCACTGGTTCTCTCCTCCTCCGTGCAAGCCAGTGCTGGCCCACCTCCCACCTCAGCTGAGAGCCGGGTGAAGCCAGGCTCCTGCACCTCCTCTTACCTCACCGTTGAGGAGTTTGTTTCTCCTCTATGTGACTTCTTCACTCGTCTTGAATATCAAACAAGGAATACCAGATTAGCTGTTTCTCAAGCTTGCAAAATGTAGATAGAGCATAATGAACTTTCTGGGCTGCTTGTAAATTACTTGTATAAACTCCTTTACATCGCCCACTGCCCCATCTTTCTCCATGTGCATGTGGATAAACACAGTTTTTTTATCCTTCTAATTATATAATGTTAGAAGGAGAAGGGGACACAGAATAATATTAGCGTCTCCCAGAAGGAATAAATAAACCATGAAGGCAGTCCTACTCCTTGCAATGCCTTTCTGGTGGACCTGTAGCTGAATTCTGCCCTTTCATGAATATACACAGTAACTCTTTGCCTCTGTAGAAAGATGGGTTTACATTTTGTACAGAAGGGCAAATGGGAAGCACTGAGTTTCTAACCGTCTCCTCCATCAGCTCACTGCCTGCCTCACATCCAGCCCAGAATCACCATTTATTAAGCACCTGCTGCATACCAGGCACTGTGCTCACACTTTTTTTAAGAGCAGTTTTAGTTTCGGAAAAATTGAGCGGAATGTCCAGAGAGTTCCTGTTTACTCCTACCTCCCATCCCCCTTCAGTTTCCCCTGTTATTAACATGTCGCATCAGTGTGATACGTTTGTTACAATTGGTGAACCAATATTGATCCTTTTTTTAATAAGATAGCATCTCATTTTTTTATTGAAGTTTAGTTGATGTACAGTATTGTATGTTACAAGTGTACAGTATAATGATTCACAGTGTTTAGAGGTTATACTCCATTTATGGTTATTATAAAATATTGGTTATTTTCCCTGTGTTGTGCATTATATCCTTGTAGCTTATTTTATACATGACAGTTTGTACCGCTTAATCCCTTACCCCTATAATGACTCTCCCCTTTCCCTTTACCCACTGATAACCACTAGTTTGTTCTCTGTATCTGTGAGTCTGCTTCCTTTTTGTTATAATCACTAGTTTGTTGTATTTTTTAGATTCCACATATGAGTGATATCATACAGTATTTGTCTTTCTCTGTCTGACTTATTTCACTTAGCATAATACCTTCCAAGTCCATCTATGTTGTTGCAAGTGGCAAATTTTCATTCTTTTTTATGGCTGAGTAATATTCCATCACATATATATACACCACATCTTCTTTTTTTTTTTTTTTTTAGTGTTTAGTTTTTTTTCCTCAACATTTTTATTGTAGTATAATTGCTTTACAATGGTGTGTTACTTTCTGCTTTATAACAAAGTGAATCAGTTACACGTATACATATATCCCCATATCTCTTCCCTCTTGCATCTCCCTTCCTCCCACCCTCCCTATCCCACCCTTCTAGCTGGTCACAAAGCACCGAGCTGATCTCCCTGTGCTTTGCGATCCATTATTACTAGCTAAAGTCCATAGTTTACCTTCGAGTCCACTCTGTGTTGTGCAGTTCTGTAGGATTTAAAAAATGTACAGTGACACATATCCGCAATTACAGTATTTATTATACAGAAGTTTCACTGCCCTAAAAGTTCCCTGTGCTCTACCTAATCATCCCTCCCCCCAAGTCCCTGGCAATCACGGATCTTCTTACTGCCTCCATAGTTCTGCCTTCTCCAAAATGTCATAGAGTTGGAATCATACACTATGAAGCCTTTCAGGCTGGGTTTTTTCACTTAGCAGTATGCGTTTATGTTTCCTCCATGTCCTTTCCTGGTTTGGGAACTC
Source organism: Pseudorca crassidens (assembly GCF_039906515.1). NCBI lineage: Eukaryota > Metazoa > Chordata > Mammalia > Artiodactyla > Delphinidae > Pseudorca > Pseudorca crassidens. The sequence continues at coordinate 71,531,737 of NC_090310.1, read as the reverse complement.
ATTTCTGTATATTACCAAAGACATGGATGTACCATGACTTGTTTGTCCATTCACCTATTGAAGGACATCTTGGTTTTTCTTAAGTTTTGGCAATTATGAGTAAACCTGCTATAAACATACATGGGCAGATTTTTGTGTGGATGTAAGTTTCAGCTCATCTGGGTAAATACCGGACAGTAATTGCTGGATCATATGATAAGAGTGTGTTTAGTTTTGGAAGAAATTTCCAAACTGTCTTCCAAAGTGGCTCTACCATTTTGCTTTCCCATCAGCAATAAGTGAGAATTCCTGTTGCTCTGCATCCTCGCCAGCATTTGGTGTTGTCAGGGTTCTGGATTTTGGCCATTCTGGTAGGTGAGTAGAGGTATCTTTTTGTTGTTTTAATTTGTAGTTCCTAATGACGTATGATACTGAACATCTTTTCATATGCTTATTTGCCATCCATATATCTTTATTCGTGAGGTGTCCGTTCAGATCATTTGCCCATTCTTTAATTGGGTTGTTTACTTATTGTTGAGTTTTAAGAGGTCTTTGTATACTTGTGGATCCAACTCCTTTATCGGGTAGTCTTTTTCAAACGTTTCCTCCCAATCTGTGGCTCATCTTTTCATTCTCTTAACGTCCTCACACTTTTCATGCCTGCATTTTCTCATTTAATCCTCCCAACATTCTGTGAGCTATATAGTATTGAGCCATATAGCATTTTCCTAAGAAAACCAAGGCTTAGAGAGATCAACTGACTTGCTAAGTGATGGAGCTAAGATCTGAACCCAGATCTGATCCAGAGCTTCAGACCTCCCATCACCACGTCTGCTGTCCTACAGGTTAGCCCATGTGGGAGTAAATCGTAAATCTTGATCATTTTGTACTAAAGTACCCTTTCACAGTCTCAGAAGATAGTCTCTGTTGGGATGCTCTGCAGAGCCCGGCATGGTGACTTGCATCTAAGTACCTGGATAGGGCATAGAAAGCCCTCTTCAATCTAACCCCCACCTACCTCCTCCCACTGCTAATTGCCTCCCATTCCATGTTCACAAGACAAGAAACTGTTTGCAGGTCGCCAGTGTGCTTTTCCAGGACCTCTGCTCTCTTGCTGTTCTCTCTGACGGAAAGACCCTTCCTCATTGTCCGTTGGTCAAGGCTTACTTTCAATTCCTCATTCACATATCACTTCGCAAAGCCCTCTAGTCCCCTCCCCACTTTCTAGACCTTGAAATTTCACTTCTCTGTACAGTCTGTCTCCCCCACTACATTGACAAACTCCCTGAGCACTTGGAAAATACTTTCCAAGTCCCTTCAACAAGCCTGTGTGTAGTAGGTGCTCAGTGAATTTGTTCTTAATAAATGAATAAAGGTGATAGTGACAAACGCCATCATCTTGTGGTTAGAGGCACCTCTCATCTTTAAGAATATTTAACTAAAAGAAATAAGTTTGTTTCTTTTTCTTGTTAATCATATTTGCTTTCAGACTTTCAATTTCGTTTTATATTAATGAAAATTCCCTTTCAACGTTTTACACCAGAATATCTGTTTCCAGTGCTTTAGACTTCAAGGGCAGGCATAATTCAATAAATAAAGGAGATTTTTTGAATCGATGAGTCATTAGTGAGACCAATGAGTGAAAACACATTACACATTTTTCACTTTTTTGAGCCTTACAGTTTTGGTAACCGCTGGTAACAAGGCTTAACAGTCTGAGCTCAGAGTCAGCTTCTGGGTCTTGTCTGAACCCCTGCTGGGTGGATGTGCCCCAGGACGTCCCACTGCAGGAGCTGGGAACCAGACACTTGCACAGACTGCAGTACCTGCGAGATGCTAGAAGTCCAGGGACAGCACATCGTGTGAACGGAGCAGGGATTCAGGGTCAGACAGTCCTAAGATAGAATCCCAGCCACTTGTAGGCTGTGTAATGTTGGAAACTTGCTTAATCTCTCTGAGCCCCAGTTTCTTCATCTGTGAAATGGGAAGAATAAAAATACTACATCATTAGTATAATAATCTGTGGAGCAATTTGGAGGAATAAATGATTGAGTGAGATAATGTATGTGAAGCCTCTGGTATCTACCATCAACTCCATAAAGATTAGCTTCCAACTCCTTCCCCACTTCACACCCCACTCCGCCACCCACCGAAAGGGATCACTTAGACCTCCCCCCCACTCCCTCTGGTTGATTCCACGGAATCTCTTCCCCACGCTGAGTGAGAAACATGGCATCCAGTGTAGCTCAGTGTCTAGCACAGTGCCTGCCGCATGGCAGATGCTCACTTAACTCTTTTTGAATTGATTAATTAGTGAATGAATGAATGGAGGTGGGGCGGTGTCCTGTCCAGCCCCGGCCTGCTCGTCCACGCTTGGTCCCATTCCTTGCCTTCTCCCGCTCAACTGCCCATCGTAGGGATCTGGCCCTTGCGGGTTGCATTTCTCAGCGTCTCTTGTCGGCTGGCTGCTGCTTGGCCAATGACGTGCACTGGTGGGAGATTGGAAGGTGGGAGAAAGGAAGAAGCCGGGGTATTTCTCCCTCTCTGTCCCAATCAGAGGCATCTTCTTGAACAGTGAGGGAGTCTCCTCTTTTTCTCCAGCTCCCACCAGAGAGGCCCACTGCAGCTCCAGCTTCCACAGGTGGCCCCCACCCCTGGGCTCTGGTGCCCTGGCTTCCTCCCTCTGTCCCACCGACCCTGGGGAGGCAGTGTCTCCTTGTTGATGTTTATCTCTGAGTTACTTCTCCCTCCTCCCTGTAGCCTCTCAGCCCTTCCATCACCCAGGTAACCACTTCTCTGTCATTAATTCCCTCTGCTGTGCACCCTCGAGGTACTTTCTACTATCCTGCTTAGACCCCTCTGGGGAATCAGGAGTGTCTGAGCTCAGAGTTAAGAGAACCCCACTCTTCCAAGCTCCACCATCCACTGGCCGTGTGGCCAGTCAATCCTTGGGAGCCTCAGTTTCCTCATTTGTAACAAAGGTTAACAGCATCCATCTTACTTCTCTCCCAGGGTCACTGTGAGAGTCCAATGAGATAACGCATTCATATACTCACCAAGTACTTACTGAGTACCTGTCACAGGTGCATGCGGAGGCTGGAACAAGGAGCAAACACCTAATGTCCCTGTTCATGGGGGTTCCAGTTAGTAGTAACAGGTGGCCTTGTAAACTGCCAAGTTCTGGAAAAAGCTAATGGGATTTGGTGACCCGACTTCCTTGATCCCCAGAAACCCTTGGGGGTGCCCAGAGTTCTCCAGTCCACTTATGGGGAGCCCTAGCCCTGACCTAGAGTAAGGTGGCCCGGCCAGTGGATGCAGCAACACGCGGTGATACGTGCATAGTGATGGGGACAGAAAGCTGAGTCCCTCCCCCCACCAGACCCAGCCCAGGTGTTCTGTTTGCGTGTCCTCTAGCATATCGGAGCTCACTTTAATGGACTGTAAAGAATTAGCCTGATTCTTCTGCTGTAATGGGTTTTTCTTTTAATCATTTTAATTTGGTGTTATTTGAAGTAAGCGTGCCATTGACTATAGCCTGCAAATCTTGTTTGTGCCTAGATCGTTTTTGAAATGGTATTCTCTGTAACACAATTTTTAGTTATTGATGACCTCTTTTAATCTAATGATTTAGTCGGCTTCACTTGAATGATAATATTGATAACAATATGTGGCCGACGGTCTATTTGCAGCAATATTCCAAGAGGCAAAAGGCAAGCATTTGTGCACTTGTGGAAAATAGGTAAATGTGCCAGTTTTAAGCAAGCATGAAAATGGGGCATATTAATTTGGATCTAACAGTTCTCGCTTCCTGAGTGTTTTCATATGGTCTTTCCTGTGTTGTCCTCTGGAGAAGGCATCTCCGTCCCCATTTTAATGACAAAATCACTAAGATTTAAAGAAGCAGGTCACTCTCCCCTGTAGGTAATGACAAAACCAGAATCAGAAGGGCAGGTGAAAAAAAAGAGAAGAAGCATACACAAGCCCTTTTTTTAGGCACCGTAATCTCCCTAAGCCTCAATTTCCTCATCCGTAAATGGGGATAATAACTGAGGGTGATGCTAGGGGTTAAATGAGAGCGTGTCTGTCAGTAGCATGGTGCCTGGTACATGATGATTAGTAAATGGTGGCTCTAAAGCAGAGCAGAGCTCACCCGAAGCCTTCTCATCACCCATCCCCTTGTTTTCTGCTCTCTCTCTGCAGATGACCATTCTCGAGTGAGGCTGCTGGTGCTGGATGGAGACCCACACTCCGACTACATCAACGCCAACTACATTGATGTGAGGCTCTCCATGGGGCTGGGCAGCTGGGTTCTGGGGTTGGCTATAGTGGGCTCAAGATCTGTGGCTGTGTCCCCAGCCGCTCCCCCAGACAGTGGCCCTCCTAGAACAGGTCCAGAGGGTCTGGCTCCTCCTGTAACTAGTGTAACCCGAGCTGATTAGCCATCTAAAGCTGCATCCACTTTCAGGCTGGCTGGAGTCGCCTGCTCTGTGGGAACCCAGGATCGCCAGTCTTGTTCATTCACCCATTCATTCTTCTGTATGTATGTCCGTTTACCCATTCATTCATTTATTTGAAGGTACAGCCATTTATGCAACAAAAATTTCAGAATACCTACTGTATGTTGGATGCTATAGGAACCATAAAGCTAAAAATGCCATGGTCTCTACCCTCTAAAACCTTAGCAGGAAGATAAGCTGTGCACATCAATGATTCCAGGGCAAACTAGAAAGTGGTGAGTGTCATGAGTTCAGATAAAATGCTACAGGGATTCAGAGGTGGGAGGGAAAAAGTCACTCTTCTATCAGGAATGCGAAGTGTGATGTGAACCGAAACATCAAGCACAGGTAGAATTTAAAATCAAAGAGGGGGAAGATGGGCCTCTGCCAAAGAAAAGCACAAGCTGAGATGTAGCAGAGGGTAAGTAGCAGCTCAGTTCGAGGGGAGCAGAGACTCTATAATGGGAATAGTGGAAAATAAGGTTGGAGCTAGATCACTGATGCTTTGTGATCAAACGTTGGAAGTCAGACTTTATTTTGTAGGCAAGAGAAAGCTCTGGAAAGTTTTTGATCAAGGAGGTGACCGGTTCAGAGCTGAGCTTTGGGATGATTTATCTATTACCCAGGGTAAGATCGATGAGAGGGAAGAGGGTCTGGGAATAAGACCCCCAATTAGGAAAGGGGGCTGCTTCAGTGTTCCAGAGAATATGGAGGAAGGAACTAAATACAACAGGAGCCAAGATGGGCATACACGGAAGTAAGAGAGTTTGTAAAAGGGAAGCATGGTCACTGGGACCAGAGAGACATCCCAGAATGACCGATGCAGGCCAGGCTTCTGAGGACCTCAGCTAGGAGTCCAAGAACCTTGACGAAAGGCTCAGAGATCCACCCTGGTGCCTCTGACTCCCAAGTGTTTTTATAGACAAGCTATAAGGCACTGTGGCGTGCTTTAGAATTCCCCATTGTGTATTGAGCCTTGTGTTAGGCATTTGCCTGTTTGCCCTCAGATCTATTCCTTGCCCTTCCCTGTTCTGCTTTGTGTTGCTGGTATGCGTGTGTGTCTGTGCGCATGTTTGTGTGTGCATGTGCATATGTGCATGTGTGTGCACGTGCGTATGTGCGTTTGTGTGCACGTGCATGTTTCTATGTGTGTGCATGTTTGCGTGTGTGCATTGCGTGCTTTTGTGTGCGTGTGCATGTTTGTGTGTGCGTATGTTCGTGTGTGTGCGTGTGTATGTGCGTGTGCGTCTGTGTGTGCATGTTTGTGTGCATGTGCGTGTGTGTGGTGTGTGTGCGTGTGTGCATGTGCGTCTGTGTGTGCGTGTGTGTGTGCACGTGTCTGTGTGTGCGTGTGTGTGCGTGTGTTTGTGTGTGTGTATGGTGTGTGTATGGGTGTGTGTGCCTGTGCATCTGTGTGTGTGTGTGTGTGTGTGTGTGTGTGTGTGTGTGTGCAGGGAGGAGAGCGAGCTGACGCTTTAAGGAAGGTGCGATGGGAGATTGGCAGGTGATGGGAAGGGAGACGCCATCGTATTTATCTGCCTCTCTTGTCCCCTGGGGTGGCAGCTCCAGCAGCGGCTGCATCAAGCAGGGCCACCAGAGTGATCCAGCCTCGACAAGTTGGCCCCAGCTCCTGGGCTCTGGCGACTTCTCTGTCTCCCGTTATCTGCTGGTTCTAGGGGTGACCACATCCTCTTGCCATTGCTGATCTCTGGGTGGCCTCACTGTTCCGTTTTGCAACTTAGCTCCTCCATCACCTGTATAACCAGCTCCCTGTACTGAATTCCCTCTGTCTGAAACACCTGGAATGGTTCTCCGCCTGGACTCTGGTTAACAAGAAAATTCACAAGGAGATGGCCAGTTCTGAGCAGCCTGTCTCCAACCTGGAGAAAGCACTCAGCATTCACCCATCATGCCTTCAGCCTTTCCCTCATGCATCTAGTATTCATTTCTCACATACAGCAGATCCTCCACTGTGTGCCAGAAACACAGACCTTAAAAGGGACTCAAGTCTGGTGAGGGAGTCAGATAAGAAAAGAGACCCTCGAAGAGCAGGGGCCATGGGAACGTAAAGGAAAATCAAAGCCTCAAGGTGGGAGTGGCGTGGTCAGTGAAGCCTTCCTGGAGGAGGTGACACAGTGCTGCTTTAGCCAATGAGTGAGAGTCAGCCGATGGTAGTTAGGCAAGAAGGACCGATGGTGGCTTAAGAATTATTGATCACCTCTAGTGTACCAACATTGCCTTAACTAGTATCACAACTCACAAAGTAAATGCCATTACTACCCATTTCCAGATGAGTGAACTGGGGCTCTCAAGGTTATGAAACTTCTCCAGGATGTGAGGGAGGGGACAGCAGGAGTCTGCATCGGCGGTGCCTCCCCAGCCATGCCCTGCTGGCTTTAATAACGACGGTAATGCAATGACAACAGCCCAGGGCTCTAAATGAGTCACTCTTGGGCCCTGTGAGGTGTGGTTTAAATGAATCTGTTTATTGAGACCTCCCACTAGCCCTCTAGGATAGGTGACCACCCCCATTTTCCAGAGAGGGAAGCTGAGGTTTAAAGAGATTGCACAGCTTGAGTGTGGGCATCTGCTCTGTGGCAGAAGCAGGCTAGAAACCAGACCCGAATGACTCCCAGGCCAGGGCTGTTGGTCCTGTCCCTCCTCACCCACTCGAAAGACACCACCTTTCACGCAGTACACAGTGGGGACTCGAGCAGCGCATGCGGAACCAAACTGAGTTGGTTCCTTCCATTTCTCCTCGACTTTGACTCTGGCTGAGTGGATGGGGCAGCCCTGACAGCCATGCCCACGAGGGGTCTGCTGGCCCAAGTTGCCATATCTGGCATTCATTGCCTGAGTGCTAACCTCCGGCAAAAGGCATTTTCCTGGATAGACAATCCAAAGTTGAGGGAGGATGTGACTGCGGTCAGAGCCAAGATGCACTTTGGTATTTTATAGGCAACAAAGGAAATTGCTTTAAATGCAAGTGAATCTCTGCAACACCAGCACTAATAACAGCACCCATTTCTACCAGGTTCTTATCACAGTGCATTCTGAGAGCCTTTAAGGATAAGAGGCCAGGGGTGGAGGTTAAGAGGCTTGCTCAAGGCCACACAGCTAGAATCCAGTTCTCTGCCCACCTTCTCCCTCTCTCTAGGAAGTAGATTGTGCAGACAGGCCAAAGTCTCTGCTAGATGCTGTCTTAATAAGTGATACTGGACTCTGTGCTGTGGTTAGAGTCAAGGGCTCACGAGACCAAAGTCGTGACATGAATTCAGTCCTTACAGAGGCCACAGTGAATCCAGGCCTTTCTGCTCACTAGCCTTACGGTCTTAGGCAGATTATTTACCCATTCTGATGTCTGTAAAATGGGATGATGCCAACCCGAAAGAATGTGACAACTGATGTGAAGTGTCTATCTGTCAGGGTCCCACTGGGAGACAGAGGGTCACTCAAAGGGAATTTAATAACGGTAGGAACAAGATTAAAGGAAACTAAAGGGGGAGGCAAAGTGGCAGGAGTTCAGTATCCCCAGGCTAGAACCAACAGGAAGCTCTCAAGCTCCTGAGAGCAGGGAGAGTAGCTGTAAGCAGGGGGCTGCCTGATTGGAGCTGTAGCCTTTGATGGAAAGTCAAGGCCAAGCCATGGTGACCTGATAGGGAGAGACCCAAAAGAACCTACACCCCAACCTCCCAATGGCCTCTGAGCTCCTGCTTCTGCTCCGCATTGACCAAACCCAGCTAGCAGCTGGAGGGTATGGAAGACCGTGGTGTCCTCCATACAGGCCAACCTCCCAGGACACGAGCAGAGCAGGGAAGGGAATAGAGAGTCAATGGAGGGACAGAGAAGACACTAAGCATGAGCTCCTTTTAGCACAGCGTGAGCAGTACAGGGTGGAGGGGAGGGGGATCACATCAGTTGTGACCCCCTGTACACTCCAGCAAAGTCAAAATTCCCAGGGTCTCTATGGGGATTCCTGGCAGACACACCCTAGGTAGCTGTCTAGGGCTCACCCCTTGGTCCTGGTTTCCACCCAGCCAAAATCCTCCCTGTACTCCAGAGGGCTAACTGCCCATGCTAGAATCATTTATCCACAATTGGATCTTGACGAGTCATTAAAACAACTCCATTTGGATAATGAGCTAGATGGGGCCAGCCCTGTAAGGCCTCCAGAGGCCGTGGTTCTCCTCCTGTCTGAACCATACCTCCGGCACATTTGTTTGCACACCCGAGAATGTATTGGCCACTTGAATCTGTTATAAATTACCAGTCTGGAAATAAATATCGTCTCTGGGTCCCCAATAAGTAGCAGATGCATGGGCGCGGAGTGAGATAAATGCATGTTGGATGCAAACCTCTTTCCCATTGCTCACAGGCAGCTGGAGGCAGGCCCAGTACCGGTTTGCAGTCCATGTGCGTGCTGTGTAGGTGGGACTTAAGTGAACTCAAAGTTCTTTTAAGGTTAGGAAGTTTTCTGTACCAGCTCTTGGGAAATCCCCAGAGCAGCCCCAAGTGAGCAGTACGTTTCCTCTCGTCTCCATTGCTGAAGAGTCAGGTGGTTAGAATGCTTTCTCTTGGGGACTGCGTGGGTTCCTGGAGGCCAGAGAGGGTCTCTTGACTTGGATGCCACGTGTGGACAGGAACGCAGCATGCATGCATTCATTCTCTATGCATTTATCGGGGCTGACTGCCCAGGCAGACTTCTCCATGCTGGGGACACAGCCATGAGCAAGCCCATTACAGCCCTGCCCTGCTGGAGCTCTCATTCGACTGGGAAAACAGATGATAAGCATGTGAATAAACAAAGACTTTGGTGGTGAGTGCCCTGAAGAGAAGTAAACCAGAGAAAGCAAAAAGAACCAAGGATGTCAGGGTGGGCAGGTAAGGGCTGACTGTGGAGGTGACTGCCATCCCAGCAGAAGCCTGGATGGAAGGGGAGAGCAAACCACTCGGTTATGTGGGGATAGGCACAGCAGGCGTGGGTAGGGGCCAGTGCTAAGGCTTATAGGTGGAAACATGATGGCTGCTTCTGAAGAAGAGCAAGACAGCCAGTGAGCCGTGGGGAGGGTGGTAGGAAAACTGAGAATATTGCTGAAGGGATGAAATGGGAATAACAGGGATGTTGAGACGCCCAAACTAGGCTTAAGGGGCCAGTTCAACTGCCATGACCTCAGAGAACACTTCTCTGGCCTCCTGGCACATCTTGCTCTTGGTGGCCCTTATCCCAGTTTGTTGATGTCTACAAGCTGCTCAGAATCTGAGCCCACATCCGTCAGGTCCACTTTTGTACTTCCAGTGCCTTGTACAGAGTAGTAGATCCTCAGTTAATACCTGTCAATTGAATATTGAAGGACTGAGTGAGCAAACGAATGAACAAAATAGTGAAACCAAGTCGTCTGACTCCCACAGTTGAAATGTGAATTTCTTGCTCAGAATTTCATCCCATTGACTTTGAAGTGTGTTAGAATCTTCCAAATCCCATGCATTTTGTCTTTTGCCTTTTGTCTGCCAATTAAGGCCTTAAGGGAATGCCCCAACCTCACCTCAGAGACATATTCATGCATGTATGCCACCGACCAGTCTCTGCTGAAAACTATACCCAGCTCTGGGTGGCCTGTCCCATGGCCCAGAAGGAGAAAATATTAAAAAAAAAAAAAAAAAAAAAACTTGTTGCAACATACATTGTAAGGGTGTTAACTGGGCATCTACCAAGCCCTGCAGGGCTTAGGAGGAAGGAGGGCTCATTTGAAGTGCAGTGTGGGAAGCTGGGGCAAAGGGAACATGGAAGGGCCCGGAGAGGGACAACTGGAAATGAGGCTGGAGATGAGGATGGAGACAGGGGATTAGTCCCAAGCTAAGGCATGTGGACATCATTGTACAGGCAACGGGAGCCACTGCAGGCTTTTAAGTGGGGAAACAACATAATCAGATGTACGCTGGGGAGTTCATTCTGGCAGGAAGCAGATGGACTCTGGGACTGGACTGGAGGCAGGGAGGCCAGCATGAGGCTATTGTCTTGGCCCAGATCAGGGAGGATGAAGGCTGTAAGAAGGAATGATGTGGGGATGACAGAAGAGGATGGACTTGAGAAACCGCATCTTTCCACGCTGTAGGGTACTATTTTCTATTCCCAAGCCTACTCAAGAAGACTCCCGTAGTCTAATTCTTCCTGTGAGCCTGGGAATCACTGTCCATCTTAACTCAAAGGAACAGAGAGCTCTTTGTGCCTCTCATCTTCCTTCCTACCCCTCACGGCTCAGAGAAGGGCTCAGTTACTACATTTATAGGCAGAGCAGGAAAGCAAAGGGGAGGGAAGGGCTTCCCATCTCAGGATCTCCGTGATGGCCAAAACAGACTTTTTAATCATGGTAGGCACTCAGTGAATGCTTTCCAGATACATAACAAAATAATAATAATAGCAAAGACATATATGTTAAATCCTAGACTAGTGCCTGATACATAATAACTGTCATATATTAACTCACAACCCTAACAGCAAGGCTGTAATATAAATGCTGTTATCCCCATTTAACAGCAAAAATTAATAGAAGCACAAGGAGGTTAAGTAACCTGCCCCAGACCACACAGCCTAAAAGGGACAGAGCCAGGATTCACACCCAGGCAGTTTAAATTCAGAGTCCATGCATAAAACTACCATGCTATGCTGCCTTTCTTATTTTTTTTAATTTATTTTGTTGAAACGTAGTTGATTTACAATGTTGTGTTAATTTCTGCTGAACAGCACAGTGATTCAGTTATATATATACATTCTTTGTCATATTCTTTTCCATTATAGTTTATCACAGGATATTGAATATAGTTCCCTGTGCTATACACTAGGACTTTGTTGTTTCTATATATACTAGTTTGCATCTGGTAATCCCAAATTCCCAATCCATCCCTCCCCACCCCCTCTCCCCCTTGGCAACCACAAGTCTGTCCTCTATGTCTGTGAGTCTGTTTCTGTTTCATAAATAAGTTCATTTGTGTCATATTTTAGATTCCACATGTAAGTGATATCATATGGTATTTGTCTCTCTCTTTCTGACTTACTTCACTCAGTATGATAATCTCTAGGTCCATCCATGTCACTGCAAATGGCATTATTTCATTCTTTTTATGGCCAAGTAGTATTCCATTGTATATATGTACCACATCTTCTTTATCCATTCATCTGTCAGTGGACATTTAGGTTGTTTCCATGTCTTGGCTATTCTGAATAGTGCTGCTATGAACATAGGGCTGCGTGTATCTCTTTGAATTATAATTTTGTCCAGATATATGCCCAAGAGTGGGATTGCTGCATCATATGGCAACTCTAGTTTTTTTGAGGGACCTCCATACTGTTTTCCACAGTGGCTGCACCAATTTACATTCCCACTGACAGTGTAGGAGGGTTCCCTCTTGTCCACACCCTCGCCAGCATGTTATTTGGAGACTTTTGAATGATGGCTATTCTGACCAGCATGAGGTGGTACCCCATTGTGGTTTTGATGTGCATTTCTCTAATAACTATATGCTGCCTTTCTGGTTGGTCTCTCAACAGCTTGTTTATTGGGCATTTGCTCTGAGATTCACACGGTGCTAGGCTCCACAGAAAATTTTTTTAAACTTAGGAGGCAGTGTGTGTCCTCAAGAAGCTGACAACCCCACTAAGAAGACAGGACCACGCAAACAGAGAGTTTAGGTGGGGCTGTTGATTCCTGGTGGTTAATCCAACAGTTGTGGCCATGACACTGGCCTTGGGTTGTTATTGACAGTCACCCCAGGTGTTACTAGAGTATGCCAGGTAATTCTTACAAAGTACCTACTAAATATTTATGGAGCAGGTGGAAGTCTGAGGTAGAGAGATGTACAGGGGACTTAGAAATGAATCTTTGAATCAGAAAGTAGATCCAGAACTTCTGAGACACCATCATGTCTGTTTCTCCACGAACCATGCCGATGACTTTTCTATTTGATTTCCTAAAGAAGAGGGTCTTGAGGCAGCTCATCCTCCTCAGCAGAACACAAAGACTCATCAGCAACGTTTAAGACAAAAATAGGCGTTCATTAGACTTTCGGACTGTTTTCCCTGAGATTGTTAACTATAAAAGAAAGTGGAGTTTCAGGACTTTCCAACACCCTCTCCACCAACAGGCTCCATAATTGGCATATATATATTTTTTTGATTTATCCTTTCATTCGTGTATTTACTCATTCAATAAATACTAATCACGTTCAATGTTATGTACTAAGTGCAGATCTGTCTCCAAAACTTGAACTTCTACCCAATATGATATACTTCCTCTCTGTAGCAAAAAAGGGGACCCTCCATGTAGGACATGCCCAGACAAAAGAGAAGGTTGTCCTCAACCGTTCCCCAATGATTAGGATTATGGGGCACCAGAGTAACCACACATCAGAGCCCAGCAGGGCCTACTGAAGACTCTGAAATGTACAGGGAAATCAGAAACTGATCTCTGAATCTGAAAGTGGCTGTATCAGTCTCTAGGGCACACCTACCTGGGGTTCCCCACCCCCCCAAATGAAAGGAACTTCAGTTCCAAGCCCAGCCATGTAGCACGGAGAGGCAGTGTGACATCTTTTCCTAATTGTTACTGATGCGAGGAGCCAGCAAGGTGATTGTTTTCTTCTTTCAGGTGCCTTACGGGGCCTTGCACAGTGTTCTGCATGTAATCACGGCTCAGGAAAGACTTGGTGGTGGTTGATGTCCCACAGAAACCTGAAAATTCCTTCTCCACCTTTTTCTGGGTGCATAGCCATAACTGATGGCCATCTGACTTTTGCTCCCAGTCCGTGGCTCCAAGGCAAGCCTGTACGGGCCCCTCACAAGGAACTATAATAATAGCTAACATTTAGCGATGGACTAAGCATTTTACGTGCATTATCTTATTTAATCTGTGCCACTGCCCTGGGAAATGTCTAACGCTAGTTTCGTTTTGCTTATGAAGAGACCGAGCCTTGGAAAGGATAATTATTGGTACTGTGCTGTTTGTAAGCTTCACTGTACTTTTCTTTTGTCATCCAGGGGTACCACCGACCTCGGCACTACATTGCTACTCAAGGTAAGTGCCCTCCTTTTCCTCTAAAGGGCCCTTGCCTTACACTGGAGGAGAGGAATGAGCTTCTACCAGCCAAGAAGTCATATAGGAGCAGGGCTGGAGAGCCTCCCGAGGTCTCGAGGTTGTTCATTTGTTTGGGAAGGAAGGAGGTGACAAGTTCAGCTATGGGGGGAGGGACGTAAGGGAGAGAGGAAGGAGGTGTCACTAGGAAATGGTCAAGAGAGATGGGCCCTGGACCAAAAGCATCAGCCTCAGGCATGTGCCGTCAGTATCCACCATTCGGACCTGGAGCTCTCGGTGCCTCATCTCCTCGATGGACGTGTGCACGGGAGAGAGAGGCAGCCGGCACTCCTAGAAAGCAACTTACCAGGATGTTATCAGAAGACTTAAAAATGACTATACCTCTCAAACTGTGCTGGGAGGAAATCGTGTGGATGATTATATATACGTGGACAGTGACACATATAATAAGATACCCTTCACAGTGTTATCTAACAGGGAAAAAAGTGAAAAATCTTAACTGACCATCAATTGGTAGATTGGTTCAAGTGTGACACTTCCATGTTATGGAAAATTATGCAGCTATGAAAAATGTCATGGCAGGTAAGAGTTTTTAAGGGCATGGGAAAATACGTATAATAGATATAACGCTTATTATAGCAAATACAATATATATACACACATATATATATATATTTGTACAGAAAAATGGCATTCAAAATTTTGTATCAGATACACTTATTACTCTTGTAATTTTAAAAATGATGGAGGCCCAGGACATTGAAAGAGAAATTTCCAAGGAAATTGCTTTGGACTCTCAGATTCTGTGTCCCATTTCTTGTCTGTTTTTCTTCCCTCCTTTCTGTCCAGGCTCCAGACAAATGCATTTGTCAAGCTCAGAATCGGGCATCTTCTGTCTGTGCTCTCAGCATCTGACTCCTGGCAGCTCCTCTGCCCTCCCACCCCACCCCCACCCCAATTTCCTTCCCATCTCTCACTGAGGTTCTGGAGCCCAATTTTTGAAAACTCCCTTAAGCTATGTCATTAACCCCTAATATAAGGTGATGGGTTGGCGGGAAAGTGGGGCTGGTGGCAAGGGTCTGAGCAGGAGGGCGATGAAGAGGAGAACCTGCGGGCATTTCCAGGGGACGCTGCAGACCCTGCCAGCTGGAGTGTGGCTTTTCTCGTGCACACTCTGACCTCACACGCTTCAGTCCCCAGTCTCCGCTACTTGTGTCCCCATAGGAATCGCTGACCTCCCTCTTACTCACCCATCCGGAGCCTTGACTGACCAGCCGGGAGGGACAAGCCTCTTGCCTGCTTCCTTGCCATTGCAGTCTGACCCTGACACCTTCTCTGTTGGCAGGTCCCATGCAGGAGACCGTAAAGGACTTCTGGAGAATGATCTGGCAGGAGAACTCGGCCAGCATCGTCATGGTCACAAACCTCGTGGAAGTGGGCAGGGTAAGCCCCTCCCATGGGTACCGGGATGGAGTTTGCTGGCTGGCATTCCACTGCCCAGCATCTCTCTGTGCCAGGTGCCTCCCGTTCCACATTTCACCCTCACGGCACCCTATGCGGGAGAAGTCCTCCCTCCTGTTCATAGTCGAGGAACATCTTTTCCCTTCAAAACCCTCTCGCCCCTTTCTCCACCCTCACTGTCCGCTGATGACGTCATCTCATAGACTTTGAGGGAATTACAGCCATCAGACGTGAATGTTCATCTTCACACCGCAAAGCTGCATCCTACTTGTGTCTACAGCCATCTTCTCATTCTTCTCCTCTATTATCAGGCTGAACCATAAGACATGGCTGTTTTTGTTGACCCCAAATGGTAGAATATCATCTGTTTCTTATGGTGCAGCCTAATGCGATAGGAGAAGTGACTCTTGCCCTTTCAAAGGCAATTCCTAGTGCCTTGAATCACAGATTCCGCTCAAGAATGTCTCATTCTCCCCCTCTCGCTTGGAAAGTAATTCTCTTTCCCATTGCTAGATTATTTCCCTCAGCATACAGACATCCTGAGTACCTTCTCCCTTAAAAGTATAAAGCAGGCAAAACGAAACTGCTGCTCCTGTCCCTGCTTTTCTGCCAGACCCTGAAATCTCACACACAGGCTCTGCTGCTTCACTCCCGTTCTCTTCCACCCACTGCAGTGTAGCTGCTCCCTCTATCCCACCCACAGTGATTCGTCAGTATCCCCAGCATCCTTCATGTTGACAAATCCAATAGCCATTTCTCTCTTCTCATTGTACTCAACCTCTCAGCAGCATCTGACCCTTTGTTCCTCGAAACCTTGACATTCTTCAGGGTTTAGACCTTGGTCTCTCACTCTGCTCTGTCTCGACTCTCTCCTGTGTGCTCCTTAGCTACTCCTGGGGCTTAGAAATGGGACTCTCTTCCCAGCTTTTGCTTTCGCCTACTTGGTAAACCGTGGCATGTGGGTGGGTGGGTGCTGGGTGCACAGACGCTAGAATCAAGAGGGCCTCTCTACTTACCACATGAGCTAACTAAAGACAGGGCAGGTAAGTTTTTCTTCTGGCAAGAACCAGATAATCCATTAAAATGAAGAGTCCTGGCCTCCAAGATAACGGGAAGGGGGAGAATCCGGGCTGTCAGTCATGATTCAGCAAAGGGCTTTGGACATCTCGTGGCCTAACAGGAATTGAGGGCCAGAAGAGACTTTGTCCTTGAGCCCACTCTTATTTAGTCCATTGCCCAGTTTTACAGATGAGGAAACAGACCCAAAGGAGTGGAGTGAATGCCCTGAAGTCACCCGGCCACGATCTCTGACTCCTGTCTCTCGTTCTCGTGGTCATGGTCCCCCTACTCAAGACTGCGCCCCAGGGACTCAGGCCCAGGGAGCAGCTACTGTGGACAAAATGTCCAGCCCAGGATTTAAGAATTCAGAGGCACATTCCAGCCTGTTCTATAACATGTCCCCCCCACTGGAGACAGAGTCCCTTGATTGTGAGTCTAATTCGAATTGGGACAGGGGACAGGAGAGCAATTTCTTCATGAAACTCCTGCTAGGAGCGAAGCTCTGTGCCGACACTGTTGTGCACTATGCGTTACTTCACTTTACCTCACAGCAGTTGTACAAGGCGATGTTCCTGGTAATTATTCAGAGGGCCTGGCTTTGCATCCTAGCTCCATCCCTTACTGACAGTTGACCTTGGGCAATTTTCTTAGCCCCCCTGTGCTTCTGATTCCTCATCTGTAAAATGGGGCTAATAATAATATCTACTTCATCAGGGTGTGATGATAAGTAATAATTCAAGTAATCCGTTTAAAGTATTTGTAGAACACTCAGCAAGGAGAGCTGGACACTGCAAGCAGTTAGTGTTAGCAATCGTTATTCATAGGAAGCTGAGGCTCAGAGAGGTTTCAGTACTTTCTGGAAGCTACTCAGCTACAGCGTTAGAACGAAGCAATGCATCCGTTTGCCTCTAAACCCTGTTGCACTAAATCAGCATTTCCCTAAGTGGGTTCCACGGGATGCTAGTCTGCATGATGCTTAGCGAACAGGGGGTTCCATGGTTAAATACGTTTGGGAAATGCTGTGTACTCGTTGCCCCTTTCGGAGAGTCGAAAAGCACATTAGCGTTAGCACGTGAACGAGCCGAGCAGTCCTGTAGCGAAGTGGCCTATTTAACTTTGTTTAATCCAGCATTTCCCAAACTCATTTGACCACAAAACCTTTTTTTGTTTGTTTTTGTTTCTTGTTTTTTACCTAACACCTATCAGCACCCAGCGGGACACACTGTGGGAAATGCCACTCTAAGCCGCTCGGCGTCCCCCGGAATGGTAATACTTTTGTTCTTTTACGGGGAAAGCGATCTCTTTTTCCTCCTGCGGCATGTGACTCAGAACCAGGTGTGGGAGTGGCTTGTTCACGGCCTCTGCACCCACCCCTGGGGCAGAGAGCAGTTGCAAACGTCTTCCTTTTGAGCCCAGCACCTTCCTTCCTTTTCCCAGCAACGAGCCTTTCTCCTTCCAGCCCCCTCGTAATATTAATGACCCTCTCCCCGCCATGTCTGCTTCCACCTCCTCACTGTTCCCACCTTTTATTCTCATCTCTGCTCTGCTGATACTACTCAGCTGCCCCAGCCTATCGCAGAAAAAGAGGACTCAGCCAAAGGTAGAAAACTGGCCACGTGACCTTGGACAAGTCACCAAACCTCCCGACTTGAGTATGATGTTCATCTGTACAGTGGGGAGATCACCACCTGCCTATCTCACCCAGATCTAGTTGATCTCTTAGTGTGGGAATGGATTTGAAAAGTACCAGGAGCTCTGCCAAAGGAGGTACCACCGTTATCCCCCGCGGCTCCAGTTCCTCTAGGAGTGAGCTGGTCCCTGTGTATTTTACCCTCCCCGGCCAGCTGAGAATGCCTTGACTGAAAGTCCACCAAGGTCGCCCTTGAGTTTATTCGGACGGGAAGCCAGATGAGATGGCCACACACGCTCAGCCGCCCACTCACTCGTACCGTCCCTGTCCTTGCCCACAGGTGAAGTGTGTGCGATACTGGCCGGATGACATGGAGGTCTACGGAGACATTAAAGTCACCCTGATCGAAACAGAGCCCCTGGCAGAGTACATCATCCGCACCTTCACAGTCCAGAAGGTAAGCTTCCCTGCGGCCGCGTGCAGCCTGCCCTCCAGGCACGCCAGCTTGTTTGTTCATCCAGGACATGGCAGCGACCAAGGGGCTGCTCTGTACCCACCCTGCACCAATGAGAGATCGGCAATCAGCTTGGACGAGGACCCTGCTCCAAAGGACCCTGCGTCTAGCAGGAGGGACAAATAGAATTCGCCAGACAAATAGCATAATGACATATGGTAATAAAAGCCACAGAGGAAACATGCCAAGCTGGGGAGACAGAAATCCACGGGAGGATGGGGTGATCAGAGAGGACCTCCAGGAGGAGGAGGCATTTAAGCAGACAGTGAAGGATGAGAAAGAGCCAGCCAAGGGAAGAGCAGGAGGAATATTATCCCAGGAAGAGGGAAAGAACCATGCAGAGTCTGGAGGGGAAAGAAGATCTTGACATGTTCTAGGCCTGTGGTTCTCAGCTGGGGGTGACTGTCCCACAGGGACATTTACCAGTGTCTGGAGACAGTTGTCAAAACCATAGCTGCCATTTTCTAAAAGTAACATCATTAATGAACCAAGTGGCCACAGGCCTGAGGATGCAAAAACACCAGGGACTTCGGTGCTCTGAGCACTGTGCCCTTGGGGATTGACAGGTCCTTGTGAGTGCCAAAGCAGGCACATGCATGGTGCCCTTCCTGCATGCACGGTGCTGGCAGGACACACTGTTTGCTCCCAACACTGCCCCCTCCAACCCCTGGGCTCCTAAAGGCCCGTATCTGCAGACTCAGATGAAGAGCCAGGAGGGAAGGACGCCCCTCAGCTACAAGGTACATTGCTGTGATCTTAGGCTGGGTTCCTTAGAAGCAGAGCCTGAGACAAGGTTTCCCTTATATGTGGTGTATCAAGGGAGCGCTCCCAGAGAAACTTGTAAGTCAGCAAGAGAAGCTGGAGAGGAAAGAGGAAGGGGCAGGCCAAGTTCAGAGTCTCGGGCAAGGTCTAGCCTAGGCCTGACCCATGGGGGCCTCTGGAGCGTAAACACACCGCAGAGGTGCCCGCTTGCTGTACTCAGTCCACTGACTGGCTGCGGACCAGCCGCTGCGGGGTAACCTCCAGGGTGGGCTCCTGTCGGCTAAGAGCACGTCTCCAGAAAAGGGGGCACGTGTGAGTCACTAGCAGCCAGCGCTCCTGCAGCTGAGGCCTGGAACGTAGCGCCACAAACACCAGCCTCAGCTCCCATACTTGGTGGTTGGTGCTGGGCGTGAGCTGGGTGACTGGGGACCAGACTCTGAGCCAAGGGGAGGCCTTGGGGAACTGCAGCCCACCCAGGCCTTGGGGAACTGCAGCCCACCCAGTGTGTTGAGGAGTCATCGTCGTTTCTCAGGCTGTCTTTTTGTCTTTCTTTCAATCAGCAGGGAAGCTATTACCCATAGGAAGACACCCTTCAAGGTCTCCACGGGCCTCGGAGGATTAACTCAACTTAGCCAGCCTCTCCACAGGTGCTCAGCAAACACTGCCTGGGTTATCAGCTCAGAATCAGTTCCTGGGGATCCACAAATAATAAACAGGAAGCGTTGTCTGTCCCTTGAAGAGAACACAGTCCCACCAGGAAGAGAGGACCCTTGATAAACAGTTGCAGTGCAGGTGGTGTGGGCTTGAACGAGGGCTTCAGGGGCTGAGCTGATTTCGAGGGTGGGGTGAAAAACTCTGAGTATTCTCGAAGCTGTTTTAACTTCTACTTCAGTTCTTCTGTCAGCGCTTTAACCCCAGCCTTTGTTCACTCCTGCCCAGACCCTGCAGCTGCCTCCTGACGGGGCTTCTGTCTCTAGTCTTGCCCACAGTCTTAGTTTAGGTTTCTAGGAAGCAGAGCCTGAGGTAGGGATTTGGGTGCCCTTGATGATGTGTTGAGGAAGAACCCAGGGGAGAAGGGGGGTGAGGGAGGCAGTACAGGGCGGGGAAGGAGCTGAGCAAGGATGTGGCCTGGTCCCACAGGGAGATCTGGGGCATGAGTTACACCACAGAGTTGGACCCATCTTGAGGCAAAGGGTTCTTTGGCACATCCATGAGAGTAACCCATTATCCTGGTTTGCCCAGGACCACCCTGGCTTTAGCACTGAAAATCCCATGTCCTGGGAAACCCCTCAGCCCTGGGCAAACTGACAAAATCGGTTGGTCACTGAATGCCAGCTGCCCATCCCCCACTCCCAAAGGAGGTGGTTCCTGTTCAGCTGAGAGCAACTTTCTGAAGGGGTAATTTTTAGCTGTCCACAGCCAAGGTCAGGGTAGCTGGGGATGGGTGCACTGGCCCAGGAAAGGGGACCTGGCGCCCTCTACACAGCCCACCAGCACCACCCCGCAAATCCTTCCTCCACGTAGCGGCTAGTGTGATCCTTCCAAGACGCCCATCTGGTGATGCATTTCCTCTCCTGTGCAACTATCTGGGCAGCCTCCCTATAGCTCCCCGATGACTCTGGGATAAAACCCAAAGGCCTTAAAGTGGGATACAAAACCTTGCAGCACTCAGTACCAGCCCAGCCTCCCCACCACCACCCCGCCCCCGCCCCACCCCATCCCGCTGTCGTCATTGCCTGTCTTCCACTCTTCTCTGGAATTGCCCTGGGCTGTTTGTGATTCTTTTCACGTACTCTGCTAAGTCCTGTCCCCAGGCCTTTGCCCCAACTGCCTCTCTGCCTAGGAATCCCTCCATCCTTCCACTGGGTAATACTTAGCCTCAGTGTATCATACGATTAGGAGGACAGACTGTGGAGCCAGACAGCTAGGCTTTAGACTGTAACTTTACAGCTTACTAGTTGTGTGACCTTGGGCATGTTCCTTAGCCTTGCTTAGCCTCACTTTCCTCATCCCTAAAATGGAGATGATAATATGAGGATTGATATGGGATTAAATTAATTAATACATTGAAGAAATCAGAAGAGTGACAGGCACATAGTCGATGCTTAATAAACGTTAGCTATTATTTTCATTATTAATATGTTTCAAGACTCAGGTCAGGCATCCCCTCCTTCAGGAAGCCTTCTCTGATTTCTCCTCTCCCTAATGGGATTAGCTGACACTCCTTTATGCACTTTAATGGAATTAAAGGTCCACTTAGGGGCCTGCCTCCCCCACTGGACCATGAGCTGTTCCAGGGACAGGGACTTGGCCTTTATTTCCACCTTCCTAGTGCCTAGCACAAGGCTAGGCACAGGTAACCCTCGGTGAATATCTTTTAACTGAAAAAATGAACCATCGAACACTCTTCCTATTCAGCGCCTCTAGTATCTGCAGGAGATTGCTAGGTAGAGAAAGGTAGGTAGGGGCAGTGCATAAGCAAAGGCTCAGAGGCATAACCTGACCATAGACTAGTCAAGAACTGCCATTTGGCCTGGAGCATGTCTATGTGGAGGGTGCGGGGAGGGGAAGGGGAACGATGGGAGCTCCAGGCCCCACCACCCCCGTCAGTCAGAGAAGCTCTGCTTTTGTTTGTTTCATATTTTATCATTCTAAATGAGAATCTAATTAATAAAGAAGTCTGCCTTTTTAATTTTGAAAGTCCTGGAGAGTATCATAGACCAGACTGGAGAACTGAAGGACACCAGTCCTCAATCAGTGAAAGGCCTTGTATTCCCCTGGAAACAACTCGAACTTGGAGTTGAAGTCTAACATTTTTCTGAATCTGTTCTGCTGAAAAACACTTATCAAAAGAGGGTCCCCTGGGCAAACAGTGTGAATGTTATAAGCCCCCTTGGGAATTCAGCGTGTATGTTAGCACAGTAAAGGCTCTGAGAAGTCCTGCAGTAGAACCATCAGTTTCACTTTATTTACTTCCGAAGTTCCCAGATGTAAGAGATGCAGAATCACTCTGCGCAGCAACACCTATTAACCCTTTGAGGGCCTTGCCCTCCCTGACAGCAGGGAAGCTGGACCCTAAGTGCTCATGGCCTCGTGGCTCCCCATGGGTGCTGGGCAGGGTGGCTGGGGGCAGCAGCTGGAGGAACAGAGGGCCGTTCTCTCCTCAGAAAGGCTACCATGAGATCCGGGAGCTCCGCCTCTTCCACTTCACCAGCTGGCCCGACCACGGCGTCCCCTGCTATGCCACCGGCCTCCTCGGCTTTGTCCGCCAGGTCAAGTTCCTCAATCCCCCAGAAGCTGGGCCCATAGTGGTCCACTGCAGGTAAGTGAAAGGCTCCGCCCTAAACAAGGAGGCCTTTGCAGCTCTGCACTCTTGGTGAGGGGGTACTCTCTTGTCCAGTGGCCTTTATTCTTTGCCTGTGTTCCCTCTTCCCAGCCCTTTCTGATGAGACCAGGGTCCTAAGTCTAACAACAATAATACTAATAGTAGCAGTAGCAGTTGTTATTATTGCTGTTGCCCTGAAACAGTAAAGACCCTGAGGATGTGGGCTTGGCACTGACAGCATCTGCTACACATGCACTTCACCTGCATTACTTCATTTACTTCTCACCCAACCTTGAGAGGTGGCCATTATTGTCATTCCCATTTTACAGATGAGAAAACCGAGGCGCTAAGAAGGTAGATACTGTGCTCGGGTCACACAGGTGTGAAATGGCAGAGCCAGGATATTTAACATGATTTTCTCCAGACGCTCGCCCTTGGCGTGGCGGCAGGGTGCCCCCGCGGAAGTGTGCTTCTCTTCATTTCTCTTATTTTTAAAATCAATTGCTGGCCTGCGGGGTCCTTTGTAGAGAGTAAATGGACAGTGTCGGGTTTTAGCTTTTTATGGAGAAGGGATATTTTCAGCTCTGACCCAGAAAGTCACATTGGGAGTGATGAGCACATCCTGGAATCCTCCTAAACGGAGATGAAGTATCATGTCAAGGGCATTAGGAATTGGAGGAGGGTGGATGTCCAGATCTGAAGGCCAACTAGCATGCTCGCTTCCTCCCCTGCCAGCGCCTCTCTTTTCCAGTGTGACCTTGGGCCTGGTCCATCTTTTCAGACCCCGCATGCTCTTAACTGCAGATTATCTCTGCCCTGGCAGTGTCCACGTCAGGCAAGGTCTTGAGCCAAGTCAAGGAGAGACACCATAAGCTGTAGGTGTCTCAGAGCCACCCCTTTCTCACACAGCACCCATCTACCTTCGCCACAACAGCGAGGTGTGAACTAGAAAGCCCATTTCACGGATGAGTCCATTGAAGATTAGGAGGCCATACGGATCGCCCCGTGGGCTCTCTAAGCATTCCGCATATAGTCTCTGCTTTACATCTCATGACAATTCGAGGACAATAAAATGTTCACCCCAAGTCCCATATCCCAGAGAGCAGCCAGAGCAGGGGTAAGGAAGAAAGGGAGATAATGGCAAGCATTTATCAGGCCCTCCTAGCATGACGCCCCTGTGTCTGTGTCTCCATACCAAGTCACCCTGACACACCTGAGCAGAGTGGTGCCCCCTCCTGAGGCTGTCCTGAAGATTAAGTGGGTTGGCCAACATATACTAGGTACCTAAGAGAATTCCAGACATATAGTAAGCACTTAAAAATATCATATACTGTTCTCTGCCTCTCGATGCTGTCCCTCTCCCCAGACTGTTAATCCTTCAGGACAGGAACCATGTCTGACTTATCTTCACATCCCCACTCCCGAGCCCAGCATCTAGTGCTCAATAAACATCTGGTGACTACAGGTAGCAAACATTTATAATAGATGGCCACGTAACCAGGCACAGGGCTAAGCAATTGATGCGCATTGTGCTTTTTCAGCATAATTTCATGCAATTCACGTGTACTGTGCTATTAATGCTATTATCATCAGCCTCATTTTATGGAAGAGGGTATTGAAACCCAGAGAGATTGAGTCATTCACCCAAGGTCACACAGCTAGTCAGTGGTCGAGCCAGGGTTTGATCCCAGGGGTCTGACCCCAAATGGCGTGTGCTTAATTGCTCTGTGAGGCTGAAATAAACGGATCAATCCTCCCAAGAACCCTGTAGGGAAGAGTGTCATGTGAGAAAACTGAGGCTCACAGACGCCAGGCAGCTTGTCCACTAGTGGTGGATCCAAGATTCAAAATCAAGTCGGGCTGCTGCTTTCTCCTAAAACAGGTCGAGGATGAGACTTGGGAGAAGACGTGGACGAGTGGCTCTTTGGGTTCCCTCCTAGACCCTGAGGCCCAGCCTGATTGGGGGTCCCTTCTGGGGGTTTTGATTTGGGGGGAGGCATTCTGGGGCAAGTACAAGGCAGATTTTACTCAATTCAAACCATGAAATTTTACCAAGATCAAAGACTTGCCAGATGATGGAGGATGCATTTCCAAGGGTTTACTCTCCAGACCATTGTGGGTGTCGATTGGTCCACCGCCTGTCCTCCTTGCATTTATGGTCATTCAACATTGCTTTCTTTCCTGGTCCATCGCCCTTCCTCTTTTCGTTTCCTTTTATTTTCGCATTGTCAAGCAAAGACACTTGTTTCCGTGAGGGAAATGAAAACGCAGTGGAGATGGGCCTCCTGGCAGTCTGGCCTTCACTTCCGAAACTATATGCATTTAAAGCAAATGCCCTATTTGTCTCTCGTTCGGTGCTATGATTTTGGAACCCACTGATCTGGGAAGGTCTGGCCATGGCCCATGGGGTCTCATTGAGTTCTTTTGCTCTTTTGTACTTGGCCTGAGATTTTCTGAAAGGAAGCCACCAGCGGTCAGAGTCGAGTATGTATCAGGGGCCTTGATTCTGGAGCCGGGTCTCAGGACTGTCGGCTGCTCTGGTTTACTGATGCTGCTGCCTCATGATCCTGAAAAAGCAGGTGCACGTGGAGACAAACCCAAGGCTTTGGACATGGTGCTCAGGACTCACTCTCTGTGAGTCCGTTGGGACAGCTCAGAGGACCTGGTTTCTGCCGTCTCAGTTACCTCCTCTGATCTCTCTTGTCTCTCCCTCCTTGCTTCCATCCATCAACCCATTCACTGAAGAAGACAGAAGGAAGGGAGAGATGGAGGGAGGGAAGTGGGGTGGGGAAGACACGTTTCCAGGCATTTCCAGGGTGCCCGGCATATGTAGGTGGATTCTCTTTACCCATCAGATGAGCAAACTGCATGCATCCGTGTTGTCTAAGCGTACGTTATCTTATTAAGAGAGGAGGTGTACGAGCACAAGCTCTGGAGCCAGACTGCCTGGGGGAAAGTCCCAGCTCCACCACTTGCCAGCTGTGTGACCTTGGGCAAGGTCAGCACTCTGTGCCTCCGTTTTCTCACTGTGTAATAAGGTGAGAAACTTCCTAATAACCTCATAAGAGAATGAACAGGTAACACTGCAGAAGCAGTTAGAACAACGTCTGGAACGTTGTCACAGCTAAATAAGTGTTTGTTAAATGAGTACAACAAAAATAAGCCAGTCCTGATAAAATAGCCCCCAAAGGCAAGCATTACTCTCCCATTTTACAAAAGAGAAGACTGAGGTTCTAAGTTTAGTCACTAGCTTAGGATCTCCTGGCAGGACTGGGGTTCAGACCTCTGCAGTGTACTGCCTCTCTGCAGGGTCCTCAGGGACAGGGCTGAATGGGAGGGGCCTCCCCAGGGCTGCTCCCACCCCAAGGTCCCCAACATGGACCACCGTCCTCTCTTCCAGTGCTGGTGCCGGGAGGACTGGCTGCTTCATCGCCATCGACACCATGCTTGACATGGCCGAGAATGAAGGGGTGGTGGACATCTTCAACTGCGTGCGTGAGCTCCGGGCCCAGAGGGTCAACCTGGTGCAGACGGAGGTGAGTCCTGGGGTGTCAGTTGGCCAAGGAGGAGCATGGTGGGACAGAAAGGCCCACGGGTGGAGGCCTCCTACAGAAAGAGGCCTGGGCGTGGGAGAAATGGGAGGGAATGGATACATGGCTTGCTATGGTGAGATCATCGTAGAAGCTAGGATGCCCCTGCCAACCCAGAGGTCCCCCAGTGCAAGGCCTCCTACCAGGGAGGAACGTGGTGCTGTGTGCCCCATCTCTGAGGGCATCTAAGCAGCAACTGAATGGCAACTTTCAGGTATTCTTTGAATGGCGTCCTTGCCTTGGGTGAAGGAGAAGAGAGAGATAGGGAAGGATTGGCATTGATTGAATGCCTGCTGTGTGCCAAGCATCGCTTCAGGCACTGCAGGAATGGCTTACTCAGTGAAGTTACTGAGTTCCTGAGCTAGGCGCAGGGGATTCCAAGAGAGATAACTCATCACTCCTGGCCTCAAGTGAGAAGCAGACCTCCAGGCACTGCTCTGTCCAGTTGGAGAGCCCAGGATCCGAGGGACATGGGAGGGGTTCGTCTTTATTCTTGAGCTCCTACTATGTGCCAGGCGTCACTCCAGGTCTTTTGTATTCAGGGTATTGTTTCTACTCCTTACAACAACCCTATGGGGGAGCTCCTGCTAGTGCCCCCATTTTATAGGTGAGGAAACTGAGAAATGGTGTCCCCAAAGCCTCATATAGCCAGACAGTGGTAGAACTTGGGTCCATGTGACCCCACGTCCCACGTGCTTTCCCCTGAACCACACTGTCTCACAAGGAAGCCTTTTCTGCCTCTCCTACGCCTGGAAGCCATGGTTTGCTACTCCTATAACGAGCCCATCTTCTGGTTCTAGTGAGGCTGTAGGTGCCCGGGCAGCGGAGCTGGGGCAGATAAAGAGCTGTATCCATCATCAGCCCTGCAAAGAGATACCACCCAAGGCTTTGGGCCTGGCCAGTCACTGCGGGCTCTGCAGGCAGTTCCCTCACTTACAGGCTCGCACACCTGGGACCCTGCTCCAGGCTCCAAGCCAACTCCCACAGGCCGGTCTGCAGGCTTCTTGGTGAGGCTGCTACAGCTGAGAGGCTGCCTTGTCTGTTCCTGGGCTCATGCATGTGGAAGGCAGGCTCACTGCCTGGCGTTATGCACATCGTGGTCCTTGCTCTCTGGTGGGGGAGATAGGCGTTCAAATAGATCACCACAATGCCTCTAGATAAACATTTTATATAAAGAGATGGGCCAAGTTCTGCAGGAGAATAGTCGCTCAACAGACGTTTGTTAATGAGTGACTGGAACAGCAACAACTCCTGCCTGGTGGATTTGGAGAAGACTCTCCCAAGGGAATGAGACATTGAAGGCGTAGAGAAGGGGGGGATGGTGTCCAGGACGAGAGCGGCAAAGAGCTGGGAGGGCGGAGGGGGTGATGCACGCTTCAGGAGCAGAGCCTGAGACAAGGAGTCGAGGGCAAGTGGTTTCCTTGGTTGGAACAAATGGCTGTGTCCCAAGACACACTGGTTGGCAAGTGGGGAAATGAGAGAGGGGACGGAAGGAAATCAAGCCTGTCGACACTGTGAAAGTATTTTACAGGCTGTTTGACACAGTGGACGGCGGGAGCCCAGTCCTGCCGGGGGAGCTCTGAGATGGTGTGGAGTGTCTTCCAGATTTCCCACCCGAGAGAGGGAACGTAGGCATTTATCCCCAGGTCTCCATCTGGCATTGCTTGAGGCCTCCTTCCCACGGCATTAACTCTTTGGCCCTGCTGGGGATGAAGGCCCTCAGCCTGAATCTCAGGGATTTGCAGTAAGCAGCCTTCAGCAGTGAAAGGCGAAAGCTGACGGGCCATGGGCAGGACACCACGGGCACCTGCTACCACATGTCCAGGAGTTTCTAATTTTTATCAGTGACTCTGCTGTTCAGTCTTACATAGGGAGCAAAACTCAGCACAGCTCAGACAGTCACCCAGAAACACGGCAACTCGGCCCTTCGGGTTATAGGATAGAAAGCAGTGATTCTGCAACATGAGTCATGCCCATCCTTCACAGCCACAGGCTGAAATGTGGACAAGAAACTCCCGGCCACCCTTCTTACCCAGCACCCCGTTCCCTCTCGCCTCGGCTCTGCAGGAGCAGTATGTGTTTGTGCACGACGCCATCCTGGAAGCGTGTCTCTGCGGCAACACGGCCATCCCGGTATGCGAGTTCCGCTCTCTCTACTACAATATCAGCAGGCTGGACCCCCAGACCAACTCCAGCCAAATCAAAGACGAATTTCAGGTACGAGCACATCCCAGGCTTCATGACCCAGCCAACTTCAGTGCCACTGAGCCACTGAGCACAGCCCTGGGGCTTTCCTTGCAAGAATGGCTATGTATATATCCTTCCAGTGTCTGCAGCTCCAGACGGCTGAGAAGGAATTCCAGAACAGAAAATGCACACCACGAGCAACTGCTCACCAATCAGTGACTGCTGACACTTGTTTTTTTTAACTATGAATATGTTTTGGAACCGAGGTCTTATTTAATTCTAGTCCAGGTTGTATGTGGAGACAAGTTTATAGACACAGGTGTGAATTTCAAGCGCCTCGATCCCTGCAGGGACTCGGGTCTTCTCAGTATTTCTGTACAATTGGAGTGTGTCCTAGATCCTCACAATTCAAGGTGGGGTCTCGAGACCAGCAGCGTTGGCTTCACCTGGGAGCTTGTTAGATGTGCAGAATCTTGGGTCCCACCGGACCTGCTGAATGAGAGCCTGTGATTTAACAGTATCTCCGGGTGATTTAAATGCACATTAAACTCCGAGAAGCATCACCTGAGGGCACAGCTCAGGCAGAACAGATCTGCCCCCTTGGAGCCCATGTAGCCGGAATGGTGGCAGCTTTGGTCCGGAGGCCTGGACTTGAATCACTGAGTAAGGCAAAACCAGAGTCCAGCCCACTGTCCTGAGGTCAGTGCCAGGGTCCTATTTTGGGCAACAGGAGCTGTGAACAGGCAGGAGGAAGCAAAGAAGTTTCAGGACCAGAAGGGCCAGTGCAGGTCCATGGTTCCACGGGCAGATACCCCAGCCAGGTCAATGGCTTAGTCCTCCTTCAAACAAATAGACTTTATTGATTCGGAGTAGAGACCAAGGGCTGAATGGGGGAAGGATGGAGGACACGGACCCCTGGTGGTTGCACGTAGCATCTAGTCTGTTGGCTGGGGCAGTTCAGCTCTAGCCCCACACTTGCAAGACTTACTCTGCAGAACACAAGCCCTGAAATTTTCAGACAAACTAGAGCTTGCTCTCTGGGGGTCTCTCACTCATCCTGGGCGTCTCATCCAAGCATCCTTCCTTCCATTCTCAAACAGCTTTCTCTCTGAGAGGCATGCTGGTAAAATCATTTCTTTCATTCCGTGGCACTTAAGTGATATTTAAAAGTCATTAGGGATTCCCTGCCCCCACTCCCCACCTTATGACCTCCTGGCTGGCCCACCATTTCATGCAGGATGGCTGAGAGGAGTAACTCAGCTCAGATGATTGGCAGGTGTTCAGAGCCTGTGTCTAAGCCCGCATGAGTGTGTGCCGTCCCTGCAGCCTTGGCCCTGTGGTGGTGTCCCACAGCCCCTGGCAGAGGCTCTCAGCCCCCAGGGCCTGGAGCAGCCAGCAGGAGATGATAGAACGTCACCACGGAAGAGAACAGTCCTGGGAAAAGGACTGGAGGGACAGGCTTGGAGGATGAAGGGAGTTTGAACATTGCTGCCTCCTCTGTTCAGGGCAACCATCTAAGCAGTACCTGCCTATCTGCCCTTGACCCCATAGACCCTCAACATCGTGACTCCTCGCGTCCGGCCTGAGGACTGCAGCATCGGTCTCCTGCCACGGAACCATGATAAGAATCGGAGCATGGATGTCCTGCCTCTGGACCGCTGCCTGCCCTTCCTCATCTCGGTGGATGGAGAATCGAGCAACTACATCAATGCGGCACTGATGGATGTAAGCGGAGCCCCCTGGCTGGCATTCCAGGGAAAAGCTTCTTCCCAAGGGGGAGGTGGCTGGAGCCCAGGGCCTTGACATCCCCCTGCCCAAGCCAGCCTCTCCTTCTGATCTTTTTGGCCCACAAGACCTTTCTCCCCCTGAAGGCTCTGATCCAGACCTATATACAAGCTGTGCTTTTAGCCCTTTTGCTCCCATAAAGGTCTGAAAGAATAAACCAAAAGCTTAAAGTGGGTCCCCTGACACCACAGTGAGGCTACAGGCCTGACCAGTCCCCCTTCCTGCTATGTACAGAGCTGACTCTCAGCCTTAAGTTCAGTTCAGAAAACATTCTACATGCCAGCCCCGTTCCTACTGTTCTCTTAGGGGCACCGTCTCCTGCTTTCTCAGCATCAAGTCCAAGAAGCGCACACCTCCCTTGACCTGGTTTGGGATTAGGGGGTCATGTTCCTACCCCAGGGGGTCCATGCTCCTGACTTGTATGCTTCTTCCCCGGGTCCTCCAGCTGCTGCCAGGTATCATCCCTCCACTTCCAGGATGTGAGATGTTTGCAGCTGGAAGGAACCGTGCATCATCCAGTCTCATCCATGCACTTCCCAGCAAAGGAAACTGAGGCCAGAGAAAGAGACTCACTCAGAGATACCCCGAGAGCTAGTGACTTACTCTAGAATTTATTCCTTGAGCCTCCCCTCAGTTCACTTGATTCAGTAAGATGCAGACATCTTTCCTCCCAAGACTCGGGACCAAGAACACCATTGCTTGACTGGGGAAGAGCCCTTCCAGGTCCCTCTCCCCACCTATACCTGAAGGTCAAGTCCATCCAGCCCACATGAACCTCCCATCTTACCTGGAACAAGAAGGAACATGGGGTACTGTCCGCTGGGGTCAAGGCCAACTACCTCTCTGACCACTAATCCTAAGTGTTTGTTAGAGGCAGAGGGGTGACAGGAAGTCAGTGCTGACAGGAAGTCAGTGCCTATCTCAGCTTTGTGGGCGCCTGCGCTGGCCTCTGCCCACAGGGTGCCCAAGTCCTCCATGGAAACCCTGGCTCTGGGTCCAGAAGCAGGGAGTCTTGTCCTGGTCAGATCAAATAGCTGGATGTGGAGGGAAGACTGCAGGCTTTAGCTTGGAGTCTTCCAACGTCAATGTGTGCACGTATGCATGCGTGTGTATATGTGTGCATGCGTGCGTGCACACACACGTGTGTGGTGAGAGATGGGGCCTGGGGTTGCACCCACACTTCCAAGTTCCTTCCAGCGTTGTCTCCCCCTTGTCCCAACTCCCCCTCCTTTCCTTCCTCATCCAAGGATCAAACACGCTCCTGGCCTCTGCTTAGTATATTAGATGCTGCCTGGAGTCAGATGCCTTCTGCCAAGCTCTGATGCTGACTGTATTCTCTTTGTCCACAGGGCATTTCTCCTGTGAGCCATCGCTGGGGTCTTTGCCTTTCTTATTTTTTTTTTTTAAAAAAAAGTCCTTATCTGTATTCCAGCTCGGTTTGGGCATTATCTGGTAACCATGGCAGCTTTGCTGCTCGCAGAAAAATATGAAGTCCCCTGGGTTAATTTTTAATGTTTCCCTTGGTAAAGGATGATGTTATCCATGAAATGGAATGCCAGCTGATCCCTGAAACCCGGCAGGAGCACAGATCTCGAACATATTTTCAGATAAGGCTTTGTCAGGTATGCTGGCCTAATAGAGCATTTATCACAGAGACAGGGAAAATGGAAAGAAAACTAACATTCACTGAGTGTTGGGCAGTATGTCAGATCCTGAACATAGACTGTCTCATTCTGCATTTGGATATGATTATTCCCGTTTTCTGGATGAGGTACTGAGGGTCAGAGAACTTCCATGACTGTCTCCAGGTCAACGCTCTCAGAAAGGGTGGAGCCAGGGTCTGAACCCCAAGTCTTCTGACTCTTAAAGCCTAGATTTTTTTCCATGTCTGGAAATGTCTGCAGACCAGCTTCTGCCACTAGAGTCTGGCTTTTGGGGGAACTCAACATTCTGTTCTAGATTCTTCCTCTGACCATTCCACTGGCAGGAGAAGACCCTTCGAAGGGGTGCATCTGTGGCATCCACGGTTGCAAGGCATTTTCTTTGCCATCAGGACACCAAGAAATAAGAGCAATGGCAGGTGCTTTAGGTATTCTATTTGGCAGAGTCTTTTGCCAGAGACTTTTCCTGGTTTGAATGGGCAAACTCTTCTTCCCTCCCCATCCTTCTGCTGCCCTGTGACTCCACCGGAAACAGGCATGAACAATCACTCAAGAAAACTTGTTGAGAATATGAGTCATTTCTCAGGTTTTACAAACCACTAATGAAGCGGAGATGCTCCCCAGTCTTTCCAAATACCTTCTCACAGGTACTGTAATAAGTAGCACCCAGTTGAAGCTTCAGATGTGGTCCAGACTCACACAGGCCATTTGCTCTGGGCCTCAGCTCCCCACCTGTAACGTGGGACTGAGTTTATTCAGTTGTTTGCTGGACCTGTACTGGGCGTCTAGTGTGCCGGCCATGATGCTAGTGCCAAGGAAGAAGAACCGAGTCAGGGATGGTCCCGCCCTGCCAGCGGGCTCACAGCTGGGTTCTTGCCTGCTGCAATTTCCACGTGCATATCTTTTCAATCTGTACCACAGCCATCCCTTTGGAGTTATGAATCCCATCTTCCAGTTGAAGAACCTGAGATTTGGAGAGATCTAATAACTTTCCAGCGCTCAGCACTGATTTTAAAAAAGTCACTCTATAAATGAGCTTGAATGAATGAATGAATGAATGAATGAATGGGGGGATAGATGGATGGATGGATGGATGAATGACTTATAACGTACAACAGGCAAAGCTGGGTTTGAACCCAGGTCTGCCTGACTCTAAAACCTGAGCACCTTCACTGCCCCATTGGCTCACAGGACACAGTGCCCACCTTCTGCCAGACCAGCTCGGCCCGCATTCCAGCCTTGGGGCAGGAGTGAACCTCTTGCACTATGAGCCCCTCCAGGAGGCTCTCTGCCTCGGGCTGAGCCAACCCCTCCTCCATCACTGTGGGCACAGGGACACAAAATATCCCTTTTATCCCAAGAGGTGCCTTGGCTGGCAGAGTAGCAAATCTGCATCGAGGATCTTCCATTTCATATTGTAATGAGGACTGTTTGCTGAGCTCCAAGTCATAAATAATTTATTGGATAATCCCCATCTGAGTGACACCTTGCTAATGAAATGTCTTAGTCTGGAGGAGAATGAGTTCATTATGAGAAGGTCCCCTTTGCCACCAGGGCACCCTGAGATGAGAACGGGCAGTTGCTTTGTGTAATCTATTTGGCAGACCCAGGGGGCCTCTGGCAGCCAACTCCTCATCATCAGAACGTCGCTGGTGGGTGTATACTTCATGAAGCCCGTGTCGTTCTTTTGTCAGAGCCACAAGCAGCCTGCCGCGTTCGTGGTCACACAACACCCTCTACCCAACACCGTGGCGGACTTCTGGAGGCTGGTGTTCGATTATAACTGCTCCTCTGTGGTGATGCTGAATGAGCTGGACACTGCCCAGGTAGGAGGAGGCCTGGCCCAGGCCTAAGTGCTCAGGTGTGTTCGAGCAGCCGTGCCCAAGAGTTGGAGGGACAGCCCTCTGCTGCCGCTGCCCAACCCAGCTGCCCTCTGGTGGGCACTGTCTGCCAGTGAGCACCAAGCCAAGCCCATTCAGCTTCCAGCTGAGGCCAGGGAGTCCCGTGCCAGGCCCTGCCACCCCCCACCCCCGGCCCTCCCAGGTCCAGCAATGACTCCCCCTGTCTATGAGCTTCATCCAGCCCCCTCACTGCCCAGGACCAGAGTCTGCTGCTCCATCCCCCGGACACTGGTTAGGGTATCGCTCCTAATCATGCAGAGCTCACAGGGAAGGCTCCTCCCCCAGCGCTGAGCATCTCCAGCCATGCAGCACAGCCTGATACCCGGCCACGCTCAGCCACCCTCCCCGCTCCGTGATGCAGCCAGACTAACAGAGCTTGAACCACTGACCCTTTGCCCACTGATCACCCCGCCGAGGAGGCCATGCCTTAGCTCCTCTGCCTGTGACATTTCCAAGCATCAGGTGCCTACAGCACATTGGTCAGGCCACAGGACACGTGTCATGGGGCAGCTTCTGGGGCTCACACCCCTGTGGCAGGGCAGCTGTTCCTGGGTGGAGGCGGTGATGATGGCCTTGTAGGGTTTTGGAAAGCCATCCCATCACTGTCTCGAAGGAAACCCAGAGTAACTCAGAGGATTCCCTTGTGAGCACTGGCCTTGGGCAGGCCTTGTGTGGGAAGAAGAAAAATGGGTCTGAGCTGTAGCCTCAGCCCTCCAGGAGCTCACACTCCTGCTACAGAGACAGATGAGCAAATTGTCCCCACCTCGTGTGGCAGCACTATAATAGAGGTCAGCCGCGAAGTGCTGTGTTGGCCGGGAACGGAGAGAAATTACTCCTGCCCAGAAATTACTCCTGCCCAGAGAAATTACTCCTTCAGAAAGGTGACTTTGGCCCGGAAGAAGGCAGCAGAGATCTGGCGTCTGGGGGATGAAGTTGCTGGGTAAGTCTCTCCAGGCAGAGGGAACAGCAGGGGCAAAGGCCCGCGGGGGTCACTGTGTCGGCTCATCTGCAGGACAGCTTCGGTGGCAGTGGGGCTGGGGGGATGTCAGGAGGAGAAGAGGGTGGTGATGCTGGACGATACAGCCGGGCCAGCTTGCAGAGGGCCGCCCGTGCCGGGCTAAGGGGTTTGGGTCTTGGTCCGCAGTATGGTAAATATCAGACTTTTACTCTTGGAAGCAACAGAATCCTTTCTGGGAATGAAAGCTTTCGTGCAAGCCCAGCCTTTGAAACAGTGAAGCAGGAGGTGGGGTCGGGAGCTCCACCCACGCTAGTCTTTGGGCTCCTCCTGGTGCCCCTTCCTGGGAGAGTCAGCCGCTCTGGGCACTTTGGCAGAACCCCTGGTGTTCTAGGAGCGCAGGTAGAAAGCCCTTGCTGTGCAGGGAGGAGAGACACCGCGGAGCTGAAGTGGGGGTGTGGCAGAGTCAGAACTCCTGATAGGAAACGGTCTGGTGAAGAATCTGCAAACAGGAGAGAGTGGAGGTCCGCAGGTTTAGGGAGCAGTTGGATGTGGGAGGTGAATGAGAAGTCACGGATGGTGACAGGGGTTCTCGTGTGGACAGTCAGGCATCTGGGATGCGACTGGCCAAGGTGGGGAAGGCAGGGGAGGAGTGTGAGAGGCAGCAGGAGGTTTGGGAAGGCAAGGAGAGGAGCAGGTCACAGCTGACCCCTGAACAAAGCGCGAGTCAGGGGCGCCAGGCATCCATGCAGTCAGACGTTCGCTTATAATCTGTACTCGGCCCTCCATGTACGGGGCGCCTCTGTGTACAAGGCTATTCCGTATTCGCCGTTACTCCGTATCCGCGGTTCCCCCATATCTGCGATTCTGTGTCCCACGGATTCAACCAACCGCAGATCCTGTAGTACTATATTATTTACTATCGAAAAAAATCTGCATATAAATGGACCCGCACAGTTGAGACCCATGTTGTTCAAGGGTCAACAGGTAGTAGGGCAGGGGTCCCCAACCCTGTGGCCACGGACCCCTGCTAGGGACCAGGCCGCACAGCAGGAGGTGAGTGGCGGGCGGGTCAGCGAGCAAAGCTTCGTCTGCTGCCCCCCATCGCTCCCCATCCCCCCCCATCGCTCGCATCACCTCCTGAACCGTTCCCCCCCCCCCCCGGGTCCCTGGAAAAACTGTCTTCCACAAAACCGGCCCCTGGTGCTGAAAAGGTTGGAGACCACTGTAGTAGGGGACAAAATTGAGCGCAACTGGGGATGTGCATGTAAGAGTCGTTCAGGAGAGCGTCTGTTCATTCATTCAGTCCACATTTGTGTAGTAGCCGCTGTTTGCCAGAAGCTGTTCTAGGGTGCTTGGAAATGCATCAGTTAACATGACAGAGAAAGCAAAACAGCAAACTCCCATCTTTCATGCAACTTCTATTCTCAAGCAGGAGAGAAATAAACAGCAAACACTTTGTAACGGACTTAATTATATGTTAAAGGTGACAAGCGTATGGAAAAAGAAAAATAAGAGGGCAGGGCAGGAAGGCTGGTTTGGGGCACGGGCTGCGCCTGTAATCGAGTGATGAAGGTGGGCTTCATTGAGAAGGTCATATCTGAACGCAGATTTGGAGGAGGTGCAAGAATGCACCACGTGGGCTTCCCTGGTGGCGCAGTGGTTGACAGCCCACCTGCCGATGCAGGGGACACGGGTTTGTGCCCCAGTCCGGGAAGATCCCACATGCTTCGGAGCGGCTGGGCCCGTGAGCCATGGCCGCTGAGCTTGTGCGTCCGGAGCCTGTGCTCCGCAACAGGAGAGGCCACAACAGTGAGAGGCCCGCGTACCGCAAAAAAAAAAAAAAAAAAAAAGAATGCACCAAGTGACCATGTCAGGGAAGAGCATCCCAGGCAGGGGCATGACCCGCACCAAGGATTTATGGTGGTGGAACAGAGGGAGGCCATTGCCACTGGAGCAGAGCCAGTGTGGACAGCCGCAGCCGGTGTGACACAGAGACACAGCAGGGCCAGGTCATACGGGCCTTGGGGTTCATAGGAGGAACTTGTGATTTTGCTCTGAGAGAAATGAGGAGCCATTGACAGGTCTTGAGCAGGGGAGCGACTTGAAAAAGTAATTGGACTTGATTCTTTAAAGCATCCCTCTGGCTACTGTGTGGAGAACAGACTGTTGGTGCGGGAAGGGGCAGAGTTGTTGCTAAGAGCAGAAGCAGAGGGAGGCCCCTGCAGTAATCCAGGTGACAGGTGATGGTGGCTTGAGCCTAGGTGGTAGCAGTGGAGTGGCTTCTGGGTATATCCGGAAGGTAGACCCAACAAAATATCCTGCCAGACTGAATAGGGAATGTGAGAGAAAAAGGGGAAGCAAGGATGACTCCAAGGTTTAGGGCCTGAACGATGGATGGTTAGGATCTGAGATAAGCATGAAATGTGACAGATTCCCATAAAACAGAGACCCCTGCAGAGTGCCAAAGTCAGAAGGCATCACCACCCCATCCCTTTGCCTGAAAAAGTAAAACAGTGAACTCTGGTCCATGAGTGAAGCAGAGCCCTTTTCCCAACATTCCTTATTGCAAAACTGGAGCTCAGGCACAGAGGAGGAGTTTCAAAGAACCTCACTTTGGGACACGTAAAGTAGCAAGGGTCAAGGTCATTGGCTATAGCTCCCCCTTCGAGGGTGGCTCTTGGGTGAATGAAGATCTTTCAGCTCCAGATGTTGGCACAGCCTTTGAGAGCTGATTCTCTAAACGCGAAAACACCAGGCTCAGAAGTGCCCTGAGGTTGGCTGCCGTGTGCAGCTGGCAAGCATCCCCTGAAATCAGCAGATGAATAGAGCACTTACTGATATAAATATCATCACCACAACAGCTGGGCGCCTTGCAAAAATAAACAATGATGCAGCGTGAGCATCAGAAAAGCCGCCCTCAGCACCTGGAGGGGTGGCGCTCTGAAGTGGCGTCAGCACTTGTCTGCCAGCCTGCCCAGGCTGAGGCAGCCCTCGACTTTGGCCAGTCCAGCCGCACAGACAGGTCTGCCATAGGTCCTGAGTATTGTTAGACTGCTCCCAAGAGGACCAGTGCCACATCCTGTGGTTTGACTGGGGACCAACCGGTAAGGGCTTATGTTGGTGACTACCTATCATTTGTAGCAAAATAAGGTTGTGCAGAGGATGAAAGATCTCCGGGTGCTTTATTTTCTTGCACTGCTGGCCAAATCTGTCTGCTTCTGTTCAGAATCCTGTACCACGTCATGCAACCAGCCATCCCCAGCCACGGGTATTTTTCCGTTCTCCGCAGTGGCTGCTGTTCAAAGACAGTTATGAGCAGTGGGGGCTCAAGATAAAGACTCCCAAAGCAACTTCATTGACCTTAGAGGTTTTTTTAAGCTCTTTGGGACTCCAAAGGGCTGTGGTCAGATTAGCGGGGCAAAATCCTAACCACAACCTCCAGCGAATGACACTGTGGTTTCTGAGGGGCACATCAGGAAGAACCTCTTCAACTACACCCAAGAGCATTGACAAGATCTCTTCCATCTTTGTGGGCTCTACGATGAGACCAGAGTCCATGGGGACCAGACACCAGAGAGGAGCCCTCTTGGTCAGGCCACACCCACTATCGTTTAGAATCGTCTGTGCCCACCATGGGGTGGGTCTGGGTGGTAGACAGAATCTTGGCCCCCCCAAAGATATCTACATTCCTAATCCCTACATCTATGAAGGTATGAGTGGTAAATGGGAATTTGCAGATGTGGTGAAGTTCAGGATCTTGAGATATGTAGGTTGTCCTGGGTTATCCAGGTGGCCCTGCTGTTAGAGTCTTTATAAGAGGGAGGCAGGAGGATGAGATCAGGAACAGATCATGTGACAGTGGAAGCAGAAATTGGTGTGATCGGGCCACAAGTCAAGGAATGCTGGCAGCTTCTAAAACTGGAAAAGATGAGGAACGGCCTCTCCCCCTAGAGACTCCAGAAAGGAACACAGACACCTCAGCTGACATTTGATTTTAACCCCTGAAGCCTCATTTCAGATTTCTAACCTCCAGGTAAGAAATTTGTGTGGTTTTAAGCCACTGCGTTCGTGGCAGTTTGCTACAGCAGTTCCAAGAAGCTAAGACAGGCAGCAAAAATGAAACCAGAAATTCAGACCTAGAAGCGTAGGAGTTACAGCCCGCGCAGAGTGTGAGACTGAAATCCTGGGGAAAGCCAGAATCAGCCAGGGGTACCGGGCTGGAAAGTGGATTGAGCTGGAGAAATCCGTGTCTGAATCAGTGTCCCTCAGGAGCTGTGAGGGAGCAGGCTGGGGAGAGGCAAGGAGAACCTCTCACCAGTGGCAAGAGGCGTGCTGAGCCAGAGGGAGGTCTTTTAAAGGTCAAGGAGCACGCTTTCTGGGCCACATTCAATCAGACATTCATCAACATACATTTACTGGGAACCTACCATGTGCTAGGCACAAACTTAGACACAGCAAAGCACAAAAGAGGCACAAAAAAGTCCCCAATCCCAGGAGCTTCCCTGGTGGCGCAGTGGTTGAGAGTCCGCCTGCCGCTGCAGGGGACACGGGTTCGTGCCCCGGTCCGGGAGGATCCCACATGCCGCGGAGCGGCGGGGCCCATGAGCCATGGCCGCTGAGCCTGCGCTTCCAGAGCCTGTGCTCCGCAACTGGAGAGGCCACAACAGTGAGAGGCCCGCATACCGCAAAAAAAAAAAAAAGTCCCCAATCCCCATGGAGCAGGTGTTCTATGGAAGTACTATCCACCTCCTAGACTCTCTTTGGCATCAGACAGGCTGGAAACATCTTTAGCTGGAACCATTGCACCAGGACCTTCAAGCTGCGGGGAGAAGCTGAGCAGGGAGCAGAAGGGATGGGAGAACCGGGTCCAGGCAGCATGTCATGTTGCCCCAAGCACTGCGGGCAGGCAGCACCAGAGGAACTAGCAGGGGATGACCACCATGACCCCACCCGGCCTGGAGTCAGGTTTGGGGGTCAACGAGACCTGGCCTCATTTCTGTTGTTTCCATAGAATAAGTGCTGGGGCTTGAGCATTCCTTGAAGTTTCTACTCTTTTATGATATTGGCTCTGCTTGGAGGATCCCCTGAGCTGCTCAGTATTTTCCTTGTCTCTAATTCTAGGCAGTACGCTTTACCTTGCTTACCTCTTAGAGATTTTATAAACTAAGTGTTCTCCAAACACCATTCAATATTTCCCATGTCTTCCCTCCAAAGACTTGCCACTTTGAAAGCCTTTATTTCCCAAACTGTATTGACTAATTCATAATGTATAACTGTCTCAATGCATTTCTGATCTGCAGGCCATAGACAAAGCTAAAACAATGAGGTGCTCTAAAGCCAGAGACTCGGTGTCCTCCACTCAGGACAATGGTGTGATCCCCTTTGGCTTTTGAAGACCTTGGAGATAGCTCGTTGGCTTCTCCTACCAACTATATGGACGCCACTGTGGAAACCACTGGTCTGACCCAGGTCCACTTCCTCTCATTTTGCAGGTCAGGAAGCTGAAGCCCAGGCAGGCTTTGTCCAGAGTCCCACAGCCACCCCTGACCCAGGCCCAGGGCCCCCTGCCAGGGATGGTGAAGACTTCCGCCGCCGTTTAAACAGCAGGATTTCCAGGGCCCCCGTGCCTGATAAGCAGTGGCTTGCTGGTACCTGGGTATATGGAGCAGGAAGGAATGCTGCTTACTTTAGAACAAACAAGGGCCCCGGTTCTGAACTGCCGTGGAAAGTCTGAGAGTTCAGGCGATGCAAAGCCAAGTGAAAAGGTGAGGGAGGTGAGGGCCAAGAACATGCCTTCCCACGGAGCTTCTGGAAGTGAGAGAGGCAAGCTTGTCATCCTCCCAGGAAGAAAGCGGGGGCGATGTTTCAGAGATGTCTTTTCCTGTCATTGTGCCTGGACAAGCATCAGCAAGCACTGATACCCCCATTTTTATCTTGGCTTGTGAAAACACAGCCTAACGTGCTAGCAGAATACACGGGATGCCCACGTCTGTGTCTCTGCATTGCAGGGGGTGGTGTTTCTGTCTCAGCCCCCACTGGAACAGTAGAATAAGGAGTTTGGGGTCAAGAGACCTGAGTTCAAGTTCTAGCCTTGCCACTTACTTGCTGTGTTGCCTTAAGCCAGTTTCCTACCTTGTCAAAGTCTCAGTGTTATCATCTATGAAGTTCGTATAACTCAGATGCCAGCCAAGTTCACTCTATCTTTGAAGATTTAGACAAAATAGGCTCTGTTTCCTCTTCCCCTTCCTGTGGGAAATTCCACTGTCCACCCCCAAGATTTCTGGGAATTCCAAGGGGGTCCTGTATTCATGTCCACTTCCAAGTTCCAGCTCAGGCTTTACTGGAGGCAACATGGGGTTCATATCTCAGCAATGCCCGTGGCTGAAGGTGGAACATCGCACATCCTGGTTCTTAAACCCCACCTGTCTCCTCACACCTGGTGGCTGGCAGCACATCTTCTCCCCCACCCTGTTGCCCAAACCACTTTCTTCCTTCCTCCCCCCCATTCCACCCCTCCCCCAAAATCCGTTCCATTCTTAAGCTGCATAATTCATCTTTCTCTATTACCTCCTTCCAAAACCTGCCCTGAGCCTTTGTCTTCCCCCCACCCTACTTCCTCTGTAGATATTTTCCTAAACTCCGACCCTTCCTTCCCGGAAACAAACTCTGATGTACCTAAGAGTGAGTTTCCACCCACTACATGGAATTGCAGTATCACCTCATGGGACGATGGATAGGTGAATGGAGAATGGATGGGCAAATGTGCTTTGATTATGGTCCATGTGCCTTTCTCTCTCTCTCCCTGGCTTCACGCCCTCCTCTTCCCCTATAGTCTGTCTTCCTTACCTGGCCACAGTGTTAAAGCCAGTGATACGTTTTGGGCTCTTTATGGGAGTCTATTTAAATGAATTTTGTCATCACTGATCTGACTTTTAAAACCAATTCAAGTAACTCTTATATTTTTCTCTTAAAAATACGAATTCACCTCACCTTTAAGTGGCCTGGGATTGATCACAGGGACCTTGATAAGTAGAGTCCTTCATCTCTAGAAGCTATATTACTTGGTTTTTCCATTTTATCAAAGCATTTTTTTAATTAACAGAAGGCATAGCTAAGGTGTACTGAAATATGCTTTAGAATTGTTTATTCCAGTAATAGGCCATATGCTAGTTTTCATTTAACTCATCAGAGTGTGTTCATTTCAGTGACTAACAAGCTTTCTGATTCCATCAGCAAGAAAATGATGTCTAACAGGGAGGCAACCTTGGTGTTAGATTTCGTGTGTGAACGTGCACCTCTGAAGGACATCTTTCTATGTCCCAAGCAGCAGTGGAGATCACTAGGTGGAATAAAGCATGGCAGCTCTTCCAGGGCTGTCCACACAGGCTTCATGACTTTCGCTTGGTTTAACTTGTTCTGACAATAAATAGCAAAAACCCCTCTGCTTTTCCAGGAGAAGCGTGGCCATTTCTAAATCAGCAGCAGCAGCTGCAGTGGCTTCCCTCCCTGGCCCCCCAGGCGTGGTCATCAGCCCAGCCGTGTGCATCTGCAGTGGCGAGGCCCTCCCTATGGGCAGGAAACACCACCCCTCCTAGACGGATGGGTAAGAAAGGGAGGAGAAGCAGAGCACTAGGATATAAGGTAGGAAGAGGCTGGGCTATAGGCTAAAGGATTGGAATCTATCATGGAGACAACTACTGCAAGTTGTAGTAGGAAGAAGGTAACAATGTTACATTGAGTGTATGTGTGGCCCCAGGTCAGCTGGGTCCTTGTGGTTTTAGACCGCCAAGTGGACTTCCTTGAACCCCCTATTTCCAAGGCCTTAAGAAACCATAAACTCCTCCCCCCAAGATTTCTATAACCTTTTGTTTCTCTTTTTAAATTTATTTTAAATTTTTAATATAATTTTTAAAGGTTACTTTCCATTTACAGTTATTACAAAATATTGGCTAGATTCCCTGTGTTGTACAATACATCCTGGAGCCTATCTTATTACACCCAATAGTTTGTACCTGCCACTCCCCCACCCCTTGATTACCCCTCCCCCTCCACTGGTAACCACTAGTTTGTTCTCTATACATGTCTGCTTCTTTTTTGTTATATTCACTAGTTTATTGTGCTTTTTAGATTCCATATGTAAGTGATATCATACAATATTTGTCTGACTTATTTCATTTAGCATAATGCCCTCCAAGTCCAGCCATGTTGCTCCAAAGGCAAAATTTCATTCGTTTTTATAACTGAGTGGTATTCCATTGTGTATATATACGACATTTTCTTTATCCATTCATCTGTTGGTGGTCACTTAGGTTGCTTTCATATCTTGACAATGGTAAATAATGCTGCTATGAACATTGGGGTGCAAGTATCTTTTTGATTTAGTGCTTTTGGGTTTTTTTGGATGTATACTCAGGAGTAGAATTGCTGGGTCATATGGTAGTTTTATTTTTAATTTTTTGAGAAACCTCCGTACTGTTTTCCACAGTGGCAGCACCAATTTACATTCCCACCAACAGTGTATGAGGGTTCCCCTTTCTCCACATCCTTGCCAATATTTATTATGTGTGTTCTTTTTGATGATGGTCATTCTGACAGGTATGAGGTGATATCTCCTTGTGGTTTTGATTTGCATTTCCCTGATGATTAGCTATGTTGAGAATCTTTTCATATGCTTATTGGGCATCTGCACTTCCTCTTTGGAAAAATGTCTATTCAGCAGAATTTTTCAATCAGCAGAATTAAAAAATGTGAGTTGTATGAGCTGTTTATATATGTTGGATATTAATCCCTTATTAGTCATATCCTTTGCAATGATATTCTCCCATTCAGTAGGTTGTCTTTTCATTTTGTCGGTGGTTTCCTTTGTTGTGCAAAAGCTTTTAAGTTTAATTAGGTCCCATTTATTTACTTTTGCTTTTATTTCCTTTACTTTAGGAGATGGATCCAAAAAAATATTTCTGCGACTTACGTCAGAGAGTGTTCTGCCTATGTGTTCCTCCAGGAGTTTTATGGTATCTGGTCTTACATTTAGATCTTCAATCCATTTTGAGTTTATTTTTGTGTATGGTGTTAGAGAATGCTCTGATTTTATACTTTTACATGTGCTGTCCAGTTTTCCCAGCACCACTTATTGAAGAGACTGTCTTTTCTGCATTGTATATTCTTGCCTCCTTTGTTGTAGATTAATTGACCATACGTGCGTGGGTTTATTTCTGGGCTTTCTATCCTGTTCCATTGATCTGTGGTTCTGTTTTTGTGCTAGTACCATACTGTTTTGATTACTGTAACACTGTAGTAGAGTCTGAAGTCAGGGAGCATGATTCCTCCAGCTCCATTCTTCTTTCTCAAGATTGTTTTGGCTCTTCAGGGTCTTTTATGTTTCCATACAAATTTTTTAATTATTTGTTTTAGCTCTGTGAAAAATGCCATTGGTATTTTTATAGAGAGTGCATTGAGTCTGTAGATTGCCTTGGATATTATGGTCATTTTAACAATATTTATTCCTGCAATCCAAGAACACAGTATATCTTTCCATCTCTTTGTGTCATCTTCAGTTTGTTTTATCAGTGTCTTACAGTTTTTGGAGTACAGGTCTTTTGCCTCCTTAGGTAGGTTTATTCCTAGTTATTTTATTCTTTTTGATGCAGCGGTACATGGGATTGTTTTCTTAATTTCTCTTTCTGATACTTTGTTGTTAGTGTATAGAAATGCA
This sequence comes from Pseudorca crassidens, assembly GCF_039906515.1. NCBI lineage: Eukaryota > Metazoa > Chordata > Mammalia > Artiodactyla > Delphinidae > Pseudorca > Pseudorca crassidens. The sequence continues at coordinate 71,487,631 of NC_090310.1, read as the reverse complement.
ACAGATTTCTGTATATTAATTTTGTATCCTGCAACTTTACTGAATTCATTGATGAGCTCTAGTTGTTTTCTGGTGGCGTCTTTAGGATTTTCTATGTATAGTATCATGCTGTCTGCAAACAGTGACAGTTTTACTTCTTCCTTTCCAATTTTGATTCCTTTTATTTCCTTTTCTTCTCTGATTGCTGTGGCTGGACTTCCAGAACTATGTTGAATAAGAGTGGCAAGAGTGGACATCCTTGTCTTGTTCCTGATCTTAAAGGAAATGCTTTCAGCTTTTCACCATTGAGTGTGATGTTAGCTGTGGGTTTGCCACATATGGGCCTTTATTATGTTGAGGTAGGTTCCCTCTCTGCCCACTTTCTAGAGAGTTTTTATCATAAATGGATGTTGAATTTTATCAGAAGCTTTTCGGCATCTATTGAGGTCATCATACCGTTTTTCTTCTTCAATTTGTTAATGTGGTTTATCACATTGATTTGCGGATATTAAAAATCCTTCCATTTCTGGGATAAATCCCACTTGATCATGGTGTGTGATCCTTTTAATGTATTATTGGATTTGGTTTGCTAGTATTTTGTTGAGGATTTTTGCATCTAGGTTCATCAGTGATAATTGGCCTGTAGAGTGTGTGTGTGTGTGTGTGTGTTTGTCTGGTTTTGGTATCAGGAGGGTGCTGGCCTCATAGAATGAGTTCGGGAATGTTCCTTCCTCTGCAGTTTTTTTGGAATAGTTTCAGAAGAGTAGGTGTTAACTGTTCTCTAAACGTTTGGTAAAAAAATCACCTGTGAAGCCATCTGGTCCTAGACTTTTGTTTGTTGAGAGTTTTTTAATTACTGATTCAATTTCATTACTGGTAATTGGTCTCTTCATATTTTCTTGTTCTTAGTTCGATCTTGGGAGATTATATCTTTCTAATAATTTGGCCATTTCTTCTAAGTTGTCCATTTTATCAGCATGTAGTTCATAGTAGTCTTTTATAATCATTTGTATTTCTGTGGTGTCAGTTGTAACTTTTTTCATTTCTGATTTTATTGATTTGGGCCCTCTCCCTTTTCTACTTGATGAATCTGGCTAAAGGTTTGTCAATTTTGTCTCTTTTCAAAGAACCAGCTTTTAATTTCATTGATCTTTTCTATTTTTTTTTTTTTTTTTTTTTTTTTTAGTCTCTATTTCTGCTCTGATCTTTCTTTCCTTCTACTAACTTTGGGGGTTTTCTTGTTCTTCTTTCCCTAGTTGCTTTAGATGTAAGGTTAGGTTGTTTGAGATGTTTCTTGTTTCCTGTGGTAAGTTTGTATCACTATAAACCTCCCTCTTAGCATCGCTTTTGCTACATCCCATAGGTTTTAGATCGTCATGTTTTCGTTTTCATTGTCTCTAGGTATTTTTTGATTTCCTCTTTGATTTCTGCAGTGATCCAGTGGTTGTTTAGTAGCATATTGGTTAGCCTCCACGTATTTTTTTTGCAGGTTTTTTCTTGTAGTTGATTTCTAGTTTCATAGTGTTGTGGTCGGAAAAGATGGTTGATATGATTTCAACTTTCTGAAATTTACCAAGGTTTGTTTTGTGGCCTAGCATGTGATCTATCCAGAAGAATGTTCCATGTGCACTTGAAAAGAATGTGTATGCTGCTGCTTTTGGATGGAATGCTCTTTATATATCAGTTAAGTTCATTTGGTCTAATGTGTCATTTAAGGCCTGTGTTTCCTTATTGATTTTCTGTCTGGATCATCTGTCCATTGATGTAAGTGGGATGTTAAGATGTTAAAGTCCCCTACAATTATTGTGTTAGTATCGATTTCTCCTTTCATGTCTGTTAATATTTGTCTTATATATTTAGGTGCCCCTATGTTGGATGCATATATATTTACAATTGTATCTTCTTCTTGGATTGATCCCTTGATCACTGTGTAGTGCCCTTCTTTGTATCATGTAATAGTCTTTAAAGTCTATTTTGTCTGATGTAAGTATTGCTGCTCTTTCTTTTGATTTCCATTTGCATGGAATACCTTTTTCCATCTCCTCACTTTTAGTCTGTATGTGTCTCTAGAGCTGAAGTGAGTCTCTTGTAGGAAGCATATCTATGGGTCTTGTTTTTGTATCCATTCAGCCACTCTGTGTCTTTTGGTTGGAGCATTTAGTCCATTTACATTTAAGGTAATTGTTGATATGTATGTTCTTATTGCTGTTTTGTTAATTGTTTTGGATTTGGCTTTTTCTGCTTTCTTCTTCTTTTGTTCTCTTCTCTCATGATTTGATGACTATCTTCAGTGTTATGTTTGGATTTCTTTTTCTTTTTTGTGTGTATATCTATTATAGATTTTTGGTTTACACTTACCATGATGTTTTTGTATAGCAGCCTTTATATATAGATGTGATTATTTTGAGTTGATGATCTCTTAATTTCAAATGCATTTTTAAAACCCTACATTTGTACTCTCCTCCCCTCATGATTACTGTTTTTGATATATTTTATCTAATTGTTTTGTGTATCCCTTAACTGCTTATTGTGGATATAGATGATTTTACTACCTGTATCTTTTAACCTCCCTATTAGCTTTGTGTGGTGGTGATTTCCTGCCTTTACTGTATGTTTGCCTTCACTGGTGAGCTTTGTCATTTTGTAATTTTCTTGTTTCTAGTTGTGGCCTTTTCTTTTTTGCCTGGAGATCATTTAACATTTGTTGCAAAGCTGGTTTGATGGTGCTGAACTCTTTTAGTTTTTGCTTATCTGTAAAGCTTTGGATTTCTCTATCAAATCTGAACGAGAGCCTTGCTGGGTAAAGTATTCTTGGTTGTAGATTTTCCCCTTTCATCATTTTAAATGTATCGTGCTACTCCCTCCTGGCCTGCAGAGTTTCTGCTGAAAAATCAGCTGATGGCCTTATGGGAGTGCCCTTGTATGTTGTTACTTTTCCCTTGCTGCTTTTAATATTCTCTGTTTATCTTTTTGTCATTTTAATTACAATGTGTCTTGTTGTGTTCCTCTTTGGGTTAATCCTGTATGGGACTTTCTGCACTTCCTAGACTTGGGTGATTGTTTCCTTTCCGTGGTTAGGGAAGTTTTTAGCTATTATGTCTTCAAATATTTTCTCAGGTCCTTTCTCTTCTCCTTCTGAGACCCCTATAATGTGAATATTAGTGCTCTAGATATTGTCCCAGAGGTCTCTTAAACTGTCCTCATTTCTTTTCATTATTTCTTCTGTTCAGTGGCAATGATTTCCATTACTCTGTCTTCTATTACTGTCTTCCAGCTCACTGATCCATTCCCCCATATCATTTAGTCTACTATTGATTCCTTCTAGTGTATTTTTCATTTCATTTTTTGTATTCTTCATCTCTGTTCAGTTGTTATCTCTTCTCTTTGTTTGAACTTCTGATTTCTCCCTCTGTACATCCATTCTTCTTCTGAGTTCTTTGATCATCTTTATGATCATAACTCTGAACTTTTTCTCGGGTATATTGCCTAGCTCCACTTCACTTAATTCTTCTTCTGGGCTTTTATCTTGTTTCTTCGTCTGGAACATGTTCCTCTGCCACCCCATTTTGTCTAAGTTGCAATTTGTATTTTTATATATGTGGTAGGTTAGTTACGTTTCTCAACCTTGCATAAGTGGCCTTCTGTAGATGTCCTGTGCATCCCAGCAGTGCACTCCCCTCTCATCACCCAAGGTATATGCTCTTGGGGTGCCACCTAAGACAGCTGCATGGGTCCTTCTGTTGTGGCGGTGTATGTGGGCAGTCTGGTAGGCTTGGTTGGCCCCTGGCCCAGTTGGTTGCCAAGCTCTGCCTTGTACAGATGCTGCTGGCTGCTAGTTAGTGTGGCCTGGTCACAAGGCACTGGCTGCGGAACCCTAGGGGTGTCCCGGGGCTAGTGCTGGCTCACTGGTGGCCGGAGTCAGGGTCCCGCAGACTCTTGGGCTGTTGCTGATCCACTGGCAGGTAAAGCCAGGTTCAGGGGTTAGTGCCAGGCAAGCAGAGCCAGTTCCTGGAGTCTGGCTGCAGGGCCCAGGGATCCCTGAGCTCATTTCAGGTTGGAGGGGGGCAATTCCTGACACAGTTGGGTATGGGATCTAGGGTATCTCAAAGCTTGCGTTGGCCTGCTAGTGTACAGGGCCAGGGCCCAGCTGGTCCCAGGGTAGGCTCTTGCCTACTGTGAGCAGGCTGGGTCTTCAGGGCTTCCTGAAGGGAAGGGCCTATGCCTCCCCACTGGGAGGTGGAATTGGGTCTTGGCCCTCTGGTGGGCAGGCCATGTCTAGGGGCTTTTCTAGAGGTGACTGTGGGTTCAGGAAGTCTTTAGGCAGCCTGTCTGCTGATGGGTGGGGCTGTGTCCTTGCCCAGTTAGTTACTTAGCCTGAGGCATCCCAGCACTTGCACCTATAGGCTTTTGGGTGGGGTTGATGAGCCAGGATGGCAGCCACCACCAGCAGTGCTCACACGGTAGAATGTTCCCAAATATGGCTGCCACCAGTGTCTATGGCCCCAGGGTGAGCCACAGCCATCCCCACCTCTCCGGGAGGCTCTCCAAGACCAGCAGGTAGGTCTGGCCCAGGCTATCAAATTGCTTTTGCCCTGGGTCCCAGCGAGTGTGAGATTTTGTGTGTACCCTTTAAGAGTGAAGTCTCTATTTCCTCCAGTCCTGTGGGACTCCCAAAATCAAGTCCCACTGGCCTTCAAAGCCAAATGCTCTGGGGGATCATTTTCCCAGTACCAGACCCCCAGGCTGGGGAGCCCAACGTGGGGCTCAGAACTCTCACTCCTGTGAGAGAACCTCTGTAATGTAATTATTCTCTAGTTTGTGGGTCGCCCACCCAGGGGTATGGGATTTGACTATGTTGTGAGTTTGCCCCTCCTACCTGTCTCTTTGTGGTTCCTTCTTTATGTCTTTAATTGCAGAAGATCTTCTGCTGGTAGGTTCCAGTCTTTCTTTTTCACCAATGGTGGTTCTGCAGATAGTTGTGATTTTTGGTGTGCTCATGAGAGGAGGTGAGCTCTGGGTCTTTCTACTCCACCATCTTGGCGGCTCTCCTATAAACTGTCGATGCTTATGTGCTCATGGTCTGGCCCTTCAGTTCACATAGAAGTGGAGCTGAGACCACGTAAGTCACCAAGGGAGCAAAGCTCAGTTCCTCACCAGCTTCCACAAGAAACCCCCATGCACACTGAGCATTGTCCGTGTTTGTTATTATAAATTTGCTTAATATTTAGGAGTTTAGGAGAGGGGGGCTCACATGACACACTGATTCACCCTCAGCCCTTTCACTGGTTCCCTTATGCTCCTACTTTCCCTCTTCCATCTCCTAGGTCCCTCTCAAGAACAACCCACAGTCCTCTCTCCTCTGCCATGCAGAACAGTGTCCCCATATCACAGGTGGCACCTGTCCCCACTGCTCTGTCAGGCTGGCTGACCAGGAATTTTCACAAGGGCAGTCCTTTGGGTATTATTATCCTAAAGGGAAATTTTCATACGGGCTGCTAAGTAGAGGGAAAAAGACCCTTCACTTTATCCACCTTGTTTTGAGTGACCCTCTCCCACACTGCCAAATAATTATAGCTTACATTTATGGAGTACTTACTAGCTACAGACGCCTGTGCTAAGTAGACACATTCAGATTCACAGCCACTCATCACTTAACCCAGAGAAGCTAAGAGATTTGACCAAGTCACTCAGCTAGGGAGTGACAGGGCTGGGATTTGAGCCCAGGGCGCCTCAAGCAGGAGCCCCATTACCTTTTGCTAAGCTGCATACATGGGCCAAAGTGGTGGTACCCACTGAGGCACAACCCCAGCACTTGGACACCAGGACAGTCTTGAGCTAAACCTTAGAGGACATTTCTTATTGATGAGAATCATTTCCGAGCCCCAGAGGGTCACCAGGAACAGAGCATGGGCTTCCCCCATTCTCTCTCCCATTTCCCATGGCTAGATGATGTGCAGCGTCCCGGCCTGGGGGCAGACCCTGATGATCCGTGGCAGCTGAAATACCACATCTGCCCACACGTTACCCGGCTGAATGTCACCCAGACCATTGCTGATGTCGTCTCACGGATTAGGGAACTCAAGTGAAAGGCTGGCTCTGATGGAGGATTAGAAGGACTCTGCAACCTTTCCCAGCCCTCTGGACATGGTGTAGAGTGACCTGGAAAATCAAACGCAGAGAAGTGTCCCAAAATAAAGGAGTCTTGTTTGAGGCAGAGTAGAACCTATTAGCTTGAGAAGTTGGTCTGGAAATCTTATTAAAAGAGACAAATCGTTCCACATTCTCTCCAGACTGAAAATATTGGGGATAATAGACTTTCCTTGATGCCTTGGACCCATGTACCTCATGTCAGGATCAGAGCCAGCCTCTGGCAAGGCATGATTCAATGCAGGTAATGAAGGCAATTATGTTTTTTAAATTGGCAGTTCTGATTAATGCTGATTTCTCTAGCCAGCCACAGACTTATTATACTGGTCCCTCATTACTGTGAAGGTTGCAGGTCAGAAGAGCCAATGGCAAAGAGAAATGAAGTTCAAGTTGTGGATTTGTCATTACTGCACAGCTCAGCAGATGACTGTCCAGCCACAGAGACCGCTGTGACCAGCACTCCCCACCTACACACACACACACACACACACACACACACACACACACACACACCAGGAATTGCATCATGAAACTTAATCTTGCTTACCTTTGCTATTTAAGACGGGTGATAAGAGGAAGAATTCTTCAAATTTATATGTTAGCTATGATCATTGTTGTTGTTTTCGTGCAGCACCTAGAGGGTTCAAGAATGATATGAGTCGCTGCAATATAGTGGATGCTGGCACTCTGCTAAGGGCTTTCTTCCCATGTGTTCTCTCTCTATCCTTAGAATAGCCCTATAGGACAAGAGTTGGCCAACCTTCTCTGCAGAAAGAACCAGATAGGAAATACTTCAGGTTTTGCAGGCTGTGTGGTCTCTGTCACAACTACTCAAACCTGCCGTTATAGCTTGAAGGCAACCACAGAAAGTATGTAAATGGCTAATATAGCTAGATTTCAATAAAGCTTTATTTATAGAATCAGACGGCTGGCCAGGTTTGGCCAGTGGGCCATAATGTGAACAAATGTTATCCCTAAGCTGGAGTTTAGGTTCCACAGCTAGGAAGGTGGGAGATGTGTGCTTTTCTCTCCTACGGTCTCCCTCCTCCCTGCTCGTCCATTCTGCCTCTAGTTCTGGAGGAAGGATAGAATCAAAAAAGTTTTTGCATGTGACTACCCAGGGTGAGTTGGCTGTTCTCTCAATGAAAGGGAAAGCGATCACCTTCATGAAAATCCTGCATCCGTGGTGGTCATGAGGAGGCCACCGGATTGCCGTGGGTAGCCTCTGTCCATCTAGTTCCTTGTCTACAAGCTCAGCATAGGCTATGGCAGACCCCACTGAGATGCCAGGATCTCAGAAGCTTTGGTGGGTCTTTGAGTCTCAGCTACATCTTCCGGGAAACCCCCAGGTGAAAAGGCTTTCTAACACGTGGCCTCTTGATCCATGCTGGGGTGGTCCCAGCGAGCCTGCAGCCTCAACCTTAGCTCTCCTCCTTGCCCCTGGACAGTGTCCATCTCCATGCCCCTTGGGAACCAGGAGTTGAGGAAGCATGCTTTGCCTTACTCTGAGCCACGACCTGTGCCACCTACCTTAATATTTCTTTCCCCAACTATAGTCATCTAGTGACTCAGCAGATCCGGGGCATAAAGTATCTGTCTCTCACTCTTGATGACACTATAAACTTAAGGGACAATTTATGATCCTAGACCAGGCTTTCTTAGTCTCTGCACCATTGAGCACTGGGGCCAGATTCCTCTCAGGGGGGCGTCACATGCATTGTAGGATATTTAGCAGCAGCCTGGCCTCTACTCACTAGATGCCCATAGCAGCCCCCACCTGTGATCGTCAAAAATGTCTCTAGAATTGCCACATGTCCCCTGGGTGACAAAGCAACCTCTGCTGAGAAGCATTGTCTTAGGTTGAAAAGCAACCACTGCCTTTTGCTCTCAGCTGTAGGTTCGAATTTCTAATTCCAAAAATATAGAAAAGGTAATAGGCAAGATCTCTCAATACCATGTTACATTATCTTTTGGTGCAAGGTAAGCATAATTAGCCCCATTTCACACAGGAGAAACTGAGGCCTGGATGGCACAGCTAGTAAGCAGCAGAGACTGGATTTGAACCCAAGCCTGTCTGATGCCAAAACCTATGTATTTTTTAAAACTACTCATGATCTGATGATGAAATAAACACTGTGAAGGTTTTCCTAGAATGGGGGAAAGTTGCTATGATTTGTGTTGAACTAAAGATTGTAGTTGCCCTTCCTCAGAGTGTTCTATCTAACCCTTACAGCAGCACAAGGTAGACAGTATTTCCCCCATTTTACAGATGAGGAAAACTGAGGCCCAGCAAGCCTAACGAATGGTTTGAAATCAGCACAGCAAAGATGTTTAAGCCCAGTGTTTCTGTGCTCAGAGCTCTGACTTTTCAACAACCAGGAAAATGGGTAGCTGTTCCCCAACAGGAAAGCTGAGCCTAATTTCCTACATAAAACTCTACCTTTCTAGCCAATGTGTCCTGCAGGCAGCAAGAAAGGCTTCATGATAAATGAAACCAATGCCCCCGGCCCCTGACCTTAGCCTTTTTCTGTGACCCCTTTCCTTACCTCAGCTCTGTATGCAGTACTGGCCTGAGAAGACCTCGGGGTGCTACGGGCCCATCCAGGTGGAATTCGTCTCCGCAGACATCGATGAGGACATCATCCACAGAATATTCCGCATCTGTAACATGGCTCGGGTAAGTGTACGGCTGCCGCTGCTTCCCAGACTCCTCCTTCCCAAAACAGATGGAAGCTGCCGGGAGAGGACCCTGCAGGCCAGCCAGGAGTCTGTGCTGTCCTCTCCTGTTCATCTCGTCCTTGGGGAAGTGATGCCTTTGCCAATTCCGGCTCCAGACCCAGCAATGGCTCCCACACACAGAGACACATAGGGGGACATCCAGCCTGCCATCTGCCTGTTTCCTGACACACTTGCTGCCGTGTAGACAGAAAATCTCAGAACGTAGCGCTTCCCTGTGTCACGCTGTTTCGGCATGAGTTGATGCAGCCTTTGATTGGATCCAGTAAGCTTTGGGCTAGATGGTGGGAACACTAAGATGGAAAACAGTAAGTTGCTTCCATGAGGAATTTCACTGCTGGGTGGAGTAGTATTGGGTGGGAGGGAACAGATGAGTGATCTATGAAATGGTGGCTAACTGAAGTGACCTTGGTCTTTACTGGGGGCTCGTGGTGAACAGGATTCAGTCCCTGCCCTCAGAATTCTCCATCTAATGGGAAAGCGAGACGTGTTTTGGCTCATGAACGGGAGAAGAATCCTGCCCAGTATTCAGGGAAGGCTTTCCTAGAGAAAGGGGCATTTGAATTGGGTTTTGAGGACTGAGTAGAAGTTTTTCAGGTAGCGGAGGGATGCAGAGCAGTCATGGCAGGAGAATCAATGTGCACAGAGGTGTAGAGGTGGGTATGGGGATAGTGTGTGACTCTCCCCATGAGGACATTATAGCGTAGACCCCATTTATTCCATCTTCCACTGCAATGCTGCAGCCTCCAGGGTATCTGGAGGGCCTGCATCCCTAAAGCATCCCCAGCAGAACAGCCCTAATAGCCTCTCTCTTCTCAGCCACAGGATGGATATCGTATAGTCCAGCACCTCCAGTACATTGGCTGGCCTGCCTACCGGGACACACCCCCCTCCAAGCGCTCTCTGCTCAAAGTGGTCCGACGGCTGGAGAAGTGGCAGGAGCAGTACGATGGGAGGGAGGGACGCACTGTGGTCCACTGCCTGTGAGTATGATGGAGGGGTCTCCAGGGCAACTGGGTGGGGGGTAATGGGACATCCTTGAGGATGCCGCTGGCCACGAATACCAGCCCTAGGCATGCCTGGCCATACATCCTTACAGGCCAATAGGAGTGTAGTCGAGGCATTACAGTCCTTTTAATGGACTGGGATTGCAGCCATAAAGCTATGTGTGGAACAGCTGACTCACGATCATTCACTTTGCTTCTTAGAAAATGATTTGGGGAGAAGTGATGGACAGGGCCTCACTCTTTCAAAAGGAAGTTGAATCAAAGTCTTCCCTTTTTCAGAATAATATTTCTGGAGCAGGTGGAGGAATTAATAACATCTTACCCTGGAATTGAGTTCAGTCATTTCAAAACCGGCTTATCGTGCCCCCTCTTTCATGTGGTGCACAGATGTCAGGAAAATCAGAGAGCTTAAGGGAGGGGTGGACAGGGGACCCTTCCTCCTCTTTCCCATGCGATTGCTTTTTAGCCTGCTTTTTTGCAGGAGTACCTTTTATTCGTGTCTTCCCCTGCCGAGGTGACCAGCAGTTTGAGCTGTAGGAAAGCACAGGGGTGTCCTTCTGTCAAGAGACTTTGGCATCCTTGGAGGGCAGAGACACCAAAACAGACTGAAATGCAGGCACTGGCCAGTGAGTGGAGGGCAACTGTCTGTACTTGAACCATCTGGTCGTTAGGTGTCCTGTGGATAAAACATCTGAGAGGTAGACTCAGTGACTTAGTTTCCATCCAGATGTTCTCTAGACACAGACCATTACATGACATCATTAGTTGCTCTTGGCAGTACGCCCAGGAGTTCCAAATCTGGCACATTCCTAAAGAGGTTTTCTGTAAAGAGTTGGAGGGGTGTTTCTATGAAGATGACTTATGGAGCATCAGAAAGAAAGTGTGACAGAGGAATGACCCTGCCAAGAGCCCCCTTTCCCTATTTTCCAGGTCAGTAGGGTCTTGCTTAAACCAGGGTGTATAAATAGAGATGCGTCTTTTCGGGATTCAGCATCTGAGACCCATCCCAGCCCCACCCAAAACCTAGGCTGGCTGACCCCAGCTAACAGAGGTGTCTCTGGTACTGCTGTCCTCAGCGGATGGAAGGAACTAGGAATAAAAACACACGCAACCTTCCGCTGTCCTCACTGGATGTGTAGGTGGACCCAGAGCATCCTTTTGGACAAGGATACAGGCACCACACGGACAAAGACACTCTGTCTGTCCTGGGGGTTTGGGTCAGTGTGCCGTGGGTGGCAGTCACATGCTGCTAGAACCAAGGAAACATCAAGCTAAGTGAGCTTTCAAAGGTTATCAAATGGAGAACCTGAGGCTCAGACACAGGAAGTGACTTGCCCAAGGTCAAAGCAGGTTCACGGCACAGATGGGACTCCAACCATAACTCATGGCTCAGGCTAAGACTTTTACCACTGCCTCACCTTGCATTTGCCAGGGCAGTCACCCTCCACTACTGCCAACACGGCCTTAGGCTCAGCAGGTGCCTGAGGGGTACCCAGGAGTCTCGCTCACCTTTTTGCTGTGTGTTTAGAAATGGGGGAGGCCGCAGCGGAACCTTCTGTGCTGTCTGCAGCGTGTGTGAGATGATCCAGCAGCAAAACATCATCGATGTGTTCCACATCGTGAAAACATTACGTAACAACAAGTCCAACATGGTGGAGACCCTGGTGAGTGTCCCGAGAACTGTTCTCCAGTAGCCAGGGGCTGACCGTAGTTCCCTTGACCTGAAGAAAATAGGATCAGAGTAAAAACACTCAACAGCCGGATGCTTCCTGAGCACCTGCAGTCACTGCCCTTTGCCCACAGTTACCTGCTTCCTCCCTCCAGCCTCACCAGCTTCTCTTCTGCAGAGAGTCCAGATATTCGTCTTGGCACACGCTGCGTTGTTTTACTCTTTCCACTCTGTGGGAAAGTATCACTGATTCTGGCTTAGGGGTAGGGATTCTGGATTAGTAGCATGTGAATTAGGTTTTTGACTCAGTCCAGTCCCATTCTAATTAATTTATGCTCATTTTTATCATATAAAGCATTGGACTAGGACACTGTGAAGCAAGGGATAGGAAGAGACTGGGGGCAGAGCTCCAGATGTTAAGAAAGACCTGGTGCAGAGATGGAGACATACCACACACAGGGAACTTTAATGAGTCTCCAAGTCTGTGCTAAGTGTGGTCTTACCCAAAGTGAGGGCCTACTCCAAGTCTGGTCCACAGACCAGCAGCAGCAGTAGTGTCACACGGGAGCCTGGTAGAAATGCAGACTTTTTTTTTTTTTTGCGGTACGCGGGCCTCTCACTGCTGTGGCCTCTCCCGTTGCGGAGCACAGGCTCCGGACGTGCAGGCTCAGCGGCCATGGCTCATGGGCCCAACCGCTCTGCAGCATATGGGATCTTCCTGGACTGGGGCACGAACCCGCGTCCCCTGCATCGGCAGGCAGACTCTCAACCACTGCACCACCAGGGAAGCCCGAAATGCAGACTCTTGAGCCCCACTCCAGATCTATTGAATCTGAATCTGCGTGGACAATTTTGAATTGACTGTTAGTATAGACATAGATAATGTTTCCTCCATAATCTGTATCTCTAAACTAAATGCATTTTCCCTTTCCTTTTCATCTTCTCTTCTCCCTCTCTGCCTCTCCTCCTCTCAGGAACAGTATAAATTTGTATACGAGGTGGCACTGGAATATTTAAGCTCCTTTTAGCCCAATGGCGTGGAGAACCTGCCGGAGTCCAGAGGCTGCTGCAGCCAACCCCCTTTTCTGTGAACGGCAGCGACTGGGCTCAGGGGCTAAGCGGTGGCGCCCTGCCCAACTCCAGGAGAAGACTGGTGGGCCTGTGGTCCACGGTGGGCTCTGTACCTTCGGAGGAGTCTCCAGTTGCTGTGGAGGACGCCGCCCTGAAAGGCCCAGGCTTCTTTTCCAGCCTCAGGCACGGGCCCATACAGAAGTGCACCTGTATAGCAAGGCCCGGATTTTTCAGTGCCCAGACCTCTTCCTTTTGCTCTTTTCAGGTTTGTGAATCTCGAGGCAAGCTGACTGTGTGGGTATAGGGGAGTGACAGACCTGGCAGCACGTCCTCTGCCCTCCGTCCTCTGGGCGGTGGGGGGATGTGTGCTTTCCTCCTCCACGGGGTCGTGAATATGACCGGGCTCTGCTGCCGTCTCCTTCAGGGACCTCTGGATCACTGGGACTTCAGGATGCTCCCGAGACCACAGCAGAGGCCCCCATCCTCCCAACTAACCTGCATGGGGCTTGGCCCACCACCATTGTGTACTCGTCCCCCAGCCCAGGCCTTGACCTTCTGTCGTTCACTGGCCAGTCCGCCGTGTCCGCGGCAGTCCTGGACAAAGGTCTGCTTTGCGTTTCTGTGGTCAGTGCGGTGGGGCAGAACTGCAGGGGACTTTGCTGCTGCTCCTTGTGTCTGTGAAGAAGGACTGCCTCCCTGGGGCACGGCTCTGGCTGACCCTGTGTGTCTTGGGCGGTGGCTCCTTTGGGAGGGATGAACAAGTTAAGATTTGATGATTTTCCAAAGTGTACGTGTAAAGAAACTTTCTTTTGGAGGATGTAAAATCTTTCTTAGTCTCATATCAAAAAAAGGTGGGAGGGACGTTTGGTTGTGTAGCGATAAGACAAATCTCTGGGGCCTGTTATCTCTCCTGGAAATGTCCTCAAAAGGTCCCAGCCAGGGACAGCACAGCCACTGAGCAAGGGAGAGATAGTCTGAAGACAGTCCCTTTTGGCCTTTGGGGCAGACAGACAGAGTACCGGCATAACCTCGGATCTCCAAATTGGAACACCTTCCTAGAGAAACTCAGCTGCCATCTTAGAAAATAGTCATCATGGACCCAGCTATACTTTGGTTTAAAATAGGACAAGGGGATCAGACCTGGGGAACCTAGACTCTTGCCCAAAGTATGGGTCAGTCAGTGACTGACAGGGGCGCCAGCATTGGCTAAGTATCTCTCATATGCCAGGCTTGGCAAGTTCTTAGAACCCACCCCCGCCCTCCCTGAGAGAGCTATTCACCTGTTATCCTTATTTTACAACCGAAGACAGTGAGGCGTCTTCCTCAGTCATGATGTTCTGGTTTCCAAAAGGCAGGTAATAGTGATGAGACTTCTTTGTAACGTTTTCTTCATCCTTTTCTCAGCCAAGCAATTATTATATGGACGGAAAATAAGGCCAGAAATTTCTGAGCAGCGAACTCCACAAATGGGAATTTAATTCTTTCTTTCCTATGCCAATTTTTCTGGGAAGCTCAGAATTTCAGATATATTTCAGCAACTCATTCCCAGCTCCCCAGGAAAGCTAGTCCCATCTCCTTTCTTAGCCAGTGAAAACAATTCCCTGTGCCCTCAGGCGGTGAGGTCTGCCAGCCAGGGACACTCTACCTTGGTCTCTAGCTGGTGCTTTGGTACAGTACCTGGCAGCCCCCGGGTGGCCTGGGATCCAGGAAGCTTCATCTTGAAGGCTGGTCTAGCTCCAGAGCGGCCATGAGAAGCATAGAATTCAATAAGGCACAGTGTTCTCCCTAAAGAACTTACTGTATCCTGGGAAAACTGAACCACAGCGCAAAGTGTTACACGAGCCTCACAGCAAGAGAGATTCAGCGTAGAGCTTTCTAGAGGAGGTGACATCCATTCCACTGGGTAGAAAAAGGAAGAAAAGGAAACTCAGGCCAAGGTATCAGCATATGCAAAGACAAAGAGGTGTGCAGAATCCTTGGCAGGGGGGCGGCGGGGGGTGCGGTGAGATGGCAGATGAGCTCAACTAGAGCAGAACATGGCAGGAGGACAGCCAGGGTCAGGGGGCAAATGCTCCACCAGCAGGGCAGACTTGGCCCCTGCGGGCAAGCAGGACGCAGTGGAGCTTTGAGTGATGCGCTCAGCTCAGTGCTAGAGGAGGCTCCCTCTGGGGCCAGTGGGGCTGCCTCTTTCCTTTCATCAGACACTGTGAAAATGGTCCCTTAAGCGTATACTTTTTAATATCACATCTATTTGTCTGTCTGCTCATTATTTTGTTGCTGGATCAGGAGACGCAGCTTCTGTGAGAAACTCAGGGTCTCTGCTCTGCCACGAAGCAGGGTGACCAAGCCAGACCCCTGGGCCCATGAGGACGGGACATGGAAGGAGCCCACAGAAGCTGTTCCCGTCAGCATGGGCTCTGGAACTGTCTGGAAGTCCAGGGACACCAGACTCGATCAAGGAAGGGCTGTCACTTCGGAGGTTCAAAAGGAAGCATCTCAAAGCAAAAGAAGGCGGAGGAGCCCCACCATGAACTTGCTCTTCCCCTTTCATGGTCCCTTTTCCTGGTCCCCAGGCCCTGGCCCCCTGCTGGCCTCCCCTGGCTCTAGTCTCTGCCTTCAAGGAGCCTGTGACATAGCAGATCAGCCAGCTATATGCTCCTCTCTCAGATCTGGGCTCATCCGTACAGAATGGGGGCTGGGAGAGGGTTGTGCTCTCTAACAAACACAAAGAAACCCTAGGATTTACTCTGCTCAGGAGGGGGCAGAATAGCTGGCAGATGAAAATGACAGTGGCTTCTATCATTTCAGATGGTAGGAATTTAGAATGTGACTTTGGGGAGAAGGAATTTAGAATGAAAACTCGGGCCGTGCTGGGTAACCCAACAAGGGCCAGTGATGGTTCCCCCAGCTCAGCACCCCTGGCCCCCGTCACTTCCTCACAACCCAACCACCCTCCGGAGGATGCAGGGCAGTGAACAGTCTCCGGCCAGTTTACACTGGAAGACACTGAGGCTCGCGGATGGGGATGCTTCCCCCAAGATCCCACGTGGCAAGAATGTGGCAGGACGTGGATGAGACGGGGCGCTGGTGCCCGGGAATTTGGACTTGATCCCAGGAAAGCTCATGGGCAAACAGCACCTCCCCCGGGGTACTCTACACTTACGGGGCAGGCTCACCGTTCACGACGCAGAGGGAAGTGGAACTCATGGTCTCTGGGTCTCCATGACGGGGGCCAGCCTCCTGTCTCTGGGCTGCCCAAGAGAGTCCCCTCACTTAGCACAAAGCCTCATGGCTCTCACCTCCTAGACGTGGACCCTGTTTGGAGGAGAGGCAAGGAATTAACGAGAAGCCAGGCACTGTCCCCACCTGACTGCACGTCTGGCCTAGACATCTTCGGGATGTATCCTAGCTGCATCCTAACACGTCGTCCTCTCCTCCTTTCTGGTACGAAGGTCCTGGGGCCGGGGGGCTCTGAGCCTCTAGATGGCTACAGCACGCCTCCCGTTGTGGGAGCAGAAGGGGTCAGATTGCTTTTGCACTGTCTCTGGATGTAGCCCGGGCAGTGGCCTGCCTGCCAGATGTCAGCCTTCCCGTGCAAGCAGCAGACCCTGTGCTGGAGACTGTAAACGTGAGCTCACCGAATTCTTCCAGCGTTCCTAAGAAGTGCTTCTAATTGTCACCATTTTATACATGAGGAGACTGAGGTTCAGAGGGGTGAAGTCGTTGGCCCACAGTTCCACCACAGCTAGTAAAGGAGGGAGCCAGGATTTAAACTGGTTCTTTTGACTTCAAAGACAATATTTTCCCATGTCTCAGATTTTCCCATGGTGGGGGGGGCTACCCATAACAGCGAAGACTAGAGTGAAACAGGCCCAATGGATCTTGTAAAGCCCAAAGCAGACAATGGTCAGCTTAAAATTCCTTCAGTTTCATGTCTAGCAATTCACATAATATTTGCATTCTTCTCTAATTTAGCCTGATTTGTTTTCATAGAAGTGCATAAATATTTTTTTAACCACATGTGCTCTGGTCCCTCATGTGGCTTTGATCCCTTCAACTCACTATGACGGACCCTAGGGAATTACAGCCCAGTCTAAGAGGCACAGTGCCTGGCCATGCTGCTTCCTCCTGTGGCCAATTCTAGGCTCAAGTGCAGCCCCCCTTCCCCTTAGCAGATCCTATGGTATGGGGGTACCCTGACCTCACTGTTCATGGGTTGATCTCAACTCAAGTCTTCTTAAGTTGGATACTGGAAAAAAGCCATTGAAATCTACTAGAATTACAAGGACATGCCCATCTGGAGTGGCGACGGCTGAGCGCATAAAACCCTAAAGGGAAAGGAGGTGATGAACACAGCCTTACTCAGCAGATTCCTGAATGCTGGGGCCTCTACAAGGCGGTGTCCTTAGTCTAGGTAGAGTCATACGGTTGCTAATGTGGGCCAATCTGAGGACACACTTCGCGTGAGGGGCTGGGGGCTGGAAGCCTCGTCACTTTACTGCAACCCCACATACTCACTGGGTTCTTACAACACGCAGGGCCCTGGGGGGGCTGCCATCAGGAAGCTCAGTTTACTATGGCACAGCCCATCCCTTGCTGAGACATGGGGTTGTGATAGGAAGGACTCAGTCTTTGGTTCTAATTCAGCCCAGCCATTTCTTGGCTGTAGAATGTTGGGCAACCAACCAATTAGTGGGAAAGAGGAGCCTCGGCCAGGTAGAAGGGGTAAGTAGATCTGGAGAGCTTTGGGTAGGAAAACGGGAAGGCAAAGCCAAGAAGTTAGGACCCGATAGGACTCCTCAGAACCAAGGTTGCATACGGTCTGCTGGGCAAAGTGGTCACTTCTGTGACACAGTAGGATGGGGGATGGAGAGGGACTGGCCAGAACCACCTGGAACAAAGGTGTTGCTTTCGAATGTGTCTCAGTATCTTGGAGAGAAGATGATAATCCTTCCCTCTGACCAATCACGTTTATCCATCATCGGTTCCCCGTTGGTAAGCTAGCCTCACCATGCTCATTTCCTCAGCTCTGGTGTGAATCCCTGGTGTGTGTCCTCACTGCGGTCCACACAGTTGTGGTGTGAATCCCTGTTGTGTGCATAGAGGTGTTCAGTCTAGCAAGGATGCTGCAGACAGAAGTGAGGCCCAGGGAGGAGCAAACAGATGCTCATCATGTCATCTTTGCAGGAGTAACTGCCCAGCCCAGATCCAGGGACACTGAAGGAGAGGGCAGCTCCCCTGTACCTCACAGGGGATGAAGAAAACCCCCTTCACTTAGCCTGCATCTGGCCTCTCCTGGGCTGGACAGAGAGGCCATCAGCACCAAGTTGAGTCAGGAATAATGCCATGGAAAACACGGGTGAGCCTGTCGGTAAGATGACCACGATGCTAATTCTAAACCATAAGGCCAACACATTGTGCTGGGCCGGGATCCCGGGGGACAGGTGGTCAACCCAAGCTGCAGGGCAGAAGATGAGACATGAGTCACGTGGTGGCCGTGCATCTCCAAGCCCTGACTTGCCTTCCCCGTCATCTAACTAGTCTGAGCTCCTTCTCAGCCCATGATGCCAGCTTCAAATCACAGCCAAATAAAACAGGGAAATAAGTAATGTGAACCCAGCATAGAGGGAACCAGCTGAGACTCAGCCTTGTTCCTATATCCCCATGCAAGGGTTCCGTGTTGGAGGTTTTCAACAGAGACGTGCCTAGCAGTGATAAAATGCAAAGCCTTGGCTTCCATCTATCCAGGATCTGCCTTTGAGGTCATACACTGTCTGAACAGCAAGGAGAGAAGTCAGTGGCAGAGAGTGGCGGAGGCTCCAGTTTTTCAGAGTCATGGGTATGATCCTCAGAAGCACAGAGAGATGTCTAAGCCATACTTATGCACGTGAACAGACTCTCTTCTGGTTTACTGGTAGCCAGACATAGACTTTTGCGTCACACTGGCTGGCTGTACAACACTCTTGTAGGTACCAAGACCATCTCTTGCATCCCTCCTGCCTGCCTCCAGAAGAGGTGGAAAAGGGTCATCAAAGAGGCCACATTCACCCCCTCAAATCCACCCAAGAATGTTAGGTCCCAAGAGGCGGGGTCAGCACCCATAATGGTAGACCCCAGGCTTAGCATCCTAGTTATGCTAAGAGGTTGGGCTAGTCACTGCCATTGACACAAAGATGTAGGACTCAGCATGGGCATACTATAGAGTAAAGCTGCTGGGGCAGGGTTACCATGGAGCTTCCGTAGGTGTCTGAGAGCCGCTCTGAGCAGTGGGATTTGGACCCTGATCCCTGGTTGAAATGTTCAGAGAATGAGGGTCTGTGGTCCTTAGAGTGTTGGTCAGGAAGGTATTGGTACGAAAGCCTGGAGCTCAGGGTAATTATTATACTTTATGGTTCCTTGGTGAGTGGGATGCTTAGATTTGGGGGAGGAAAGGGATTACGAAGCAACCTGCCAAAACCGCAAAGTTGAGTTCCTGTACACATACTTCTGTGCCTTTGGGCTTATGAATACAAAGCAGTGGGCCCCCTTCGTGATGGTCCAACAAACTCTCGGTGCCCACCGTGCACCTGTCTCTCCCTTGGAAGATTAATGATGTAGGCTGTTCTTTGGACCAAAGCCTCCAGGGCAGTCTGGAGGCTCAGAGGGCCAAGGGGTGACATCCCAGGTCAGATCAGACTTCTGAAGAGTTACGCAGAATACCAGTGCCCATACCCTCCATAGGCCTGCAGATCGTTAGATAAATTCAAGCACAGTTTACTAGTCCCGGATCACTCCTATGAGTGGAACGAGGACCAATGGGTGAAACTTCATAGCTGTAAGAGAGAACTTGCTATCTGCCAGAGATGAGTTCTGTCTCAGCAGCTGTTCAGCAAGAGCCAGGCATCTCTTTAAAGGGAAGAAAGAGCTTTGCTGAGAGGGCCTTTAAGTTTCTTCCACCCTAGATGAATGTATTACGGAGCCGGGACCTTGTCTGAACGCCTTCCTTCCTGCAGAGCACAGAGCCGAGCAGGTTGGGCTTGGTGTGTGCTGGTTGAAGCCCCTACTCTCCTGCTGCCCCAGCACCGCGCAGGCCAAGATGCTGCTCCAGCCACGCATCAAAGGCTCATCCAGGCTGGTTATCACCAAACAGCCCAGAGAGAGCAGCTGCTTTGCCACAGAACCCAGGCCCACCAAGATCTGTGATGAGACCAGTCATAATTTCGATCCGCTGGCCAACAGGGCCATCAGTGACAGCCGGAATCAGTAAAGGTCCAAGTAGGACCCAGAGTGGGGTTTTGCTTCCCATACACATTAACTCCAGAGGTGAATTCTACCCCTCCCCTCCGCAGTCGAGGCCTGTTAGAGCAAATTGCAAAAGCAAAAGCACAGTGACTCAGTTGACATGTGATCATAGTCATCCCCGGTACATCCGTTTCATTGCCAGGTAGATCCTGAACTAGCCCAGGCTAATCCAGGCTCACCCATATTGGCAATCAGACTCAAAAGCACTTTCCTACCTTCTCTTTCCACCCTACATCTTACCAGCCAATGAAAGGCAAAGAGTTGGGGTTTCTACCATTGCCTTGGCCACTGGACACCATCATAGCCGCATAAGGGCCATCACGGGGTTCCCATCAACTCCAGGGAGACTGACATTTTCACGTCCACTGGGCATATGACACTGCACGAGACCAAAGTCTCCACACTGTTAGCAGCCTCCTCCACGAGTCCCAATGGCCTGCACTTGTACAGTTTGGGTGTTTGATAGATAAGGCACGTATGAGAAGAGAAAACAAAATAAATCAACTTTTTAAAAAAGCCAGCACTGTGCTGTCAATGTTCTATTTTTTTTTTTTTCCTTTCCAATTCTAGCTTCAAAAAGCAGAAGGTAAATAATGTCAGGTCAATGAATATCAGATATATTTTTTGACTGTACATTACAGTGAAGTGTAATCTTTTTACACCTGCAAGTCCATCTTATTTATTCTTGTAAATGTTCCCTGACAATGTTTGTAATATGGCTGTGTTAAAAATCTATACAATAAAGCTGTGACCCTGAGATTCATGTTTTCCTAAGATATTCTCACTGGTGTCTTCCTGAGGTTGGGTAGGGTGAGGTGGAGACAAGTTGAAGAAGGAGGAAAAGAAAAGCCTGTTGCTGACTAGATTTCTTCATGTTCATTTAATCCTCACATCTTTGATGCAGGAAATATGAATTATCCCCTCTTTGCAGATGAGAATAGTTGAGGTTCATAGATATTCAGGGATATTTCATGATTTCATATTGCACCTGTAAAAGGGTTGAGTCTCAAAAGTTTTTCTCAGGTGGGGTCCACAGAGTGCTGGCATCAGAATCACACCAGAAGTTTGTTAAACAGACAAATTTTTAAGACCCTACAGAATCACAGTTTCAGGATCTGCATATTAACAAACTGCCTGGATGTATCAGCTAGCTATTGCTGTGTAACATACCACCCAAAATTCAGTAACTTTAAACAGTCTTTCATGGTGGTCAGCTGGGGCTTGAGCTAGGCCGAGCTCAGCTAATCTCAGCTGGTCCACTCATGTGTTGGCTAAGGACTCTGCTCCGGGCCAGGCTTGCCTAGGACATCTTGGCTGGTGCAGCCATGTTCCATGTGTCTCTTACCCTCCTCCTGGGACCAGCAAGCTAGCCTAGGCATACACTTCTCCTGGTGACAGCAGGAACATGAGAAAGTCTGATCACATAAGTTGTTCTGAGTCATGTCTGCAACATCCCATTGGACAAAGCTGGTTGCACAGCATACTCAGAATCAAGAGTCAGGGGAAGATACTCCATCTCTTGACAAAGACCTCACTTCTCAATGTTGCAATAAATGCTGAGATTAGGTACCAAACCACTGGTGCCAGATGCAGACTTTAAACCTGTCATCTCAGAGCGTGGTCCACAGACCACCCACATCAGTTCACCTGAGAAGCTTCTAAACATGCAGAATCTGATTGAGTAGGTCCAGGATGGGTCCCAGGAAGCTGAATGCTTAACAAGTGCCCCAGGTGATTGTAATGCATGCTGAAGTTATGCAAGCACTCTTCCAAATGCTCTTAGAAGGGGACAGATAAGGGACAAGGAGACAAACCAGTTCCCAAACTAGGGTATGAGGCTGCCAATCTCTGATGCACATGATGCAATGCTCTCTGCTTTACAGGTAAGCAGAAGAAACAGCTGGAACCAACTCCTTGGAATTGACTGGCTTCCCAGTTCTTTGTACGTATCCAGGTATAAGTACAAGCTGGAAGCATGAGCCATAGGGCCAGAGCCCTGGTTCACTTTGTTCTCGTTCAGGCTTAGGAACCCTGGCAGTGCTCTCCAACGTAAGAGACCTAGAGGTAGTACCCACCCCTGGCAAGCCAAGAGCCTGGAGAACGCACGCTTCCCAACTCAGGTCCTAAGAGGGGAACCCGGTGGCCAGCCAGCTAGTAATCCTTGTCGCTTTGTCCTTGGTCATGGTAATCTCATTTATTCTGCCTGCCATGTTTATTCTTTTGCCACAAATGTGATAGTTGATATTGAGAAAGAAGAAGAAAAATCTCATGCATCTCCTAATAAAAAATACTTTGGGGTGTATCATTTCCCTCCCAAAACGGAAATACCTTTTAAAGAGTTATTATAAAAGGAGCATATACTCACTTGAAAGAATTCAAAGTAAAGTTTTCTGAAGCATGAGGTAAAGTCACCACTTTCAAAGGTACTTGTTAATATTTTTTGCTATTGCAGACCTTTCTATACATATATAAATATACATAAATTTTCTATATAAATGGCATATATATGTGTGTGTATGTATGTATATGTGTATGTGTGTGTGTGTATATATATATATAAGTTCTGAGACAGGCTTCTTTTCACTTAACACCATGCATGCCATGGTCATATTTCCATGGCAGTATGCTTTTGGGCCCCCATTAACAGTGAGGGACACCCACCCCATGTGTGCCAACCCTGGAGATGGGCCAGAGTGACACAATTCTCTTTACATATCTGTTGGAGACCTGGCCAGGCCCTCCTGTCTGGCTAGACCTGGAGTGTGGGTCCATATCAAATCTCAGAGCACCCTGCTTGGACTCTGATGGGGACCTCCAGTTTGGCTTAAGATCTTCCTCTAATTCCAAGGGTTCAAGCCTCCGGTCAGAACTCCGGGACATAGAAGCCCTCAGACCCTTGAGGACATGGCATGAGGTCACCAACATGCCATGCAATAGGCAAGAAGGGGGATTTGATTTTCTTTGGCAGGGCTTGGGGCAGGGGTGGGTAAGGAACCAGGAGAAACGCAAAAGAAGCTGGCAAGATAGAGTTAAGGAAACCACTCTTGGTTAATTTTAGAAAAATTCTGACCACTTAATCTTTAGGAAACGCAACTAGACTCCACAAGGATTTGACCTAAGTAGCTTTGTCCTGAATTCTAGCAAAGGGACTGAACCTGAAATCTCCAATGACATGTAGGTGGGATACGGCACCCACAGAGAGATGACACCCATAAACTGAAAATCTGGAGACAGAGGAATGTAGGAGGCAGAGGAATGTAACTGACGGAAATCAGCAGAATCTGAGGTGGATTTCAGTTTTCACAATCCATGGATTAGGCCTTGGAAGGAAGTTGAACTAGCTATTCAAGGACATCTGGAGTATATGGCTGGACAGAGAGACATACAGAGAGATACAGATGCAAAGATAGAGAAAATGAGTATA
The DNA here is from genome assembly GCF_039906515.1 of Pseudorca crassidens. Lineage (NCBI taxonomy): Eukaryota > Metazoa > Chordata > Mammalia > Artiodactyla > Delphinidae > Pseudorca > Pseudorca crassidens. Next base: position 71,464,317 of record NC_090310.1, on the reverse strand, counting down.
TAAATGAATGAAAGACTACATCCGTTATTAACAATGATTATCTCTCATCCTAGGGAACATGGGTAATTTTTGTTCTCTCTGATTTTCTGTATTTTCTAAAATTTACATTACTTTCATACATAGAAAAACAAATCCTATAAAAAGGTGGGGACAGCAGAAAACAGAAAAGTGAAAGCACGATAGATAAGATGATGCCAAGATTGAAATCATACCCAAAAGATTTGCCACACACCTGGATCAACAGCTTCAAAAACTTGGCACTGCCCGTCTACCCAAGAAGGAGGACACAGGCAGTCAACTCAGTGTCCAAAAGGGAAAAATGAACCGGTTGCTCAGCATAAATAAAAGTATTTCCGCTACAGGGGCTGGAAATTATTTTTTCCATGGACCCCCTTAATAACGAATGGCTTCCAACAACATCCTTAGCAGAATGCAACACGTTTCCCTCCCTGAGGCGGATGGCGTCGTGCCACAGAACAACTCGGTGAAATCTCTTTGCTGGAGGACCAAAATGAAGGGGCCCACACACGGTTCTCTGAAAGGCGCAGGTTTGCAGAATCTTAGGTATTACACGGCTTGAGCATCACACTGCTGTCCTCTCTGAGTGTCTGCGAGCTGGGGACTTCTATCCCAGACAACAACGAGCAAAGCAGCTGTCTCAGTTGCTGGTTGAATTTGGAACCAGGGTTTAAGAGCTGGCCGAGCCAGGAAGAGGACTCACATCTCCTTTTGAATGATGAGGACCCTAACAGCTCTATGTGCCTCAACAGAAGGTGAATTCATCCCCCTATGGGGTGGGCAGGGCAGGGGGAAGAAGCCATCCTCATTTCAGGTTATGATCACAGCTTACTCCATCTCACCTTGCTCTCCTCTAAAATACCTACAAATACATAGTGAATGCTAGAACCTTGGCCACCAAGCCACTGAGCAAGTCTGGAAGGAGTTAACTCTGATGACAAGACACAAGGAGCTAAAATGAGAATCATCATCAGTGGTTGATGATGAATCATGTTTTGCCACCTAGAAGATGTAAAGAAGACTCAGAGAGGATGAAGCGGTTCATCCCTCCAGATGGTCTGCACTCACTCAGAAAACGGGTCCACCATCCATGTCTATCTCCTGGGAGATAAAGTGACATTATAAGAAACCTCTATGGGAGGGTGAACGGCCTGGAGCAACTTGCAGAAAAGCATGCTGAGGATTTTAGCTTTCATGCTTCCCTACATCTCCAGAGCGAGGCAGGGGGAGGAGGGAGCACCTTGTCAGTTGAGTATGTACAAGATCGGGTAAAGCAGATGCTACACGACCAGGTAAATTAGATGCCTACTGTATCGCTTTGAATATTCTCAACCTCACCTCTCACCCACTACGTGTGGCTGTGGTGACCATTTCCAAGCAGGTCTGCAGGTTTCATGCGGGGGCAGCCCAGGGTGAGAACACCCCTCAGACAGGCTCTGCACCTCTCATTTCTTGCCCCAAAGTTTCTGATGCTGTCCTCTGAGATGCCCACAGGAACCCCCTTAGCACTCATCTGTGTGCCACCCAGAAATGTCGGGGAGCCACCATTCACCAATAGGAGACTGGAGCCTGTAGGCAGATGCTTCCTCTTTTCTTTCTTCTGAAGGCAGTTCTGAGCTGTATTTTAGGTCACTTGTCAAATGGTCCCAGAACAAGCAAACAGACCCTTGGAGGAATAGCGAACTCTGTAACACAGCCTTGTACTGCCTCTCCCTCCCTCCTCTGATGTACACCCCGTAACCTCATGGTTCCCTGGAATCATACCTCCATATCAAACTTTGTATCAGGCTTATGCATTTCTGGGGACACTGAGAAACTGGGCTTAAGCTGTGCACACATTACTCCATCCTCCAGCTGTTAGTCTGAGATGGGACCCTGCCAACACACAGAGAGGGCTGCCAGCTAGCTGTCCAGTTAAGCTTTTGATCCAAGGACAAAAATGGACTTGGTGTAAAGTGATTCATATGGGAGACGCTATACTCATGCCCTAGGATCATCCTATGTGACATGATGTTAATTTTCTACTCAGATTTGGGAACAGGAGTTCTGCCATCTCATATTTTTGTTGAAAACAGTCATCTTGCCCAGTAGACAGTAAGAAGGACCATAAGTGGCCCCACAGGGGCCCTACTGTGAGCACTAGCACAGTGGTAGGTAGTTGGCCCGTGGGAAGCGGGAATATCTGGACTGGGGATCCGTGCCCACAAAGCAGCCCGCAGCTAGACTGACTGTCAGCTTGTGGCAGCACAGCCTGCAGAGGCAGCGGCCTCCTAACCATGCCAGGGAAAGATGGGGGAGAGGGGGGTTCCAACCAACACTAAATGCAGATAGGAACCTCTTCACGGCTGCTGAAGCTCCCTGTGCTGAGAGCCCCAGCTTTGGCTAAGCCCCTGCCCTCCCAGGCAGTCGGATTTCTGAACTGGCAGAAAAAATAACAGCAAATCTTAATTCCTTTCCTTCCCTCTTGCAACCTCCACCGTGCTCTCCAGAAGCTCCCAACTCTGTGCAAGTTCGGAACTCCCCTTGTAAGGATGAGCAAACAGGAGAATACCAGACACATGAAAAGATGCAAGAGTTCAAAGCAGACGTGTTTACTTTAAGGAATGAGAGAAAGTGCCTGCCTATGAAATCAAGTCCCCGCCAGGAAAAGGAAGACATTTTACAACAAATACAAATGCAGAAAAACACTAGATTGGATAACTGATACTAAGAACTTTTTTTTGTTGCTGTATCCAGCAAAACAAACTGCTAATAACTTTAATCAAGGTAAAATGCAAATACTCAAAATTAGGAAATAGGAAAGGGACAAAACAGTGAATGAGGAAATTATACAGCATTATGAAGGGATATTATGAATAACTCTGGCTAGTAAATTTTTAAAAATTGGTCAAGTGGGTGATTTTGGAAATGTATGAACATTACCAAAATTGGTAAAGAAATAGAATACCTGAGTAGACCAATTATCAGAGAAAAAAATACAGAAGTTATTTCTTTCCTAAAAGATACAAGAACAGATACTTTGATGAGTGAACTTGATTAAACTTTCAAACAAAAAAAGTAATTCTTATGCCGTACGTACTGTTTCAGAACAAGACAAAAAAGGGAATAAACAGCACAGATACCAAGTCTGAAAGAGTGCACACACATTCCTAAAACCTCTAGACCGGTCACATTTATAAATGCAAATATTTTTACTAAATTTCAAAAATTATATACCATGTCTCAGTGGCCTATATGCCAGGAATTTAAGAATTGTTCAATATTAGGAAGGCTATAGATAAAAGGAGAAAGACATATAGTCACCTCAGTAAAGACTGAAAAAGCATTGACAAAATGTGAGCTAGTAATTGTAGGATACTTTGTTAGCATAAAAAGATAAAATCATGAATAGCAGGCATTACCAGAATTCACCCATATCTACTTCTCCATTCTATCCAGGCATTAAGGAAGAATTACAGCTTCCTGCCCTCCTTGAAATTAGTGGGTTGTTTGACAAGTCCTGACAAACAAGCTTGAGCAAAAATGATGTATATTAATTCTAAACCCAAGTATTTAATTGCTGGTGAGAGACTCTACAGAATTTTCTTTCCCTGCCTCATCAATCAAGGAGATCTTGTGTTCCAGACGGTGCAGCCACAGGACGGGGGGAGCCACCACCAGCCTGGATCACTGAATCACCACATGGAGGACAGCTGCTCCCGGGAGTTACCTGGAGCTACAGAACTTTGTGGTACTTAGCTACAAAGTGTTTGGAGTTCTATGTTACTACAGAATGCCTAATATAAATAGCCAATGTATTAAATAATAGTGAAAAATTAAGTGTGTTTCCATTAAAGTCATGAATGCCTAGATCATTGCTATTATGTAATATTTTTGGCTAATGTCAATGCAGCTAATGCAGTTAGGCAAGAAAAAGGGAGAGGCTGCTGTTATGGTTACTATTGCTGTGTAACAAATTAGCCCAAAACAACCATTCTTCTTTTGTTCATGATTTTGTGGTTCAGAAATTCAGGGAGGGGTCATCTGGCCATTCTTGCTTAGGGTGATTATTGTCAGGTGTCGACTAGGGCTGGAGTCGTCTTTAAGCCTTGCCAGGGCTGGATGTCCTGGATGACTCATGAACATGACTGTTGTTGATGCTGTATGTTGTCTGGAAGGTCAGTTGGGCTATCAACTACAGTGTCTACATGTGACCTCTCCAACATGGTGGTCTCAGGGTAATCAGACTCACTACCTGGCCCCTGCCATCCCCAGAGTGGGAGTCCCACTAGATTCTGGTGGAAGCTGAGTGACCTTTTCTGACCTGGCCTTCTAAGTTACAAAGCATCATTTTTATTGGATGCGACTGGTTGTAACAGATTCACTGAGGTCAGCCCTGATTCAAAGGAAGAGGACATACACTCATCCTCTATAAAAGTAGTGTCAAAGAATGTGCATATGTGTTTTTCAATTGAATGATGATTCAGAATTATCACAATTATATATGCTTAGTAACCCCAAGCTTATTAAGAGTAATAAGGATAGGGGTATAGCAAAGACGGCAAAGTAGGAAAACCCTGAACTCACCTCCTCCCATGGGCACACCAAATCACAACTACTTACAAAGCAACTATCTATGAGAACAACCGGAAGACTAGCAGAAAAGATTTTCCATAACTAAAGATTTAAAGAAGGAAATGTGTACGAGGGGCAGAGGGGCAATACAGTCATGACCTACATCCTCCAGGGTGGTGACCCACAAGCAGAAGGCATATCACAGTTGCAGAACTCCTCCCCAAGGAGTGAGGGGTCTGAGTCCCACATCAGGCTTCCCAGCCCAGGGGACCTGCACCAGGAGGATGAGCTCCCAGAATACCTGGCTTTGAAATCCAGCAGGGCTTACATCTGGGAGAGCTGGAGGTCTATAGGAAACAGAGACTCCACTCTTAAAGGGCATGCACAAAATCTCACCACTCCAAGTCCCAGTGCAGAGACAGTAGTTTGAAAGGAGTCTGGGTCAGACCCACTTACTGATCTAAGAGAGGCTGTCAGAGAGGTAGGAGGCAGCTGGGACTCACCCTGGGGACAGGGACATTGGCAAGCGCCATTTTGGAATTCTCCTTCTAGCCTATTATCACCAGGGACTTACCCGCCCATCAGCAGGCCTAGAGCTGCCACACAAGGCAGGACCTCTCAATCACCTGGGCTGGGGGCCAGCCCCAACTACCAGCAACCTACAGTCGTCAGGCCCACCACAACAGAAGGACCATGCAGCTCACACAGGAGGCATCCCTAGAGCATACAGCTCTGGTGACCAGAGGGGAGTATGCTACTGGACCCCACAGGACATCTCTTACATAAAGCCACTTCTGCAAGATCAGGAAACATAAGTGACCTACCAAATACATAGAAATAAATACAGAGACTTAGGCAAAATGAGGAGACAGAGGACTATGTTCCAAATGAACAAACGAGACAAAAACCTCAGAAAAAGGACTAGATGAAGAGGAGATAAGCAATCAACCCAATAAAGTTTCAGGATAATGACTATAAAGAAGCTCACTGAGCTCAGGAAAGAATGGATGAACACAGAGAAAATCTGCACAAAGGGTTAGAAAATATAAAGAAGAACAAGACAGGGAATTCCCTGGTGGTCCAGTGGTTAGAACTCGGCACTTTCACTGCCAGGGCCCGGGTTTGATCACTGGTTGGGAAACTAAGATCCCACAAGCCACATGGCACAGCCAAAAAAAACAGGAAGAACAAGACAGGGATAAAGGACACAACAGCTGAAATAAAAAAATGTACTAGAAGAAATCAACAGTAGATTCAATGATACAGAGGAATGGATCAACAATCTGGAAGACAAAGTAGTAGAAATTACCCAAGCTGAATAGAGAAAAAGAAATGAAGATAGCTAAGAGAGCTCTACGACAACATCAAGCACACTAACATTCACATTATAGCGGTCCCAGAAGAAGAGAGAAAGGGGCAGAGAACTTATCTGAAAAAATAATAGCTGAAAAATTCCCTAACCTAGGGAATGACATAGACATCCACTTCCAGGAAGCACAGAGAGTTCCAAATAAGATGAACCTAAAAGGTCCACACTAAGACACATTATGATTAAAATGGAAAAAAAAAATAAAGAGAAAGAGAAAATCTTAAAAGCAGAAGAGAAAAACAACTAGTTGCATACAAGAGAATTCCCATAAGGCTATCAGCTGGCTTTTCAGCAGAAAATTTGCAGGCCAGAAGGGAGTGGCAGGATATATTCAAAGTGATGAAAGAATAAAACCTACAACCAAGAATACTCTACCTGGCAAGGTTATCATTTAGATTTGAAGGAGAGAGAAAGAGTTTTACAGAAAAGCAAAACCTAAGAGTTAAGCACCACTAAAGTGACTTTACAAAAAATGTTAAATAGACTTCTCTAAGCAGAAAACAAAGGGCCACAACTAAAAATACAAAAACTGAAAATTATGAAGGGGAAAATCTCACTGGCAAAGGCAAACATACAGTAAAAGTAGATCAACCACTTATACAGCTGGTAGGAAGGTTAAAAGACAAAAGTAGTAAAATCATCTATATCCACAATAAGTAGTTAAGGGATACACAAAACAAAAATATAAAATATGACGTCAAAAACATTCAACATGAGGGAGGTTGTTAAAAATGCAGGTTTGATAAAAGTGCTTAAATTTAAGAAACCATCAACTTAAAATGATCATATACATCATATATATGATAATATATATCAATTCATCAAGGAGGTATAACAGTTGTGAATATATATATACACCCAACATAGGAGCAACTAAATAGATAAAGAAAATACTAACAGACATAAAGGGAAAACTCAACAGTAATAATATAACAGTAGAAGACTTTAACACCCCATTTACATCAATAGGCAGATCATCCAGACAGACAATTAAGGAAACACTGGCCTTAAATAACACTTTAGACCAGATGAAATTTATATATATAGAACAGCCCACCCCAAAACAGAAGAATACACATTCTTTTCAAGGATACTGGTAATATTCTCCAGGATAGATCACATACTATGCTACAAAACAAGTCTTCATAAGTTTAATATTGAAATCATATCAAGTATCTTTTCCGACCGCAACACTATGAGACTAGAAATCAACTGCAAAAATACACAAACACGTGGAGTCTAAATAATATGATTCTAAACAACCAATGGGTCAGTGATGAAACCAAAAAGAAAATGAAAAAATATCTGGAGACAAATGAAAATGTAAACACATCAATCCAAAATTTATGGGAAACAGCAAAAGCAGTTCTAAGAGGGAAGTTTATAGCTATACAAGCCTACCTTAGGATACAATAAAAATTACAAATAAACAATCTAATATTACACCTAAAGGAACTAGAAAAAAAAACCAAACAAAACCTAAAGTTATTAGGAGGAAAGAAATCATAAAGATCAGAACAGAAATAAATGAAACAGAGACTAGAAAACAATAGAAAAGATCAATGAAACTAAAATCTGGTTCTTCGAAAAGATAAACAAAATTGATAAAGCTTTAGCCAGACTCATCAAGAAAAAAAGAGAGAGGGCCCAAATAAATATATTCAGAAATGAAAACAATAAATGCTGGAGAGGGTGTGGAGAAAAGGGAACACTCTTGCACTGCTGGTGGGAATGTGAATTGGTTCTGCCACTATGGAGAACAGTATGGAGGTTCCTTAAAAAACTACAAATAGAACTACCATATGACCCAGCAATCCCACTACTGGGCATATACCCTGAGAAAACCAAAATTCAAAAAGAGTCATGTACCAAAATGTTCATTGCAGCTCTATTTACAATAGCCCGGAGATGGAAACAACCTAAGTGCCCATCATCGGATGAATGGATAAAGAAGATGTGGCACATATATACAATGGAATATTACTCAGCCATAAAAAGAAACGAAATTGAGCTATTTGTAATGAGGTGGATAGACCTAGAGTCTGTCATACAGAGTGAAGTAAGTCAGAAAGAAAAAGACAAATACCGTATGCTAACACATATATATGGAATTTAAGGAAAAAAAAATGTCATGAAGAACCTAGGGGTAAGGCAGGAATAAAGACGCAGACCTCCTAGAGAATGGACTTGAGGTTATGGGGAGGGGGAAGGGTGAGCTGTGACGGCGAGAGAGAGTCATGGACATATACACACTAACAAACATAGTAAGGTAGATAGCTAGTGGGAAGCAGCCGCATGGCACAGGGATATTGGCCCGGTGCTTTGTGACAGCCTGGAGGGGTGGGATAGGGAGGGTGGGAGGGAGGGGGACGCAAGAGGGAAGACATATGGGAACATATGTTTATGTATGACTGATTCACTTTGTTATAAAGCAGAAACTAACACACCATTGTAAAGCAATTATACCCCAATAAAGATGTTAAAAAAAAAAAAAAAAGAAATGAAAGAGACGTTACAACCAATACCACAGAATACAAAGAATCATAAGAGACTACTACAACAATTATATGCCTATAAAATAAACAACCTAGAAGAAATGGATAAATTCCTAGATATGTACAATACCCCAAGAATAAATCAGGAAAAAATAGAAAATACCAAAATGAAACTGTATCAGTTAAAAAAACAAGCAAACAAACAAAAAACTCCCAACAAACAGAAGTCCAGGACTCAGCTTCACAGGTTAATTCTACCAAACATTTAAAGAAGATTTAGCATCTATCCTTCTCAAACTACTCCAAAAAAATTGAAGAGGAAGGAATGCTTCAGAACTCATCTATGAGACCAGCATCACCCCAATACCAAAACAAAATAAAGACGCCACAAAAAAAGAAAATTACAGGCCAGTATCACTGATGAACATAGATGCAAAAATCCTCAACCAAATAGTAGCAAACCAAATTCAACAATACATTAAAAGAATCATACACCATGATCAAGCAGGATTTATCCCAGAGATTCAAGGATGGTTTAATATTCACAAATAGATATTATACACCACATTAACAAACTGAGGAATAAAAATCAGATGATCATCTCAATAGATGCAGGAAAATCTCTTGACAAAATTCAACATCCATTTATGATAAACACTCTTAATAAAGTGAGTATAGAGGGAACATATCTCAACATAATAAAGGCCGTTTATGACAAACCCACAACCAACATCATTCCCAATAGTGAAAAGCTGAAAGCATTTCCTCTAAGATCAGGAACAAGACAAGCATGCCCACTCTTGCCACTTTTATTCAACATAGTATTGGAAGATCTAGCCACAGCAATCAGAGTAGAAAAAGAAATAAAAGGCATTCAAGTTGAAAAGGAACAAATAAAACTGTCATCATTTGCAGACATGACACTACATAGAGAAAATCCTAAAGACACCACCAAAAAATATTAGAATTAATAAATGAATTCAGTGAAGTCACAGGATACAATATCAATATACAGAAATCTGTTGTACTTCTGTACACTAATATCCAACTATCAAAGAGAAATTAAGAAAACAATCCCATTTACAATAACATCAAAAAGAATAAAATACCTAGGAATAAATCTAATCAAGGAGGGCTTCCCTGGTGGCGCAGTGGTAGAGAGTCCGCCTGCCGATGCAGGGGACACGGGTTCGTGCCCCGGTCTGGGAGGATCCCACATGCCGCGGAGCGGCTGGGCCCGTGAGCCATGGCCGCTGAGCCTGCGCGTCCGGAGCCTGTGCTCTGCAACGGGAGAGGCCACAACAGTGAGAGGCTCGCGTACCGGGAAAAAAAAAAAAAAAAAAAAAAAAAAAATCTAATCAAGGAGATAAAAGACCTTTACTCTGAAAAGTATAAGACATGAATGAAAAAAATTGAAGACAACTAAACAAATGGAAAGCTATGGATTGGAAGAATTAATATTGTTAAATAACCATACTACCTCTATGCAACCTCTATCAAAATATCAATTGCATTAGGAACAAACAATCCTAAAATTTTGTATGGAAAACACAAAAGACCCCCTAATAGCAAAAGCGACACTGAGAAAGAAGAATAAAGTGGGAACATCACACTTCCTGATTTCAAACTATACTACAAAACTACAATAATTGAAACAGTATGGTAATGACACATAAACAGACACATAGATCAATGGAACAGAAATAAACCCAAGCTTATACATTCAATTAATCTATGAGAAAGGAAGCAAAAATATACAATGTGAAAAGGCAGCCTTTTCAATAATTGGTGTCAGGAAAATTAGATAACAACATGCAAAGGAATGAAACTGGACTACTTCTCACACCATATATAAAAATAAACTCAAAATGGATTAGAGACTTAAATGTAAGAACTGAAACCATAAAATTCCTGGAAGAAAACATGCAGTACACTCTTTGACATCAGTTTTAGTAATATCGTTTTGGAAATGTCTCCTCAAGCAACAGCAACAACAACAACAACAACAACAAAAAGACAAATGAGACCAAATGAAACTAAAAAGTTTTACACGGTGAAGGAAACTATCAACAAAATGAAAAGGCAACCTACTGAATGGGAGAAGATATTTGCAAATGATATATCTGATAAGGTGTTAATATCCAAAATGCACAGAGAACTCACACAATTCAACATCAAAAAAATACAACTCGATTAAAAAATGAGCAGAGGACCTGAATAGGCATTTTTAAAAAGAAGACATATAGATGAACAACAGACACATGAAAAGATGCTCAACATCACTAGTCATCACGGATATGCAAATCAAAACCACAATGATATACCACTTCATATAGAGTGGCTATCATCAAAAAAACAACAAACAACAAGTATTGGCGAGAATGTGGAGAAAAGGAAACCCTCATGCGCTGTTTGTGGGATTGTAAATTGGTGCAGCCACTATGGAAAACAGTATGGAGTTTCTTCAAAAAAATTAAGAATAGAACTGCCATCTGAGCCATCAATTTCACTTCTGGGTATTTACCTGAAGAAAACAAAAACATTACTCTGAAAATATATATGCACCCCAATGTTCATTGCAGCAGTATTTACAATAACCAAGATATGGAAGCAATCTAAGTGTTCATAGATAGGTAAATAGATAAAGAAGATGTGGTAGGAGCAGAGATCAAGATGGAGGAATAGAAGGACGTGAAGCACACCTCCTCCCACAGACACATCATAAATACACCTACATGTGTAACAGTTCTCACAGAATACCCACTGAATGCTGGCAGACGATCTCATACCACCAAAGCTGCAAGAAAGATCACCATGTAACCAAGTAGGATGAAACAAAAAAAGAATCAAGATGTGCACCCCTGGCAGAGAACTGTGGAAGACAAAATGTTCCCTCACCCTGGGAAACGCCTTCACCAACTGGGAGGTCCACCAGGACAGATAGGGAGGCTCAGAGGAGAGTGCAGCAGCCAGCTTGCAGCAGGCAGGACAAAGAGAGACCAACACAGATGGTCCTGGCCACCTTGCTGCACTTCCAAGCCAGTGAGTATGTTCAGCGGCTGGGTGCTGAAACTCAGGCTTCAGTGGACAGACCCTGGGAGAGGACTTGGTTTCGCTGGGCAGAGACAACCTGAAGGACCTGGAACGTGTCCAGGCTGCAACTGGGGGTGTGCACAGGACGGAGCCCAGTTCAGCCATAGGAGCCACACTGTTAACACAGGCACAAGGGGAGGGGCATGGCCCCACAACAGAAGCCTCATTCTCAGTGTGCTCACAGCTGGCACAGCTCAGCTGCTATGAGCTTTGGGAGCATATAGGCACTGGCGGGTTGCCCACACATGGAGGCAAGGCTGAAATCTGAGCTGATTCCCAGCAGGTGCACAACTTCAGGAGACTTACACTGGCGTCAGTGCCTGGGGGACATCTGAGTTGATTACTGTGCTCTCATAGTTGAGGCGAGTCCAGTGCCAGCAGCAACAGTCTTTCCCAGCAGGAGTGTTCCAGTCCCACCTACCTCACACCACAGCTTAGAACTGGATCTGGGAACTTCTACTCCAACAACTGGGAAGCAGACCCTGCCCCTGATAGGGCTGTGACAACCAGAGAGCAAAGAGGAGGCCCTGCCCAACATCCAGTGCAGGCTCTGGTCATCACAACACCAGTACACCCGCTATTAAGGGGATAATGGTCAGCACACCCTGAGGGAAGATATGGCAGGCATCCACACCAAAAACAACCCTTGCACCAAAAATACTGGACTCATGCAGGCTACACAGGAATGCTCCCACATAAAAACAGCCCTCTGAGACTACAGTAGATAACTGTTTCCCCTAAATTCATAACATCAGAGAAATGAAAAAGTAGAGAAACCACTCCCAATTAAAAGAATAAGAGAAATCACCTGAATAAACAATCAATGAAATAGACCTCTCTACCAGACCCCAAGTTCAAAAAGGAGGTAATAAAAATGCTGAAGGAGGGCTTCCCTGGTGGCACAATGGTTGAGAGTCCGCCTGCCAATGCAGGGGACACGGGTTTGTGCCCCGGGAAGATCCCACATGCCGCAGAGCGGCTGGGCCCGTAAGCCATGGCTGCTGAGCCTGCGCGTCCGGAACCTGTGCTCTGCAACGGAAGAGGCCACAACAGTGAGAGGCCCACGTACCACAAAAAAAAAAAAAAAAAAATGCTAAAGGAATTAAGAAAGGCTATTGATAGAAATGCAGATCACTGTAACAAGAAACTATCAATAGAAACTATAAAGAGGAGTCAATCAAAATTAGGCGACTCAAAAGCTGAGATGAAAACCAAGCTAAAGTCAATAAACAGCAAACTAAATAATGTAGAAGAACAAATAAGTGATCTGGAAGATAGAATAATGGAAATCACCCAATCAGAACAGCAGACATAAAGACAAATGAAAAAAATGAAAGCTACCTACAGGACCTGTGGAATAATATAAAGTGTGCCAATCTATACACAATAGGGATCACAGAAGGAGAAGAGAGAGAAAAGGGGATTGAAAATGTATTTGAAGAAACTATGGCTGAAAACTTCAAAAACCTAAAGAAGGAAACAGATATCAAGTTACAGGAAGCACAGAGGGTCCCAAACAAGATGAACCCAAACAAACCTACAACAAGACATATCATAATTAAAATGGAAAAAGTTAAAGAAAGGATTCTAAATGCAGCAAGAGAAAAAGTTACAAGGGAACCCCTGTAAGACTATCAGCTGATTTCTCTACAGAAACATTGCAGGACACAGCAATCCCACTACTGTGCATATACCCTGAGAAAACCATAATTCAAAAAGATACATGTACCACAATGTTCATTGCAGCACTATTTACAATAACCAGGATGTGGAAGCAACCTAAATGTCCATCAACAGATGAATGGATAAAGAAGATGTGGCACATACATACAATGGAATGTTACTCAGCCATAAAAAGGAATGAAATTGAGTTATTTGTAGTAAGGTGGATGGACCTAGAATCTGTCATACAGAGTGAAGTAAGTCAGAAAGAGAAAAACAAATACCATACGCTAACACATATATATGGAATTTTAAAAAGCAGTACTGATGAACCTAGCGGCAGGGCAGGAATAAAGACACAGATGTAGAGAATGGACTTGAGGGCACAGGGGGGAAGGGGAAGCTGGGATGAAGTGAGAGAGTAACTTTGACATATATACACTACCAAATGTAAAATGGATGGCTAGTGGGAAGCTGCTGCATAGCACAGGGAGATGAACTTCATGCTTTGTGACGACCTAGAGGGATGGGATAGGGAGGGTGGGAGGGAGGCTTAAGAGGGAGGGGATATGTGAATATATGTATACATATAGCTGATTCACTTTGTTGTACAACGGAAACTGACACACATTGCAAAGCATTTATACTCCAATAAAGATGTGAGGAAAAAAAAAGAAAGTAAAAGAAACATTGCAGGCCAGAAGGGAGTGGCAAGACACATTCAAAGTCCTCAAAGGGAAAAACTGCAACCTAGGATACTCTACCCAACCAGATTATCATTTAAAATAGAAAGAGAGATAAAGAATTTCTCTGATAAGCAAAAACTAAAAGAATACAGCAATACTAAGCCTATCCTAAAAGAAATACTGAAATGTCTTCTCTAAATAGAAAAGAAGCAAGAATCTATAGGAAAGGGAAAATCACAATAGGAAAAGCAAATATATAAAAGGATTGTAAGACCACTTAAATAAGCCAGTACATAGATTTTAAAAACAATTAAAAAAACTTTGGATAAACACGAAGATGTAAAATATACAAAATCATAAAATATGGAGGAGGGGAGTAAGAAAATATAGATTTTTTAGAATGTGTTTGAGCTTATATGACTACCAGTCTAAATCACGTAGATATAATAATGGGTTAACATACTTGAAAACCAAGGTAACTGCAAATCAGAAACATACAATAAATTCACAAAAACCTAAAAGAAGAGAACTCAAGCATAATAGAAAAGAAAACCATCAAACCACAATGGAAAAAGAAAAAGAAAGGAACAAAGAAGAAATACAAAATCAACTGGAAAACAAGGATTAAAATGGCAATAAATACATACCTATCAATAATTACCTTAAATGTCAATGGACTAAGTGCTCCAATCAAAAGACATAGAGTGGAAGACTGGATAATAAAACAAGAGCCTACAATATGCTGCCTGCAAGAGACCCACTTTAGGGCAAAGGACACACACAGATAGGAAGTGAGGGATGGAAAAAGATATTTCATGCAAATGGAAATGACAAGAAAGCAGGGGTAGTAATACTCATATCAGACAAAATAGACTAAAACAAAGGCCATAAGAAAAAAGAGAAAGAAGACCACTATATAATGATAAAAGGATCAAACAAGAAGAGGATATTATACTCATTAACATATATGCACCCAATATAGGAGAACCTAAATACATAAAACAAATACCAGTAGACATAAAAGGAGAAATTGACAGGAATACAATAATAGTAGAAGACTTTAACACCCCACTGACATCAATGGACAGATCTTCCAGACAGAAAATCAATAAGGCAATAGAGATCCTAAATGACGTAACAGTTAGACTTAATTAATATTTTCAGGACATTACATCCCCCCAAAATAGAATACACATTCTTTTCAAGCATTTATGGAACATTCTCTAGGATAGACCACATACTAGGACACAAAACAAGTCTCAAAAAATTTAAGAATTTAGAAATGATTTCAAGCATCTTTTCTGACCACAATGGCATGAAACTACAAATCAACCACAGGAAGAGAAATGAGAAAAAAAAAATACATGGAGACTAAGCAACATGATACTAAAAAACCAAAACAACATGCTACCAAAAAACCAATGGATCAAATGACAATGAAAACACAACCATGCAAAATCTATGGGATGCAGCAAAAGCAGGCCTAAGAAGGAAGCTCATAGCGATACAGGCCTTCCTCAAAAAACAAGAAAAATCTCAAATAAACAACGTAACCTACCACCTAAAAGAATTAGAAAAAGAACAAACAAAACATAAAGTCAGCAGAAGGAAGGAAATAATAAAGATCAGGGAGGAAATAAATAAAATAGAGATTTAAAAAACAATGGAAAAAAATCAATAAAACCAAGAGCTGGTTCTTTGAAAGGGTAAACAACATCAATAAACCTCTGGCCAGGCTCACCAAGAAGAGAAGAGAGAGCACCTAAATAAACAAAATATGAAATGACATAGGAGAAATAACAACCGATACCACAGTAACAAAAAATTATAAGAGAATACTATGAACAATTATATGCCAACCACTTGGACAACCTAGAAGAAACAAGTTTCTAGAAACATACAGCCCACCAAAACTGAATCAAGAAGAAATAGATAGGGCTTCCCTGGTGGCGCAGTGGTTGAGAGTCCGCCTGCCAATGCAGGGGACACGGGTTCGTGCCCCGATCCGGGAAGATCCCACATGCCGCAGAGCAGCTGGGCCCGTGAGCCATGGCTGCTGAGCCTGCGCGTCCGGAGCCTGTGCTCTGCAACGGGAGAGGCCACAACAGTGAGAGGCCCACATACCGCAAAAAAAAAAAAAAAAAAAAAAAAGAAGAAGAAATAGATAATTTGAACAGTCTGAACACTAGAAGTGAAACAGAATCTGTAATTTAAAAAAAAACAAAATCAAAAACACCTCCTTGCAAACAAAAGTCCAGGACTGGCTGGCTTCACTGTGGAATTTTACCAAACATACAAAGAAGAACTTATACTGATCCTTCCCAAATTATTCCAAAAGATTGAAAAGGAGGGAACACTCCCAAAGTCATTCTATGAAGCTACCATCACCCTGATACCAAAACCAGACAAAGACACTACCAAAAAAGAAAATTACAGGCCAATATCTTTGATGAAGAGAGATGCAAAAATCCTTAACAAAATATTAGCAAACCAAATCCAACAACACATAAAAAGGATCATACACCATGATCAGGTTGTATTCATCCCAGGGTCACAAGGATGGTTCAACATACACAAATCAATCAATGTAATACACCACATCAAGAAGAGACAAAAGCCACATCATCTCAATAGATGCAGAAAAACCATCTGATAAGATTCAACATACATTCATGATAAAAAAAAAAACTCTCACCAAAGTGGGTATAGAGGGAACATATCTCAACATAATAAAAGCTATTTATGACAAACTGACAGCCAACATAATACTCAATGGTGAAAAGCTGAAAGCCTTCCTGCTAAAATCTGGAACAAGACAAAGATGCTCACTCTCACCACTTCTATTCAACATAGTATTGGAAGTCCTAGCCACAGCAATCAGACAAGAAAAAGAAATAAAAGGTATCCAAATTGGAAGAGAAGAGGTAAAATTGTCATTATATGCAGGTGACATAATACTCTATATAGAAAACCTTAAAGCATCCACACAAAAACTATTAGAACTGATAAACAAATTCAGCAAGGTAGCGAGATATAACATTAACATACAGAAATCCACTGCATTTCTTTACACTAACAATGAAATATCAGAAAAAGAAAGTAAAAAAAAAATCCCTTTTAAAATTGTGTCAAAAAATAAAATATTGAGGAATAAACCTGATGAAGGAGAGAACTATACACTTACACACTGAGAATTATAAAACATTGATAAAGGCAATTGAAGGTGATTCAAAGAAATGGAAATATATCCCATGTTCTTGGACTGGAAGAATTAATATTATTAAAATCATCATACTACCCAAAGCAATCTACAGAATTAATGTGATCCCTATCAAATTACCCGACATTTTTCACAAAACTAGAACATATAATCCTAAAATCTATATGGAACCACAAAAGACCCAGAATTTCCAAAGCAATCCTGAGGGGGAAAAAAAAGCTGAAGGCATAACCCTCCCAGACTTCGGACAATACTATAAAGCTACAATAATCAAAACACTGTGGCATTTGCACAAAAACAGACATATTGAACAACAGAATAGAATAGAGAGCCCAGAAATAACCCCCACACCTACAGTCAATTAATCATCGACAAAGAAGGCAAGAATAAACAATGGAGAAAAGACAGTCTCTTCAGCAGGTCGTGCTGGAAAAGCTGGACGGTCACATGTAAATCAGTGAAATTAGAACACTCAAAGACAAAAATAAACTCGAAATGGCTTAAAGACTTAAATATAAGACATGACAACCATAAAACTCCTAGAAGAGAACACAGGCAAAACATTCTTTGACATAAATCGTAGCGATGTTTCCTTACGTCAGTCTCCCAAGGCAAAAGAAATAAAAGCAAAACTGAACAAATGGATCAAACTTATAAGCTTTTGCACAGCAAAGGAAACTGTAAACAAAATGACAAGACAACTTTTGGACTGGGAGAAAATATTCTCAAATGACGTGACTGACAAGGGCTTAATTTCCAAAATATACAACAGCTCATACAACTCAATATAAAAAAGAAATAAACAACCTAATCAAAAAATGGGCAGAAGATCTAAATAGACATTTCTCCAAAGATGACATACAGAGAGCCAACAGGCACATGAAAAGATGCTCAACATCGCTAATTATTAGAGAAATGCAAATCAAAACTACAATGAGGTATCACGTCCCACCAGTCAGAACAGCCATCATAAAAAAGTCTACAAATAATAAATGCTGGAGAGGGTGTGGAGAAAAGGGAACCCTCCTACACTGATGATGGGAATGTAAATTAGTACAGCCACTATGGAAAACATTATGGAGGTGCCTTAAAAAACTAAAAATAGAGTTATCATATGATCCAGCAACCCCACTCCTGGGCATATATCCAGAAAAGACAAAAACTCTAATTCAAAAAGATGCATGCACCTCAATGTTCATAGCAGCACTATTTACAATAGCCAAGACATGGAAGCTACCTAAATGTCGATCCTCAGATGAATGGATAAAGAAGATGTGGTATATACATATACAATGGAATATTACTCAGCCATAAAAATGAAATAATGCCATTTGCAGCAACTTGGATAGACCTAGAGATTATAATAAGTGAAGTCAGAGAGAGAAAAACAAATATTATATGATATCACTTACATGTGGAATCTGAAAAAATGATACAAATGAACTTATTTACAAAACAGAAACAGGCTCACAGACATAGAAAACAAACTTATGATTACCAAAGGGGAAAGGGGTGGGAAGGGATAACTTAGGAGTTTGAGATGATACACACTACTATACATAAAATACATAAGCAACAAGGACCTAATGTAGAGCACAGGGAACTATATTCCATATATTGTAATAACCTATAATGGAAAAGAATCTGAAAAAGATACACACACAACTGAATCATATTGCTATACATCTGAAACTAACACAACATTGTAAATCAACCATACTTCAATAAAAGAAATTTAAAAAGAGAAAAAGATGTGGTGTATATATACAATGGAATATTACCCAGTCACACACAAAAAAGAAATTTTGACATATGTGACAACATGGATCGATCTAGAGGGTATTATGCTAAGTGAAAAAAGCCAGACAGAGAAAGGCAAATATCATATGATCTCACTTATGTGTGAAATCTAAAAGACAAAACAAATAAATAAAACAAAACAGACTAATAGATACAGAAAACAAATAGGTGGTTTCCAGAGGAGAGGGGGGTGAGTGGTGGGCAAAAGGGGTGAATAGGATAAAGAGGCACAAGCCTCCAGTTATCAAATAAATAAAGCAGAGGGATATAATATACAGCACAGGGAATATAGTCAATAACATGGTAGTGACTCTGTATGGGAGCAGAAGGTTACTAGACTAATGGTGATCATTTCATAATGTATACAAATGTCAAATCACTGTGTAGTACACCTGAAACTAACAGAATATTATTGTATGTCAACTATATTTCACTTAAAAATGTAATAAGTAAGGATATTTGGTAGACGTACAGTTTATAAAATATGCATGCAAAATAAATGGTTTCCTTATTCATACTTACAGAACTAATGAATTAATTCATTAATATACCATCCATTATATGTCAGAAAACATA
The DNA here is from genome assembly GCF_039906515.1 of Pseudorca crassidens. Taxonomy (NCBI): domain Eukaryota; kingdom Metazoa; phylum Chordata; class Mammalia; order Artiodactyla; family Delphinidae; genus Pseudorca; species Pseudorca crassidens. The sequence goes on along the minus strand of NC_090310.1, from coordinate 71,444,844 downwards.
ATGAGAGAGAAAGATTTTACTCACAATAGCAGCACAAAATATAAAAAATCTAAGAATAAACTTAAGAAATGTGCAGGACCCATATAAAGGAAACTACAGAACTCTGTCTCAGGACCTAAAGGAAGATGAGAATAAATGAAGAGATGCAGCAGATGGGGAGAATAACTACAGCCAAAGCGCCAATTCTAGCAACATTTAAAGAATAAATTTAATTCTGCTTCAATCAAAATCCATATGAGTCTTTTAATAGATAACTTGAAAAAAATCATTTGAAAGTTTATCTGAAAAAAATTAACCCACAAGAATAACTAAACAACTTTGAAATGAGCTACAATAATTAAAACTATGTTGTACCAAAGCAGGAATACAATCTGATCAATTCCTTAGGATTTCTTGTCACACTAGATATTAGGAAGACAAGTTTCACATCTGTTAAGATATAATTTTAATAAAACTGGTTTAAATATTCTTAACTCTCCACTGACCAAAGGCAAAGAAAATGAGATGGAAAACGTCTCTCTTACAAGTCATCAAAGCAGAGTCTTTGTTTTCTTTTGGGTTTAGTTCAATTCAACGCATTTGATTGTATTCAGTACAGTCTAACACATAAAGTGTTCAGTTATTCGTTTGCTTAATTTTTAATCACACAGGTAATACATAAATATATCCCCCTGGTAAAATAATCAGAACCTTAGTGATAAAGATAGGCCCTCTTTAGCCATTGTCCTCAGTCCCCACACCCTTCCCCAGTAGAAATTGAAAAGTCTTTGGTCCATCTTACTACTAGGAGTTCCCTCACTTCTCCAGGCAATGAGGGCCCACGGGCCCCAGAGCACTGCTCTGAGGATAAAAATCAAGGAAAAAAATTGCTCCACTTGGTTGAGAACATCCCACTTGAAGATGGAAGTAAGCAGAGAAGGACCAGCTTTAATAGACTAAACTGTGGATGAGAACGGTGGGTAAAGCTTCCCCCAGGATTTATGCTATATTCCACCATTCAGTTCCAGCAGGTTCTTTGCAAAATAAGAAGCTGGGTGAGGAATTTTCCTCGAAGGTGAATACACCTGCCTCTTTGAGAGTGGTCTTGGAAAGCAATCAGCCATCACTAATGGCTCCAAGTAGGGCCCCAAGGGGCAAACCAGACAGCCCTGACATCCAATTCTCCAGAGATAACTAATTCTGCCCCAGAGTTGCGGAATAAATGCAACCTAAAAGAGCCTCAGAGAGGCACCACGTGTCTAAACAGACTGTGGGTGCCTTCAGAGGGGAAATGTGCTAAAGCAACTCAAGTCTTGTTAGAACCAGAAAGACAAACTGTGCGGGTCACAAGAGCCAAAGAGGACCACATAATATACAGAGAAAGGAAAATGTTGGCCAATTCTCCTTGACTATGCCACTGGAGAGATAAAAGACCTGCAATCGGGAATATGATGAGATGAATATTCTAAATTCCAGGCATCCTGGAGAAATTAATATTAAAACCTACTCTTTAAGCCAATGCATCAGGATTTATGCCTTTACAGTACCAACCAGATAAGTCGAGAAGAAACGCCTTGTCTCCAAGGAGTGTACTCGAGACTGACCACAGGATCTGGAGACGCAGGCCTTGTTATCAATAAAAGTCACAGTTCCCTGAGAAGCAGTTCACCTTGACTCTCACAAGCCCAGCTCAACTGGTCCAAAGTCTGATACAGGTTAAGGAGATTGTAGTTTTTGTTTGTTTGTTTTTAAAACTGGAATGAGGATTATTGGAGAATCAGCTGAGCAGAGAAAATTCACAGGAACAGTGATGTAGGGCCTATAAGTCCGGCACTATGTCAAGAAAAGATGGGGGGGAAATTCCTCTATCTAGGGTTGGGCAAGAGATGGGTTTCTTTGTGGGACCGGGAGTTGAGACATTTATGTGAAAGAAATGCCACCCCTAGAGGTCCTGGGGGCAGGGGGACTAGATGCACGATGTGGGGCATATACTGTCATCATGGCCTGAACTCTACGAACAGAAGAAATCCCTCTGCTTGGTGCCCACCCAAGCTTCCCAGAAAGGCATCTATCAACCCTTAGGGAGACGGAGCCAGAGCAGAGAATCCTGGCCCTGGCTCTTCCCAATGTCCCAAGTGCTTTCCCAGGAGGACTCCAGGCCCCTACTCTGCAGAGGGATCAGCTTCTCTTCTTTTCAGATTTTAGAATTCTCAGCCAGCTCACATTGCTTCCTACTTTCCTGACAAATGCACTTGACCTCCCAGCTGACTCCATTCAAAAAAATTACAGAGTTGGCCCCTCTCCGTAGGGCTTCTGCTGAACACTTCTTAAAGGGAAAGGGGTCAAGGGACCTACCCTACAAGGCCTGCGGAGGTGGGAGGTGGATAGCTCAGGAGGCGGAGTTTTGGGGGCTGGCGGTGCCACCCACTTGTGGGCACCTGTAGGAAACGTCAGTGCCATCTGGCTCTTCACCAACACTGACCCGTGGTACCTCCCTGGATAGGACCTCTGCTAGCCACGCCCCCTGGGTTGGCTTGCTACTGGCGTTCCCTGTTTGTCTTCAAAAGGCAAAGTTACATGTTGCAGAAACCATGGATGTTAAAACACACAGCACCTTGCATCGGGCAAGCAAGTGTCAGAGTCAACACCTTTCCAGCAACTCAAGCACACGCAACTACAGGAAGAAAATCAAAGCCCCAGTGAGGCTGAGCTGTGGCTCCCATACGCATCTCAGGGTGAGAGTTTTGGAAGAATCAGAGGACTCATCCTAGGGAAGCCAAGGAGGTAGCTACAGAAGTAGCTGGACCAGGAAGAATGGCGGCCTCCAGATTTCCCAGATGTTGAGAGCGTTTCTCACGCCTACGGTCTCTGCCAAACTACTTACTGGTCATGATCAGGACAAAGCAAAATGAATGGAAAATAGAAAAGGATAAGAAGCCATAAAACTTTAAGTTGAGAGTAAAGTAAGAAATAGTAAACAGGAATAAAATACAAAATGGCGATAAGAAGATTAAACTATCAACACAAAAGTGAATCTTCTTTAAAAATCATATTAATTTTATATTTAACAAAACTTACATATACTGGCAGAGACAAATGGTGTTCACCAAATAGTTCCTGCATTTCCCAGACTCCTTTGTAATTCTATGGGGCCCATGTGGCTGATTCTGGCCAATAGACTCTGAGGGGAGAGGGTATGTATCACCTTCAGTTATGAGCTATTTACAAAACTGTGGAAACCATGTGTTGAGATGCTTCGTAAGGTGAAGGGACTCTGGATCAACTGAGTCCAACATGGAGGGCTCTGGAGGGTTACCCGACCCCATCACACTCAGCATGAGTGAAAAACAAACCTTTGTTGTGTTAAGTCACTGAGATTTGGGGGTTTATTGGTTTCTATAGCATTTAGCTAACATAAGTGCTTATAATTAACTTATTTAATCCTCCTTATAATCTTATAGCATAGGAGCCATTATTATCTCCACTGAGGGGAGAGAGGCAGAGAAAAATACAGTAACTTTTGTTTTCAGGCCTCATATTTGGTGAGTGACAGACTGATAATTCAAATCTAGGCAGTCTGTGTTTTTAACCACTATGCCAGGCTGGCTCTCACAAATAGAGGCACCTTAAAGTAAAATGCAAGGAGCTTCATGGCCATGCACCTTCTTCTACAGAAGATTTGAGGGTGTTGAAACAGGGTAGAATAGGGGTGTAAGGAGGAAGGGCAGCCCCAGAAAGGTAAACGAAGTGTTAATCCCTTCTTCCCATCCCTCGGGGATAAGCCCATCCACATTCATGTGATAAGATCAAGGGAGCTGGATCCATGGAGGTCAATCCTAAACCGCAGCCTTTCAGATTGAGACTACTCTTTTTAAATTTCCAGCCCAATCTAATAGCTAGACTCCCACACTCGGGAGGCAGGAAACCTGAATTCTAGTTCCAGGTCTACCAGTAAAATGTCGTATGGCTTGAACAGTTGCCTCGGGTCTCCTTGGGCCTCAGTTGCTGCATCTGAAATTTGGGAATAATTATTTCCATCTCATCAGGTTGTGGAAAGTTCAAACCAAACAACATACCTTGGGATGCTTTGGGAAGCTGTGAAATGCTCTGCAAATGTAAATTACTTTCATTAGACCGAACCAGGTATCACAAGTTCACATGATTCAAACTAATAAACACAGTGCTGCAAGTCAGGTGCCTCCAGTGCTTTTCCCCACCCATGGAGCTGACTGTGACACTTGGACCTCCTTCGTATATCTGATGCACCTTTTCCCTTACGGTGAAACATTTCCCATGAGGCTCCTCAATCTTTATGCGAAGAGACTCCCGCTGGCAATTCTCCAAACCTGCTTAGAAACACCAACACTATCAGACCCCAGACCCTCAGGGTGAGCATCTTTCTACCTTCCCTTCATCCATACACAGCCCTGGAAGGAAGGCAGAGCAAAGGGCAGCCCTGTGTAGTGAAAAGGGCCAGCAAGTCAGGAAGCCATTGGCTTGCTGGGTGGCCTGGGGCAACTTCACCTCCTTCTCTCGTCCTCAGAGTCCTCACCCAGAAATGAGGCTTTTGGATGAGATCAACAGTTCCTACTCCTCCCCGTGCAATTAAATCACCTGGGAAGTTTTACAAAATGCAGACACCCAGGCCTCTTCCAGGGATTAATTTTTAAGAGGTCTGGGCATCCGTACCTTTTAAATCCTCACCAGGTGATCATCGTGGGAAGCCGGGCTGACAGCCACTTGGCTGGACGATCCAAAGGCCCCCTGACTGTCACACTGACTGAATCTCCGAGGAAGCCTGTGAACCCACTTGAGCCTCCAGGACTGAGGAAGACCAAGGGACGGGAGTTCCTAGGAATGGGTCCGAGGCCTCATTGGACTTTGGGAGCAGGGCTGCCAAGCCCCAGTTTCGCATCCCCTGCCATGAGAAGGATGCCTGAGCTCTATCGGGGCCCAGCTGGAAGGCCAGTTTGTTTGGAGAAAGATTTCAAGGTGCCTCTGAGCCTCCTTTGCTGATCCAGGGAACTGAAGCTTTTCATTTTAATTTGCAAAGTCTTGTTGCAGCCGCTAGAAATGAGCCTCTGTTCTCATTTCCTTTACAGACTGTCAGCTGAGATGGTGAGGGAGTGTGTGGGGAGGCGACTCGGGAGCTGTTATCTGATACAATTTCTGGGCTGCTGTGGGGCTGGAAAGATATTAGAGTGGCTGCAATGGCAAGGAACCAGACTGTACACTTAAGGAAATGGCTTTGCAGATCCAGGACACGGTGACTCAGGTTCCAGCCTCTTTGTGGGACTGCCCACAGCCATGCTGTGGGGAAGATGAAGTGTTATCAGGCCCACCCAGGTTCCAGGGGCCCCGCAGACAGATAGGTCACATCTTGAATCATGAGAGCCTTACGAGGAGGGGGGAAAAAAAAAGCACTTTCAACAAAATACCTGTAGATGAAGAGAAATGAAGATGGCTTTTGTGTGGTGCATATTTTATAAGCCTGTGAACTCTCAGTGCTAGAAAGAGCACTCACTGGTCATCCTGTCAGCACCCGATGGATGGCAGAGAGGCAGCCTTCCCAACCTACTCTAGATCACAGGGAGCCTCTATCCTGGGTGTCCAGCAGGAGGGAGAAACTGTCCATGTGACTGTCTCCAAAGTTCTATCTTGTTTGGACATGTGGTGGAAGCAGCACATTTTCTAGCACTAGCCCTTGCATCTCATATATGAGTTTCCCTAGATGCTCAACTTTTCCACAACTGAGGGAAATCTTGATCCAGATGAGGAGCGTAAAAAGAGAGGGGTTGGGCTTCCCTGGTGGCGCAGTGGTTGAGAGTCCGCCTGCCGATGCAGAGGACATGGGTTCGTGCCCCGGTCCGGGAAGATCCCACGTGCCGCAGAGCGGCTGGGCCCATGAGCCATGGCCGCTGAGCCTGCGTGTCTGGAGCCTGTGCTCCGCAACGGGAGAGGCCACAGCAGTGAGAGGCCCGCGTACCGCAAAAAAAAAAAAAAAAAAAAAGAGGGGTAATTAGAAGACACGTCCTTAAGCAATTAGCCAGATCAGCAAAAGGACCAAAAGGAATGACGACTTGAGGATGCCTTAGAGTTCATTTACTCAGACCCCACGCTGGAAAAGGTAGGGGAGGCAGCTGTAGCCCAGAGACCACAGGGTGGTCCACAAACCCAGCAGGATGTGGCCTCCCCTCTCCACAGTCGCCACCATGGTCCCGCCACACTGTGGTCCGGCCACACTGAGCTGTTTCTACCTCCCACGTGCACCATCCTGACGCCAGACCCCACACCCCCCAGACCCTCTGCCAGAATACTCTGATTCCAGATCCTTCCCACCACTCCTTCTCTCTTCAGGTGCCCGGCCACCTGGTTAAGCAGGATAGTACAATGGTTCCCCCCGCCCTTATCCATGGGGAAATGTTCCAAGACCTCCAGTGGATGCCTGAAACCACGGATAGTACCAAATCCTATATATACTGTTTGTTCCTATACATACATACCTATGATAAAGTTTAATTTAAAAATTAGGCACAGTATGAGATTAATAACAATAACTAATGATGAAATAGAGCAATTATAGTGTAATAAAAGTCAGGGAAATGTAGTCTCTCTCAAAATATCTTATTATACAAATTCAATGCCTTTTCCATCTTAACTAAGCATTTATCACACACTGTGGCCATCACTTTTGCAGTTTGAGGTGCAACAGCAAAAGAAGCACAATTTCTTTTTCCTTCTTCAGAATTTCACAGATAGAAGATTCATTTCACCGTGGATCTTAGCAACCTCAGCATACAATTTTTTTTTCTTTCCATAGTAAGCCAAGAATTTTCACCTTTTTAAAAGAAGCACTTTTTGGCTTTTCTTTGGCATATCCAAATTGCCAGTGTCACTACTCTTGCACTTCAGGGCCATTATTAAGTAAAATGAGGGTCACTTGAACACAAGCACTGCGATACCATGAAGTGGGTCTGATAGCCAAGATGGCTATAAGTGACTGATGGGCGAGATCAGCTGGACAAAGGGACGATTCACAACCCGGGCAGGACAGAGTGGCACAGCACCAGATTTCATCAGCTACTCATAACAGCACACAATTTAAAACTTATGGATTGTTTATTTCTAGAATTTTCCACCTAATTTTTTTTAGACAGCCATTGACCACGGGTATCTGAAACTGCAGAAAATGAAACCACAGGTAAAAGGGACTATTGTATTTCAAGGCTCAGCCCACTCACTCTTCCAGTATTTACTGAATATCCGTATATGGTAAACAAAACTGTCGTGAAGGGTCCCATCTTCAAGGTGTAAAAGGCAGATATACAGTGAAATAATCACACAAATGCCTATAAAATCATCTCAGGGATAAGTGCTAGGAAGGAAAGATCTGTGGGGCTATGAGCGTGTATGAAGAGGATTAGGTCTGGTGGCGACAGGTCTGGGAAAGCTTCCCGGAGAAGGGATGATGAAGCTGGGACTTCAGTAACTGGAGGAATTCGGGAATGGATGGGGAGAGGCCGTTTGTCTTCCGATCTTCCCTGTGCCGGGGAATTATGCAGGGTGACCATATGTCTTGGTTTGCCTAGGACTGTCCCACTTTATGCTTCTTGTCCAGGGGTTAGCATTTGTCCCAAAGGTGCCCCCAATTTAAATGATAAATTGTATGGTCACCTATGAGTGATGCTCTTATCACACTTTGATGTCATGGTCTCCCTGCCACAAAAAGGCGCACGTGCGCACACGCGCGCACACACACACACACACACACCACACTCATACACACAGGGCTGTACATCACTGATGTGGCCCAGAATCCAGTTCTAATTCATCCTTTGATGCCCTGCACATAGCACAGACCGGCATACGCATGTAGTAGGCGTTTGGCAAACGATTTTTGAATAAGGGAATGATGCAGGGATAAAGATTCTCAGACCTCTCGTGTCCTCCATCGCACCACAGCTGTCTATCTTTCATGCCTCCGGGATGCTCCAAAGCACGTTTGGTGCATATTTTGAGTTTGTCCAAGGGTCAAGGAAGCTGAAATATATTTTTTCCACAGCCTGACTTGGCCCCAGAAATTGACAAAAGCATCATCTCATTAGAAACTATTTGAATAGAAATTATAGGCTTGTTCTCTGAGTGTGAACTTGAGAGCACTTCATAAGACAATTACTGCTAAATATCTGAAGAGAAGCACCCTCACTGGCTTCTAAAAGCCCATCTCTGGTCAAACCAATCTAAAGTCCTCTCAATACAATTAGAATTTCAATAAGAATGAGAGAAACAACAAGCCTCCAAGGACACCAGGACCTCAAAGGGATGATAAACAGCACTGTTGGAGGACCAAGAAGGGGGGAACAGGGGGAGGGTGGAATATTCTGGAAGGCAGCATAAGGCATGTGCAGCACAAACCCACCCACGCTTTGACCAAGCATGATCAGCCAGCCTCCCACACAGGAGAGTAGACATGGATGAACATGGATCACTGGCCTCCTCAAGATTTACTGTCCCATTTTCTGCCCTTTCTGCCCTTGGTTCTATGGAGGACCAAGAACATGTGCTCTGGCCCAGTTTGAGCTTCTAGGCCTTCCTAAGTGCAGTTCCCCCTGCTCCAAATGTTCTGTTCTTCTTTCTGCACCCCCTCCTCTCCTATTCCGCTAGGATGCCTTCCCATTTCCCCCAGCCCCCAGTGGTCACCCCTTTCTCTAAGCCCAGGTACCATCTCCAGGACTCACGCAAGGAACATGAACGTGGCCGGGGGAGACAAGAGGGAGAGGCAGTGCTCACTGGGGCAGGCTGCACTGCCCGCCTTACAACATGGTCTATGTAAATAGGGCCCCCAGAGCACAGGCATTCACATTTTTGCTCTTCAAAAAACAAGTACTCTGCTGACCTGGCTGCCTAAGACTCCCAGCTCTGTCCCCTCTTTCTCTTGCCTCTTCCTCTCCACTCTAAGAATCTTAAAGGCAAGCTAGGAATCCAGCCTCCCTAAGAGCCATGCTCCAAGCCCTTAGCCTGGTTAACGAAAGATGAAATCATCCAAAGGAGGAATAAATTTAAAACAAGAATGGGAAGAGCTGATAAATTAAGTTATTGATCCTACCTGAAGAAGGAGATATCACAAAAATTGAGAGAAAACATTCCAAAGTTATAAATGCCATTTGGAAATGTTCTTTTATTTGTTTCATGGAAAAATAAAATGTGAATGGAAGGTGTAATGCTGGGGTCTCACCTGTACATCCACCTTAAGCCCACCTTCTCACTGGAAAAGGAAAAGCAATGTAACTTATGTAGAGAGAACCTTCTTTAAAACAATTCCTCTTCCACGGTGTATGTCTCTTGGAGGATGGAAAGACAGACCACACCATCTCTCCAGGTGCCAGGCCTCTGCCAGCCTACGCCCCCTGCTGCTCATGTGTCCACAAGAAGGATGCTACAGCCACTGGCTTGAAGGCCACCTATTCTGCATAGCCTCTTACGCACTTCTCCTAGGGTGATGCTGACCCTGACATGGAGCAGGACCCTGTGGGGCTCCTGGGCACAAAAACCTTTCTGTGTCCCCCATTTCTTGATTACAGGAAATAGGCTTCATTCAGCCTCCATGACCTTCCCCAAGTTCCAACAGGCAGGTTCAAACAGATGCTAATTAAGGAAGGGAGGGGATGCAGAGACAAGGGAGGAACAGTCAAAATAAACAGTAGTGTAGCCTTGGGGCAGGGTCCTGGTTCCCCATAAAGGATACACATAAAAATATCTTTGAGGGCTTCCCTGGTGGTGCAGTGGTTAAGAATCTGCCTGCCAATGCAAGGGACATGGGTTCGAGCCCTGGCCTGGGAAGGTCCCACATGCCACGGAACAACTAAGCCCATGTGCCACAACTACAGAGCCTGAGCTCTAGAGCCCACAAGCCACAACTACTGAGCCCACGTGCCACAACTACTGAAGCTCACATGCCTAGAGCCTGTGCTCTGCAACAAGAGAAGCCACCGCGATGAGAAGCCCACGCACTGCAACGAAGAGTAGCCCCTGCTCGCCATAACTAGAGAAAGCCCACGCACAGCAACGAAGACCCAACTCAGCCAAAAATAAAAATAAATAAATAAAATTTTAAAAAAAATCTTTGAGCTGTTTTGCAAATACTGAAACCCCCAACAGGTGGGAGGAGTTAACGGTAAGGTGTCCACAAGCACGTAGACCCCAGACCAGTTGGAACCAGAAGGTTGATGATGCTGTCTCCCACTTACCTCACCATCAACCCATGAGAAGAATGTCCGTGAGCTGATCACGCCCTCTCTGAACCATTACTATAAAACTCCTCACTACCCTCTCTAGGTCGGGACACACAGTTTTGAGAGTCTTAGCCCACTGTGGCCCCCTTTGCCTGGCAAAGCAATAAAACTATTCTTTTCTACTTTACCCAAAACTCTGTCTCTGAGAATTAATTCAGTGTTGGGGTAAAGAGGCTGGATTTGGTTTCAACACCTGGACACAGATGAAGAATCAAGTAGGTCTTTCCTGAATGGGCAGAAATGCTCATTCCCAAGGGAGAGACGGAATGTGGAGGAAGGGATCTGGGGTGGAAGGTCGGGCAGGAGAGAGGGTGTAGGGCACTTTTCTTCTAACTACCTTGCTGTCTTAGACCATAAAAGGGACCCCCCAGCACACACCCCAAGCCCAGCATCTCCACAGGCACCACCAGAAAAATGGAGGATTCCAGAGAGCACAGTTTAAAGACAACTAAACAGAACCATCCCTGGATGGCCCCCCTCCAGCTCTGACATTCTGAGAGTTTAACAAGGAAAAATATTCAGCTAAAATCACTGGCATGGTTAGGTGGTGGCTTAGCAATTCCTTTTCATGAAATTACTGTCTCTCTAAAGCGCAAAATATCTTTCTGTGTCGGAACTCTGATCCACTCTTAAGATGAGGTGATCTTCAAATCTTACAATGGCTCTCGTCCCAAAACCCATTCTACAAAAACGGGCCTTGCTGACCAGATTACTTCTCTCCAACACTCGCCCCAATGATCAGAGAATACTGTAATGAGAAGCAGATACTCTGGACTAAGCCCCTTCCCCACCTTGTTCAAGGTCACACACACAGCCCTGTTGCCTGGGAATGGATCTATCATGATGAATGTTGCTGGCCCTGAGAAAGACAAGCAAGGACGTCCACTCATATTCAAGGCCACTCTGTGGCAATGAAGTTCAAGGAAATGGACTGGTGTGGTCTAGTGACTTTCACCCCGTTTCTTGACCAGAGGCTGACTTCTGAACCTGGACCCCAGACTGACTCCTGATGCATCCCAGAATCCTGCCCCCAACTAATCCCTAACTCTGACAAAAGACTGACCCCTCCCCTCCCCCTCCCCCACCACTCATAGACATATTCCCTTGGCCACATGAATCACAGTAAAGGCAAAGATAATATCTGACTCAGCTGTATTTCCTGGATGCCAGAACAGGAGCTGGCTCCGAATAGGTGCTAAATAAATGCTAATTGAACACAGGAAGGAAAAATGAAATGAATGTACGAGTGAATGAATAAATGGGTCCAAGCTGAAAATGGCTCAGCCTAGTCTTCTACTAATATGTTGATTTTTTCAAAGGCCTGGGGCCAAGGAGATGGCCTGCTTTCAAGGTGTCCATATCTCAGGTCCACTCCTGGGAGCTTTATGCTCTCCTCCATGTGACTTATGAATATTCTTGTCATTGGGCTCAGCTGTGCAGTGGGCAGTTCCTCCTGAGCTAAAAGGCAGGCGATTGAACTCATGCCATTGTCCAAGCCCATCGATGCCCACGGCTGAGCTCATTACACCCCTTGTTTTCCAGGGAGTGGCCCTAGAATTCCCCAAATGTGCAGGTGGAAACAGAAGGAATCCTGGTCGTGGAGGAAGACCAGAGCTCTGCTCCCCTCTCTGCCACTAATCCCACAGTGTGCCTGCTCTAAGTCCAGCCGTAAAAGCAGGTGAGTTGTACTGCACTTCTAGCTATACTTCATAATTATCCATGAAAATTTCAAAACTACAGATTCATGGGTCCCGCCCAAGAGCCACTGATGCAGACTCTCTGGATATGGGACCTAGAATCTGGACTTCTTGCATGCACTCAATAAATTGCAACCAATTGCAACCAATGTAATTACCCTCAGAGTCGAAACTTTAATTCAGGGGTTAGAAAATATGGCCAGCAAGCTACATCCAGCCCACCGCTTATTTTTGTAAATAACGTGTTATTGGAACACAGCTATCCCTAGTCATTTACATATTGTCTAGGGCTGCTTTCGCACAGTTGCAATGGGACCATATGACCCACAAAGCCTAAAATAGTTACTATCTGGCCCTTAACAGAAATGTTCAACTCCTGCTGCAATTTACAGGTGCTTCCAGCAGGTAAGGAGGATAAGGTGTCTGACCCTGGCCCAGGTTTTTCAGTAGAGATGAGTAGGTTATCTCTGATCACCATGTAAGACGAAAGGAGGAGTGCTCTGGGCTGCAGGAGCCCCAAGGCTGACCTGTATGGGGATGGCCTTGTTCTATAATGTGGCACTGCCAGGTCAGGGGGAGAACACCTGCAAGATGAGAACCGGATGCCAAGGTGAGCCCGAGGCCCATCTGAGAACCAAGCTCTCGTCTCATCAACCCAAGTCCTGGTGAGGTGAGTGCAGAGGATGGACCCAGAGATGGGTTCAGCTCCTCAGTTTTAAATTCCCACACCCCTGCCCCTGTGTCAAAGGCTTGCCTGATGGGCTAAAGAAGGTGTGGGAGGGGAGAGAGGAGAGAGGGACGCAGCCTAGGGGTAGCCCTTCAAAGCTCCAAATTCTCAAGGGAACCCTCCTACACTGTTGGGAATGTAAATTGGTGCAGCCGCTATGGAAAACAGTACGGAGCGTCCTTAAAAAACTAAAAATAGAACTACCATGTGATCTAGCAATCCCACTCCTAGGCATATATCCAGAAAAGACAAAAACTCTAATTCAAAAGGATACATGCACCCCAATGTTCATAGCAGCACTATTTATAATAGCCAAGACATGGAAGCTACCTAAGTGTCCATCAACAGATGAATGGATAAAGAAGATGTGATATATATATATACACACACACACACACACACACACACACACACACAATGAAATATTACTCAGCCATAAAAAAGAGTGAAATCTTGCCATTTGCAGCAACATGGATGGACCTAGAAAATGTCATACTAAGTGAAGTAAGTCAGACAGAGAAAGACAAATATCATATGATATCACTTACATGTGGAATCTAAAAAATAGTGCAAATGAACTTATTTACAAAACAGACTCACAGACATAGGAAACAAACTTATGGTTACCAAAGGGGAGGGGGGTGGGAGGGATAAATTAGGGGTATGAGATTAACATATATACACTACTTTATATAAAACAGATAAACAACAAGGATTTACTGTAGAGCACAGGGAACTATATTTGGTATATTGTAATAACCTATAATGGAAAATAATCTGAAAAAATATATATATCACTGAATCATTTTGCTGTACACCTAAAACACAACATTGTAAATCAGCTATACTTCAGTTTAAAAAAAAAAAAAGGAGCTCCAAATTCTCAAAAACACAAGTAACTGAACTTGGGACATCACTGAGAGCAACAGGATTTCTAAGGGAAAAAGAGGCCACTTAGGTCAACTGTGGCCCCAGTCATCTGCCTGGTCAGTCATGCTCTGGGCCCTGGGAAAGCAGGTCTAAGTTAAGTCTGCCATCTGCCCTGCACTCAGAGGTAGACCCTGCAGCGTCCACTCAGAGCACTGGGGTCCCCAGGTCTGGTGGGTCCCAGAGGGCCCTCTGGGCACACGTAAGCCCAGGACTGTTCCAGTTGCCAGGCCTCCCTGATGAAACTGTCCGAGCCAGGTCTGGCTTCTTCCTGTCCTTCCTGGCCCACTCAGACGCACCACCCCAGATGTCAGGAAACAAACTACAGTCAGTACTGGGGGTTAAGGCAGACTTGTGTTACTTAAAAATGACTTGAAATGCACACACACACGTCAATCAATGTAATCTGTTCAGCTGGCAAATGGAATGAGGCCTTGGGGAAATTCCAGACTGAACAGATCCCCCAGGAGCTAAACAATCAGGGAGTTGTGTCTGGAAACAGCTGCTTGTACGAAAACATTTGGGAAATGCAGCCTCCCACAAGCAGAAGACACCAGGCCATTTCGACTTGAGAACAACTCTGCAATTTTGCACTCATCCCAGGAAGAAACTGTGACTTAATTCTGATGTGAGTGTCAAGCCATATTTTAATTTTATTCGTACATATGCACCAATGACGGGCCAAGCTGGAAATCCAGAATGTGATCTCAGTACTTAGTGAGCTTCATTTCTTGCCTTCCTCTCCCCAAAATCAGAAGTAGTTTCCCAGCCAGTCCGCATGAGGTCTGACACCCACTGACTGCTGGTCTTAGCCCACCCCTTGCTCCTCAAGCCACCTTCACCGGGGGAGCCTGCCTATTGTCATAATAACCCCCTGAAGGAGGCTCAGGCAATGGTGGCTGAAGACTAGATTCTCCTCATTCTTTTCCTTCCTTGTCTCGCTTCCCCATTTCCCAGTAGTGCTTTCTGGGGCCACCACCCCAAGAAACGACTGCACGCTTTTCTTGTCTGAGAGTCTACTTCTGCAGAAACTCAACTAAGACAGCAGGACTGTAACTGAGCAGGATCCTATGGGGTCTTCCCGGAGCCACACCCCTCCCCCCACCCCACGTCTTCCACCTGCCTCTTGTTTATAGAAAAACCTTAGCCTCTTAGGCCTTCCCAGTTGCAAAGAATAAATTTAATCAGAGAAGTGATAAAATGCAAAAACAAAGGAAGACAGTCAAGCAGGACAAAATAATAATAGTTTAGCCATTAAACAAAGTCAAGGACCTTCAGTTCCTCCTCAAGGGCTGTAGGTAATGTTCTGAGCTGTGTCCTTTGAGCTGTTTTGCAGCTACTGAAACCTCCACCAGGTGGAAGAGGTTCACGGTTTGCTGCCCACGAGCACACAGACCACACACTGCTTAGAACCAGAAGGTTGATGATGTTGACTCCCGATTACCTCACCACCAACCAATCAGAAGAATGTCCACGAGCTGATCACACATCCCACAACCCCTTCCCTCACCCTGTCTTTAAAATCCTGTCCCTGGAAGCTGTCAGGGAGGTCAGCTGCCTGGACTCTTTGCTGGGTGCCCTGCAATTCATGCTGTACTTTCCTTCACTAGAGCCCGGTATCGGTGGAGTGGCTTTATTGCACTCGGGCAAGCAGACTCAAGTTTTGTTCAGTAACAGGACCGTGTCCTCCTCCCACGCCTACCCCCGAGTACAGACCACCAGAATGAATCAGCTGACACCCTCTGCTGTCTGTAGGGCTTGGGGGGAGAATCCGGGCTGTGCTCAGAGTGAGTGATGAGCCAGGACCCTCAGACTATGGGCCCAAGCCTGTCCATTGGTCTCGTTGATGAAGCTCAGATGGGACCAGTGCCCCTCCCAGCATCCTGGAGATAATCTCCAAGCCGCTCCCGTGTAAGGCATTTACAGCAACCCTGAGAGCTCTCTTTCTCCCATTTAGTTCTCAGCAGGTAGCATCAATGCTGCTTTTCTCTTCTTAGTTGAGTCAGTGTTTCTCCACAGGGAGTGCTATTTTCATAAATTTGTGGTTTTGGATAGCCCATGGTTCCGGGCCCTGGTTTTGACTTGTAACAGCCAGTGGGTCCCTCTCGGGGGCACAGCGACTCAATCACCGGCACAGCAGCCCCTGTTGCTCCTCCCCTCGACAGGCCGAGTGAGCAGGGAACTTCTCCACCCTCCCACTCCTCTGTGACTCAGAACAGGAGTGGCTCCCCCTGGGCCAGTCAATGTTTCTATGGTTGCACCGGAAATTTCCACGTGGGATGAAAGCTTTGCTATGACTCACACCTTGAGACAGACATCTTCCTTCATTAGGTACATCTGCTGGGCTGCAGTGTGTCAGGCACTGTGGTAAGTGTTGGGGATACAGAAAAGAGGCTGGTGAGGCAAATGCCCCTGGGATCACATGGTCCATTGGGGGAGGCATTCCAGCTCACAGCGGGCTGGGCTCAGCACTCAGAGGCAGAGGGTGGTTGAGAGCCGACTCAGAGCCGGACTTCCTGAGTTCAAAGCCAGTCTCTGCCCCTTACAAGCTTTGTGACCCTGGGCAAGGTACTTAACCTTTCTGAGCCTCAGCCCTTCCTTGAATACAAAAATGGAGGTATTCATGTCAAGTGTGGAGAACAGTGCCCAGCCTTAAAATAGGAATCATTGGCAAATGTACCCACCCTTTGGAAGAGGTCAAGCGCCCAAGACAAGCAGAATGATCCCAGGCAGCAGCTCTGTATGCAAGAAACCACATCCTCAAGAGACCAGGAAAGGGAAGACACCCTCCCACTCAGAGAGCAGTTGCTAAATTCAACAACGACGAAGAGATATGACTGAGACCTACAGATTGGCAGTGGAAATATTCAGGCTGTGCAGGCAAGCACCCCTGGAGTTCTCAAAAATACTTCAGGAGGGGCCCTAGGAATATCTAGAATGCCTGCTCAGTGTGCAGATGGGGGCTAAGAGCTGTTCTGTGAGCAGAAGCTGTAATGAGCCGCCCATCTACAGGCTGGTGGAGGGACGTGGAGGTATCTCAGTTACGACGGTGAGCTAGAGGGAGCACCACACTAGGAACACCAGCCAGACCTCTGCTACTGCTCCCCCGTCAACTCTCAGAGGGATGGTGACCTCCTTCCCTCTCAGAGCTAGACTTCCCCTTCCTAAAGGGTCCCTTGAGCTCTGAAACCTAGGATGGAGAGTCTCAAAGTGATGGGGTGTCAATATCTCTTTGAGATTCTGCTTTTAATTCTTTGGGATATCTAGCCAGGAGTGGGACTGCTGGATTATATGGTAGGTCCATTTTTTATTGTTTTCAGGAACCTCCATACTGTTTTCCATAGTGGCTGCACCAATGACATTCCCACGAACACTGTATGACTTGTTGTCTTCGCTTTTTTTTGATAATAACCATCCTAACAGGTGTGATATGATGTCTAATTATGCTTTTGATTTGCATTTCCCTGATGATTAGCCATGTTGAGCATCTTTTTATTACCTATTGGCCATTGGTATCTCTTCTTTAGATGTCTATTCAAGCCCTTTGTCCATTTTTTAATTGAGTTATTTGGGGTTTTTTGCTTTTGAGTTGTAGGAGCTCCTTATATACTTCATATATTAATGCCTTATCTGATACAGTGTGCAAATATTTTGCCTTTTCACTCTATTGACTGTTTCTGTTACTGTGTAGCTCTTTTATTTTATGTAATCACATTTGCCTATTTTTGCTCTTGTTACCTGTGCTTTTGGTTTCATATCCAAGAAATCATTGTCAAGACCAATGTCATGAAGATTTTTCCCTATGTTTTCTTCTAGTTTTATGGTTTCAAGTCTCATATTTAAGTCTTTAATCCATTTTGAGTTGATATTTCTGTATGGTATAAGTGTCCAATTTCATTCTTGTGCACATGGATATCCAGTTTTCCCAATATCGTTTGTTGAAGAGACTATCCTTTCCCCATTGTGAATTTTTGGCACTCTTATCAAAGATCAGCTGACTGTATATGCATGGGTTTATTTCTGGGGTCTCTATTCTCTTCCATTGCTCCATATGTCTGTTTTTATGCCTGTACCATATTGTTTTAATTGCTGTTGCTTTGTAATATAATTTAAAATCAGGAAGTGTGATGCCTCCAGCTTTGTACTTCTTTCTGAAGATTGTTTTGGCTATTCAGGATCCCTTATGGCTCCATATGAATTTTAGGAGTATTTTTTCTACCTCTGTAAAAAAAATTCCAGTGGGATTTTGATAGGGATTGCATTGAATCTGTAGATCCCTTGAATAGTATGGACATTTTAACAATATTAAATCTTCTGATCCATGAACATGGGATATCATTGCATTTATTTGTCTCTTCTTTATTTATACTCCCATGTACATTGCAGCATTATTTACAATAGTGAAGATGTGGAAGCAACTAAATGTCCATCGATGGATGATAAATGAATAAAGAAAATGTGGCACGTAAATACAATGGAATGTTACTCAACCTTTTTAAAAAGGAAATCCTGCTATATGCAACAGCATGGATGAACCTGGAAGACACTATGCTCAGTGAAATAAGCTAATCACAGAGGACAAATACTGTAAGATTCTACTTATGTGTAGTATCTAAAATAGACAACTTATGTGTGGTATCTAGTTATGTGTAGTATCTAAAATAGACAAACAGAAGCAGAGAGTAGAATGGTGGTTGCCAGGGGCTGGGGGAAGGGAGAAAGTGGGAGCTGCTATTCAATGGGTCATGCAAAATAAACACCTTCTACAGATCTGCTGCACAACAATGCGCATATAGTTGACAGTACTGTATTGTATACTTAAAATTTTGTTAGAGGGTAGATCTCATGTGAAGTGTTCTTACCACAATTTTAAAAGGGGGGGCAAAATATCTAAATAGATATTTCTCCCAAAAAGATAGGAAAATGGCCAATAAGCCCATGAAAAGATGCTCAATATCACTAGCCATCAAGGAAATGCAAATCAAAACCACGATGAGCTACCACTTCACACCCACTAGAATGGCTATAATCAAAAAGGCATATAACACCATGCACTGGCAAAGGTGTGGGGAAACTAGAACCCTCATACGTTGTGGATACAAATATGAAGTGGTGCAGCCACTCTGTAAAACAGTCTTGCAGTTATTCAAAGGATTGACCATAGAGTTACAGTATAACTCAGCAATTCCAGTCCTGGAAATATATACTCAAGAGAAATGAAAACACATATCCTCATAAAAATTTGTACACAAATGTTCAAAGAAACATTATTCACAATAACCAAGAAGTGGAAACGATCCAAATGGCTGTCAACTGATGAATGAATAAAATGTGGTATAGTCATAAAAGAGAACATTATTCAATAAAGAGGAACGAAGTACTGATAATGCTATGATATTGGTGAACCTTGAAAACATTATGCTCTACTTTAAAATGTATATCTCAGAAATAACTAAATTTCCTTGTCAATTGCATTATTATGAACTTTCATCAAAAAAAAACCCATTATGCTCAGTGAAAGAAGCCATTCAAAAGGCCATCTTTTCTATGATTTTATTTATATGAAATGTCCAGAACAGGCAAATCCACAGACATAAAAGCAAATTAGTGGTTGCCTAGGGCAAGGGTGCGAGTAGGGAGGAAGGGGGAGGTACCTGCTAATGTGTATAGGATTTCTTTTTGGAGTGATGAAAATGTCCTAAAATTAATTATGGTGATGACTGCCCAACTCTATGGATATACTAAAAACCACTGAATTGTATACTTTAAATGGTTGAAGTGTATGATATATGAATTATATCTCAATAAAAGTGTTGTTTAAAAAATTCAATGGAATGGGTGTGCTTGTTTAAAAATTAGGATTTCTGGGCCACACAAAAGTGCTTACTTCATGTTGGGGACCAGAAATCTGTATGTTCAGCCAGCTCCCCACAAGATTCCAGTACACTTTGAGAACCACTTGCTCTAGGAACGGGGGAACTTCTTTTTTTTTTCTTCTGTGACTGCAGTTAGGCCCTGGGGGCTGATTTTTTTTGTTTGTTTTATTTTACAGAAGTAGCTTCAGATTCCCTTTAAGAATTCTATTTATGAAACTTGCCTTCAGCCTGGCAGAAGTTATTAAGGTGCTAAAAGAGAGTTTTTATGATTTTAATTAGAAACAGGCAGTGGAGCCCATGTAAAACTTCCCTATTGCCTTGGCAGTAAAGGTCCCTATTCCCTAAAGGAGAGGCCAAAGGACATAGGAAGGCCCTTCTGGAAAGGTAGGAAACCATGATTTGCTGAGAACCTACTGCATGCTAGCAGCTTCAATATACATCACCATATTCATACCCTGTGAGGTGGATATTGTCAAGCTCTGTTTGGTTCAAATAATTTAAGGGTCTAATTCTGAGCCACAAAAATCAGTGACCATTTCACTTATATTTTACTGCATTAAAAACTACCGTAGAACTTAGTGGCATAAGACAGCTCTTTTATTATGCTCATGTACCCTGTGGATCAGGCATTAGGCAGGGCAGAGGGAAGGAGGCTTGCCTGTACTCCTTCATGTCCATGTGTCCTGAGCTTCCTCACAATATGGCAGCTTCAGTATTCTTAGGTGATGGTTGAGGGAACAAAATGTGAGAATCCCAAGAGAACCAGGAGGAAGCTATATCTCCTCTTATGACCTACCCTTGGAAGTCACATATCATTTCCATCGTATTCTACCAGTCATCCAGTCGCAAGGTAAATCCAGATTCAACGAAAGGGGACATAGACCCCAATTCAATAAGAGGACCGTCAGAGAATTTGCAGGCAGATTCTGAGCCGGTATCTGGGCTCCTTGCCAGATTCAGGAAGAAGTGACTTTTCCATAAGAAAAACATCATGTCTTGAATTTTATTATGAACTGTCCTAGTCAGGGGTTCATCACTTTCTTACCTCCCTCAGGGACTAGAATAAAGGGACTTCTGGCCCTGCCCAGCCTCCGAGTTGCTCCTTAGAGAGAGGAGCTAGGAATCAGTCAGAACTCTGAGTCCCAACCTATAACACCCAGCAAGCAAACCAGAAAGCCTGACTCCTGCTGTCTTCCTCTCCTGCATCAAGCCGGGAGCCCCACCCCTATCTCCATCCCATCTTCTCCAGGGCAGAGCCTTATCTCCTGAAAGTCTGCGCTGAGAGATCAAGACTAGGAAGGTGAGATGGAAAAGGGATGGATAGGGAGTTTGGGATTAGCAGATGCAAATTATTATATATATGTATAACTAAATCACTTTGCTGTACACCAGATACTAACACAACACTGTAAATCAACTGTACTTCAGTAAAATAGATTTGTTAACAAAAGACTAGGGGGACTTCCCTGGTGGTCCAGTGGTTAAGACTCCACACTCCCAATGCAGGAGGTCCAGGTTTGATCCCTGGTCAGGTAACTAGAGCCCACATGTCGCAACTAAGAGCCCACATGCCACAACTAAGACCTGGCGCAGCCAAATAAATAAATAATTTTTTCTTTTTAAAAAGGACTAGGGGACTTCCCTGGGTGGCACAGTGGTTAAGAATCCACCTGCCAATGCAGGGGACACGGGTTCAAGTCCTGGTCTGGGAAGATCCCACATGCCGCGGAGCCTGTGTGCCACAGCTACTGAGCCTGTGCTCTAGAGCCGCCAAGCCACAACTACTGAGCCCACATGCCATAACTACTGAAGCCTGCGCGCCTAGAGCCCCCGCTCTGCAGCAAGAGAAGTCACCACAATGAGAAGCCCATGCACCGCAACGAAAAGAGTAGCCCCCGCTCGCTGCAACTAGAGAAAGCCTGAGCGCAGCAATGAAGACCCAATACAGCCAAGATAAATAAATAATTTTTTTAAAAAAAGGACTAGGAAGGTGATATTGGGCATCAGGAAAAGTGCTGAATACAGAGTCAGCAGATAAAATATCAAGCCCTGCCTCCCTTGATACTAAAAGGTAATGGCCATGGGTTTTTAGATGGTCCACAAGGATCCACTGTCACCCAGAAAAGATGACTGACAATTTCCCAGGATAATTCACCAAGTGTAGCTGTCTAATTGTAGCCCCGATTTTCAGGATCTTGTCCTTGGCCACAACTAAATGGTGTGGCCATCCCTTAAGGCTAGACTCACATTCACCAAGCTTACAATAAGCTGATGCATATACCCAAGTGCTAACATTTAAATTCACCACGAGAAGTGCAATGGCTAAATCATCCATCATCTATCCATAGAGAATCTGTAAGGGAGGCCAGTTCATCACCAGACAGTTGTCATGTGATGTGGGCTCAGTGCAAGTGGAGCTGGCTATGTGACCAGGATAGGCGACAAGCTGGATAGAGAGAGCCTGATGGTCTGTCTCCCAAAGAGGTACTTATCTCAGTAGCAAACTCTCTGACAGCCCGGACAGCAGTCCCCCAGTGGGGATCACATATCCTCAGCCAACAGCCTCCAGGGCTCCCTGTTTGCAAGACTGGGGCTGATTCTAGTCCCCCACCCCCACCTTACCCCACCAAGTTAACAGACATGGCAGTGTCACCCGTTGGGCTGTACCAAAGATCTTTTCCCACTCCTGGTCTAAATGACATTATGTATTTAGGGCAACTTCCCAAACCGGTGTCTCTTGACCTCAGCAAGTTATTTTTTCACACCAAGCTTCCATTTTTCCACTGGAGAAACTAGGTAGGGTGATGTAAGAATTAGCTCACAAGGCACATCGCAGAGCCTGGCTCACAGGAGGCACTCAGGAAATGGCAGCTGGTAATTCTATGTGATACATGAATGATGGTGTCAGATATCCCAGCTCAGCTCAGGGAGGGCTGGCCCCTAGCTGCCGTGATGGCCCCAGAGGAACTGAGTCCCTTATGCATATTTCCGTGGCTGCAGGCAGAGCCAGGCGTCTTGGGTGCACCCCACCCCATCCCCCTACCTGCCCCCGGACACACACACTTTCATGTGACAACCTTTTCAATGTGTACACATAACCAGCAGTGTTCTTCCTCAGCTTAACAAAACAAATTGGTCAAGAGTCAACACAGGTCTTAATTACAGGCTCTGCACTGGAAGACTGATGGTGGAAGATGAAGAGGGAAGCGCAGGCCCTCGATGGGCGCCTGTAATGAGGTGTCACTGGTCCCCACAGTAAGTCATTTATAAACATGGTCTCCCGTCTGCGGCTGTCAGCATCCCCGACAGAGCTTAATGAGCTGCTTCTTCCTGCCCCGGGGTTAATGTCAGAAGCTGATCATGTTTTCTGTTGCAAGAGGCACTGCCTGGTGGTGAATTTCATCTACAAATGTCCCCATTCTCTCAGGAAATGTATTTTCCCCAAATTTTTGGCAGGTATACACACTGAATTTCCCTCTGGGGCCTCTCAACCTCCAGAAAGTGCCGTTGCTGGATTCTCCATTTGCAGCCTCTTTCCTTGGCTTGGGTGGGTTCAGGAGAAGAGTCCGTCAAGCCTGGAGTTTGGGTCCTGGAGTGAGGTGGTTAAAAAGGGAGCCTTAGGGCTTCCCTGGTGGCGCAGTGGTTGAGAGTCTGCCTGCCAGTGCAGGAGATGCGGGTTCGGGCCCTGGTCTGGGAGGATGCCACATGCCGAGGAGTGACTAGGCCCGTGAGCCACAACTACTGAGCCTGCGTGTCTGGAGCCTGTGCTCCGCAACGAGAGGCCGCGACAGTAGAGGCCCGCGCGCCGCGATGAAGAGTGGCCCCAGCTCGCCACAACTAGAGAAAGCCCTTGCACAGAAACGAAGACCCAACACAGCCAAAACTAAATTAATTTTTTTTAAAAAAAGGGGAGCCTTGGCATCTGACTATGCAGGTTTGGATCCTGGCTCTTCTATTCACAAACTAGATGACCTCTCTCAGTTTCCTCATCTGTAAATTGGGAGCAATGAGAGATAAAAGAAGGCCCTTCCATCTGGTGCAGCAGCACGGTGTGCTGTGTTTCACCACACTGGCTCTAACCAGCTGAGGCTAATAACCACCTATGGACTTGGAGAGACCCCAGATCAAAAGACCATCCACAGACCTAACTGAAGGCTCTTTCTTAACCAATACACAGTGAGACTTACATTAACTGACCATGTACAAAAGCCAATGGACTCATTCCGTCCAATCCGGGTGCAAATGGCAACTCTTAATTAACATAGTCACAATGAACCTCCCTTCCCTAGCACATAAAATTCCCTGACATTTTCCCTTCCAGAAGCCACTCGATGAATTTCCTCCACTGCGTGTCTTCCATTGACTAATAAATAAGTAAACTTGGTACTCAACCTTCTAATCACTGAGATAGCCTTTGTTTTTCCTTTAACAGCACCTCCCTCAATAAGAGTACTTTCTCATGTAGGCAAAATAAGGCTCCCCAAAGACGTCCATGTCCTGCTCCTCGGGATCTGGGAATATGGCAAGTCACCTGACAAAGGATAATTAAGATTGGCAGGTGGAATTAAGCTTGCTGACCTGCTAATCTTAGGATAAATAGATTAGCCTGGATAATCCTGGTGGACCCAATGTAATCATAAGCATCTTTAAAGGGGGAAGAGGGAGGCAGGAGAGAACCAAAGCATTGGCAGCTGAGACGGACTCAACTGATGTTGCTGGCTTTGAAGATGGAAGGGGCCATGAACCAAGAAATGCGGGTGCCCTCCAGAAGCTAGAAAGGGCAAGGAAATTAATCTCCCCTAGAGCTTCCAGAAAGGATGACAGCCCTACCAACACCTTGATTTTTGCCTAGTGAGAGTCAGACTCCTGAGCTCCAGAACTGCAGGATAATAAGTTTGTGTTGTTTTAAGCCATTATGTTTGTGGTGGTTTATCACAGCAGGTGTAAGAGATGAATGCAGGTATCCCCCTCATGAGGTTTCTGGTGAGCTCTTACAGGTAAAGTGCTTAGACCATGCCTGGCAAATCCTAAGTGTTCGATTAATATTACTATGATTTTTAATAATGCTGTCAATTTCTTCATTATAGAGCTTCTCACCTCCTCCCTCCCTTTGACCATTCCCACAGCTCAGCTCCTGCCAACAGAAGTGAAGGAAGAAGAGCTGACCTTTCCTGAGCACTTCCTGTGACCAGGCACAGTGCCGGGCACCTGGTCCAGCACTTGGCACCTGCCCTCTCAGTGGGTGAGTGTTCTGGAATCACCTTCTCTAGAAAACCAACCAAATCTGGGCCCCAATAATGGTAAGCGCCCAGTTATAAATCATCGGCCATCTGGGGCATCTGAACAAGCATCATCAATTACACTCATCCAACCCTTCTCCAAACGCAAGTATGAGGCACTGCTCTGTTAGGCGTTCTCACATCATCAACTGTCAGGGAAGCTGAGCTGCCCTCGGAGCCCAAGCTGAGCAGGTCCCTGCCTCTTCCCGGCTCCAGAGCTCTTGACTCATCCCCTCCTTTCAGGACCAATGGCCCCATGATTTCCTTATTCATCTGCCTCCTCATTTGACTGTGACCAACTTGAGGACCCAGCCAGTGCCTAGCCCTGGCACAAGTGTGTCAGCAAGTCTTCGTCGCATGAAGGAAGGGGAAGGTATAGATCATTTTTATTTGTTCCTTGAAAAAAAGCAGGAGCTCTCCACAGCAATGCTTAGATTAACAACTTGGGCTTCTCCAAGGTCCTTGCCAGGGCCAGGACCAGGACAAGGGTGAGGCAAGAGAAGAACCCAGGGTGTGAACTTTAAAAAGGTACTCCCTCTCCGGGGCTAACCTGTACTGGGACAAACCCAAGAGTGAGGGCTCTGTACATCTGACACCTTAGATGTCCCAGCCCCGCCCACTGCAGTCAGATACTGCGTCACCAGCCACTGTTACTGGAGCTTGAAGCAAATCTCATTAAACTCCTTAATGATAAATAAGTCAATTGTCCAACATCACTGAAAGATGAAGAATTTAGACTGGTAAGGATATGCTATGCTGTGATAACAAATTAATCCTGAATTTTTAGTGGCTTAACAGAGCAGTTGATTTCCCACTCATGTTCCATGTCCACAGTGGCTCAGCGAGGGAGCTCTGAGTGGTCTAGGGCAGTGACTCTCAAACTTTGGGGTGCAGAAGCATTAGCTAAGACCTTTGTTTAAAATTCAGGTTCTTCATCCCTACCTCCCAAGGTTCGGATTCGGTAGGTCTTGGGAAAGCCCAGGCGTTTATATTTTTTTGCACATTCCCCAGGTAATTTAGATGCAGGTGCTCTGTGGACTGGATCCAGCCAGGCAAACCATTTCCACCTAACAGCTGGGCCCTGCCAGTGCCACATATGGTCTGACCCCAGAGCACTCACGGATCTAGCAAAAGGCTGGGAGTTCGGGTAATCTTCCTGAAGAGGCACAGACTTGGATGGGCTCGTCTTAAGTGGGGAGAGCCTGCCATCACTGGGGATTCTCAGTGGGTAGCTATAGCCCAAGGCATGGAACACCTGTTATAAAGACAACTGTAGCCAAGGGGGGAGGGGGCTACCCATCCCCAGGGAGCCAGACACCACACCACAGACATTTCTGTAAGCCAGGAGGGCTGTGGCACTGGACAGAGCAAATTGCAGCACAAGCCTCTGTGAGTTGGAAACGAATCCAGCATTGAGTAGAGCTGAAAACACTGACAAGAAAGCTGGTCAGTGAGGTGGGGCAATGACCCCCCCAAGGCATGGGAACCCTATTTTGTGCAACTTAGGAAGAAACATTTCATCTCTCAGCAGCTGGTATGAGAAGTCGTTCATAGGAGGGGACTTCTGTACTGAAAAGCAGCTCTGATGGGCACCTTGGGGGTTGAAGCGAGCAATACACCAGGGGTCAGGCAAAACATGGAAATGATTCCAAAGAACACACACACACACCAAAAAAAAAAAAAGGAAGAGGAAGACAAAAGGCCGAGGGAGGCCTCCTGGCAGAAGAATGAATGGGAAGGAATCCGAGTAAGCTAAAAAGTGTCTATCAGGTAGTTTGCTGCATGGTGTGCCGTAAGACCACATCCTTGGTCTCATCTCCAGTGAAATCCCCATTGCTCACTCACATTGGGAAGAGTGGGTTTTCTTTGGGGGAGGGAGGTGGAAGGCTCCCACCTCAGGAGGGCTGAGCCCTTTGTCAAGAGTGCAAATCAGCGGGTGGAGAGCCATCCTCCCTGCTCCACTCTGGGCCACTCTGCAGTCTAGAGGCTCCGGCCCCTCCAAATGGTCTTGGAAGAACTCCTGGGCCTCTCTGAGCAGAGGAAGAAGCAATCACACCTGGAGAAATCACGAAGCAGCCCCAGTGCCTGGCAGGACTGAGAGGGACAGTGATGGTTAACTGAAGACTGTGCCTAACCGATTAGGCTGTGATTAACCAATGAGAGGCGTGCAACCCAGGAAGTGGGCTTGATGCTACATGCAGGCGAGGCAGCCCCTGGAAGCTCTTTAAATATTTGGGGCTTGGAGCTATGCACATGCAGGAAGGAGCTGGGAGTCGGGGTAATTTGGACCATGCCACTAACCTAAACAATCGGCCATGAGAGTAAATGTAATAAGAGTAATAATAATAACTAATAGTAGTTAATGCTTATGTAAACCTACTAGGTGCGGTTGTTTATTAACGTATCCATTCCCACAACAAATTATGATTTAAGTATATTATTGTCACCATTGTATGAAGAAACTGAGCCCAGGGAGAGCGAGTTGCTTAAGGGTGCACAGCCCGCAATAGCAGAGCCATCATTTGAATGTAAGCCGCATGCCTTTGATATCTGTGTTCCAAACCATTGCCCTCTGATATATGTAAAAGTGCTTTATTAAATAAATTGTAAAGTGCTGAGCAATGTTACGTATCACTGGCTCCTGAATATCTAGACAAGAGATATTAAAACGTAAGAAAGCAAAAACCGACCCGTAGCTCTGAAGGACTTTCAGAGAGGTAGAGAAAATTGTGACGTAAAGATACTCCCACCTAGGGCTTCCCTGGTGGTGCAGTGGTTGGGAGTCCACCTGCCGGTGCAGGGGACGCGGGTTCGTGCCCCGGTCCGGGGGGATCCCACATGCCGCAGAGCGGCTGGGCCCGTGAGCCATGGCCGCTGAGCCTGCGCGTCCGGAGCCTGTGCTCCGCAACGGGAGAGGCCGCAACAGTGAGAGGCCCGCATACCGCAAAAAAAAAAAAAAAAAAAAAAAAAAGATACTCCCACCTAACCTGCAGCCTTCCCCAGGTGGGCAAAATCGTTCACCATGCCCAACACAGCCGCCCTGCTTCACAGTAACAATTGCTGTTCTGGGCACTTCTCTTTGGCAGATCAAAAAAAAAAAAAAAAAATCAGTCAATCCTTAGGAATTGCTATGAACCAGATCAAGCATTGTTTATACCCAGGAAGTCACAGAACTGGGCAAAGAAGACAAAATAAGAAGCCTAGAGGGTCAGTTCTGGGCTTTTTCAGCACAGAGAGTCAGTAAACAGAGACAGTCCCGGTTAAAGGGGGAAAGTGAGCACAGACCAATACAGAGGTCACCAGGAGATGCCAGAAAGGAGATGCCAAAAAGAGTAAGAGTTGAGTGACAGAAGCTGAGGGTCCTGTGTGAGCACAGCCAGGAATAACCGCGTCAGCTGCAGGCAGTCTGACCAAATCTGCTGAGCCCCATCCACTGGAAAGCCCCTAGTCCCAGGTGCAAAGGCTCTGCCCAGCATCAAAAACACGGCAGTGAAACGCCTCCTCCTGGTGACTCTAGGCCCAAAGATCAGAACAATTCAAGCTTTGCCTGCACCGTAGCCAAGATCAGGCCCCCTGGAGGCTCGTGATGTGTCCCTCCAGCTCTGACAGGGGAAGGAGATAGCACGGGAATGTCCTTGCATCATGTGAGAAAGGCTTTCCTGATCTCTGTCTGCATTTCATCTTTGTTGATATATTTATATCAGATCTTGATCATCACACTTGCCTACAATTTAGGCTGTTTTCCTTCCAAACACACTAAATACGTGTTACCGCTAAGAAACTGAGTTCTCAATTTACACTGTTTTGCACTCATTTCTTAAAACTTCTTGTGCCATCTCAGTGTGAACCACAAAGCCAACCCTGACGGTACTGCGATCTGGACCACGAGGGAAGCAAGCAGGCATCCACCCCTAAGAGCTCTTTTAGAGATGCTTAGATCTCTGCAGTCATCCTCATGTTCCATAAATGCTAGGAACCACAGAGAAAGCCAAGAGGGGCCTTCGTTCAACTTTAAACAAATCCAGATAAGCAGACCCCAGGCCAACCCATCCCGACTGCAAAAGACCCCAACAGTCTACCACCCTCCCCTATTCCATGCACATGAGACCCAGGACAAAGATGTCCTGTGCGATCTCCCAAGACTGGACCTGCTCACACAGCCCATCCCTCCTGTCCATGACAGGTTTGAAGGTGGCTCTTGTGGTGTCCTCCCCTTTAAGAATGAAGCACTTTGACCTTGACTAGAATAGCAAGAAATCTTCTCTTGAGACTGCGCTCTGAGAAGCAAAGCACTAGGCAGAATGGTCCCAGACAAACCCAGTCTCTGCAGTTAGCTCCCCAGATCATCCCCCTGCACCCCGAAACACAGCAGGACTCAACACCTGGGGGAGGGAAGGGGGTGGGAGCGTCACAAAAGAGTCTGCACTGGAAGAGTTTTCGTGCACTCAGGGAGCCGTGGAAGCGCCTTCCCAGCGCCCACGTGTGAATCCCACACTCCTCTCCACCACTTTCTACTGAGTAGCAGGGCCAGATTCTCCCCCTGGAGCCTGGGTCTCTCCATGTTTGCCTTGGCTTCATTCTCTTCCTGTTCCCACTTTTCTAATTCGCCTGCTTCCATGCATTTGCTGCCACACAGGTGCCCTTCCACCCGGATTCTACTTTACCCGTCCTTCCAGGCCCCACTCAAACCCCACCTTCTCCACAGTTCCCTCACGTATCCCCCAAGCTGGGCTCACTCTTGTGTTTCTGCATCACACCTGGTACTCCTACTGGGATTCTTCATTACCTGGGGTATAACTTTTCATGTGCTTATAAGAACAACCTGTATTCCAGTCCAGGTTCCCCTGACACATAAGCTGTGTCACCTGGGGAAAGCTGCTTTACCTCTCTGATCCTGACTCCCGATTTGTAAAATGAAGACTGTAAAGTCTACCTTCCAAACCGCTGGGGAGATGAAAGCAAATCACATGGATAGCTCACCTAGCACAGCGCCTGGCATGCAAACATTGCCCCGTGAATGTCAGTGAAGCACGATCCTGTAGGGTTTGAGTGGATGGGCTCTGGAGCTGGGCTACCTGGATTGATTCCCTGGTTTTATAACTTTCGAGTTCTGTGACCTTAGACAAGCTACAAGCTACTCATCCTTTCTGTGCCTGAGTTTCCTGCTCTTAAAATGAGAAGAATAGAACCTAACTTGTGAGGCATGCTGGTGATGCAGGGAGTTCAATCCGATGGACGGCTTAGAAGGGTGCGTAAGCGTTAGCTCTTGTTGCTGGCAGCCCCACACTCCCCTCCTGGAAGGCAGGGCCACGCCCCCGACGCCTTAGCAATCCACACCTCATCCAGCATCCCACCTGGTCGCCACAGAGGAACTGAGTCAAACCGCAATCACCTACCTCAATCCTCCTCCAAACCATGCACCTCCAGCCAGCAGGGAAGATTTTGCCAGACGCAGTCAGGTAACACCCACGTCTTCAGTGTCCTTCCATCACCTATCTTCACGTCCCGAGATGGCAGAATCAGAACACTGAGCCGTCTCACTCAGTTGTGCATTCCACAGATGGGGAGAGAGGAGCACAGAGGCCAAGAAATTCCCCTGGAGTCACACAGTAATTACATTTTCTCTCAGCCTGACTTTCCCGGCAGGAATGGCTGCCCTTGTCAGTTTCTTCCCTTCCTGCTCCAGTCCCAGCCCCCGGGGCTTTGCTGGGCATTGCTCACAAACCAGGGGTGATACTTCACGCCAAGCTCGAGTTGCCGGCAGGCCACGGTCAGCACAGGAGAAGCAGAGGTCTTATATGAGAGGCCCCTCCTTCTGGCGGAAGGGCCTCTGTGCCCCTCCCCACATTATCGCATTATTGGCTCCAGCTCTGGGCCCAGCATCCCCTGCAGCCTGGGCTGGCCACAGGCTGGGGGCACCACGATGTGAACGCTGCACCAATTCCTGGCTGGGCGGTGAGCGGCAGATTCACATCTTTCACATCCTTTTACCCTCACAGCCGCCCAGCAAGGCAGCATCTCACTCCTTTCTACAGATGAAGGTGATGAGGTCACGGGGCAGGGGAGGAACTGACTTGATCCAGTTTTCACAGTTCACTCGGAGGTTCCAAGGATCCGTTTATAAGTGGAGAGACTGGTCCATAGTGAGAACCGGGAATGCCCGTTGCTCCGCTGTGTTGCCCTGGGGGAGCCATTTCCTCCAGCCACACTCAGTTTCCCACCTGAACAACAAAGACTTGGTTAAAGAATCTCCAAGAGAGTGTCCCTTCATCTCTGACATTATCACCAAAAGGGTGATCCCATATACTTGGCAACCCACAGCCACCCCCAAATGAGTCATTCCAGCCGGAGGTCTTGGGGTCCCACTGATTCTTTGCTTCTTCCATAAGGTGCATTTAAAAAAAAAAACAACCCTCTTTCTGCTGATTTGCAAGTTGCCTTCAGGTGCACCTGGAGGTGTTCTCTGCCCTTCTCTTTCCCACTTCCTTGCCTTTTCATTTTCACCCAGCCTGTGGCTATCCCAGGCCTGGACCTCCTCATGCTGCACTTTTAAGTGGTCTCCAGGATTCCTGCTGTTATCGACTTTTAAACCCAATCATCATCTTATTTGTAAAGCACTGTTAGAGGTGCAATGGAGTGGAATGAGCACCAGCTGAGGAATCAGGCACACCCAGGAAGGACGCCAGGCTCTGCCACTCACCAGCCCGGACAAGTTAGGGAGCTTCTCTGAGCCTCAGTTTCCCCATCCTTAAATGGGAGTGATGATAGCAATCCCATGGTTGTGAAAACTGCCTAAGATCATACATGTGCCTGGCACACAGCAAGCTCTCAATAAACCTCAGCTGTGAGTCTTATTAAAGAGCTTGCTGCCCCAATGAGGAGTAAACAGATGCTCTTAGTACCCTGCTCACTCATCCCGTCATCCTACCCCAGACGTCATCTGTAGACAGTTCCTGTGTGCACAAATGTCTACAGGACAGTGCTGGGGAATTAACACCCCAGGAACAGGCCGAAATCACTGAAGAATGGGAGTTGGTCGATAAATTTCCAAGCTTCCTCACCCCAGTGCATCAATCCTGAGCTGTGTCCCATGCCACCTCTCAGAAAGCTCCAGTGGGATTGAGCCGCAGTTACCCACAGCCAGAACCTGCTCCCCCTGACTTCCCCCCTCGGTCACAGTTCATCCTGCTGTCCCCTCCCCCATAAACTGCTTGCCCCCAAACCTTTATCTCAAGGTCTACTTTGGGGAGAACACAAACTAAGGTAGGGGCTTCCCTGGTGGCGCAGTGGTTGCGAGTCCGCCTGCCGATGCAGGGGACACGGGTTCATGCCCCAGTCCGGGAAGATCCCACATGCCGCGGAGCGGCTGGGCCCATGAGCCATGGCCACTGAGCCTGCGCGTCCAGAGCCTGTGCTCCACAACGGGAGAGGCCACAACAGTGAGAGGCCCGCGTACCGCAAAAAAAAAAAAAAAAAAAAAGAAATGAATCCTGCCAACAACCAGTGAGCTGGGAGGCCATCCTTCCCCAGTCAATCCCTCAGACGAGCCTACAGCCTCAGCCAACACCTGCAGCCTCCGAAAGACCCTAAAGCAAAGGTCAGGCTGTTCCCAGGTTCCTGACCCACAGAAACTGCGTGATAATAAATGTGTGTTGTCTTAAGCTACTCAATTTGGGGGTAAACTGATACGCAGCAATAGATAATAGTACACCTAGTCTACCGATTCTGATAACATGTAATTAGAACTCAGGGTCATGAGTCATACACAGTCATTCTACAGTCAGCAACAGGGAGGAGGCAAGACAATTAGTTTGGGAGATAACCTTGTGTCGCATCACGAATAATAGTAAGCAATATTCCTGGCAAGGATATCCTGTGCATGCACGCCCCCCAGTGAGATTGAATGTCATCTCATTCAATCCACACCACAACCTGTAATGTTGGCACTACTCCAATCCCTGTTTTATAGATGAAGAAATTGAGATTCAGAGAGTTTAAGTAAGTTATCCGAGCTCACAAAGACAGCGCTGAAAACCAGGATTTT
This sequence comes from Pseudorca crassidens, assembly GCF_039906515.1. Taxonomy (NCBI): domain Eukaryota; kingdom Metazoa; phylum Chordata; class Mammalia; order Artiodactyla; family Delphinidae; genus Pseudorca; species Pseudorca crassidens. The sequence continues at coordinate 71,412,023 of NC_090310.1, read as the reverse complement.
AACCCAAGCCTCTAACTTCAGAACCTTCCCGCTAAGCACTGCATTATAACCCTGACTAGGCTACCAATAGGGTAGGAGCCCTTTACAGTCTATGAGAAGGAGGGCAAGGGTCCACCCCTGACTCTAGTTTCCGCATCTATTATGTGAAGTACAGAAGTTCTAAGGGACCCCTAAGGTCTATGTCTGAGACTGGGGGTGGGGTACAGTGTCAGTAACTCTTTGGTTGGGCCCTATAATCATGCAATAAGATATATGCATCACAGTTTATTATAACATTAATGACAATAAAGAATGATTAGGAGAAGAAAAAAATAAAACTCCTGAGGCAGAGAGAACTGTAGCTTTGAAATCAATTGCAGTGAAGGTTGCTGAATTTACAGACTTAAAGGGTCCAGTATCCCAAGGATTTTTCAGATTCTTGGCCTTCCTATACTTTCTCATTCAGATAACTCTCTGTACAGTAATTCTTTTTTTTAATTTTTTTTTTTTTAATTTGGCTGCACTGGGTCTTAGTTGCAGCATGTGGGATCTTAGTTCCCTGACCAGGGATTGAACCCGGGCCCCCTGTGTTGGGAGCGCAGAGTCTTAACCACTGGACCACCAGGGAAGTCCCTGGATAGTAATTATTTAAGGGGAATCTGATTTTGCATTTAAAACTCCTTAGCCCATCTTATACACTTATTCACTTTTCTGACCTCATCTCCCATGTCGGCCCCAACCACATCTAAGACACACTCTATGTTCTATCCAGTTCAAATTTTGACTATTTCCTCTGGTTTCTATGACTGTTCCACTGTTTAGAATACCCTTTGTCACTTGGCAAACATCTGTTGTTTTACACCTCAATTTGACTATAACTTCTATAAAGCCACTCTGGAAAAACCTTTTGTGCTGTCATGTATTAGTTACCTATTGCTGTGTAACAAATGACCCCAAATGTAGCAGCTTAAAATGACAAGTATTTATTATCTCAGGGTTTCTGGGAGCAGCTTAGCTGGGTGCTTCCAGCTCAAGGTCTTTCTTGAGGTTAGAGCTGAGGTGTCAGGCTGGTCTGCTGACATCTCAAGGCTCAACTGGGGCTGACAGATCCACTTCCGAGCTCACCCTGTGGTTTGTGTTGGCAGGTTTCATTTCCTCACAGGCTGTTGTACAGAGGCCCTCAGTTCCTCACCACTCCTTGGGGGCATAGGTCTGCTCACATTGTGGAAGCTTGCTTCCCTTAACATATGTGATACAGAGAGAGACAGAGACAGAGGGAGGTGTGTCACTTGTCACAGTCTTTTTATAACCTAACTTGACATGACATACATCACTATTGCTGTATTCATTCATTAGAAGGAAGAGTATAAATCCAGCCCACACTCAAAAGGGGGATCAGGTGAGGACATGAATACCAAGAGACAGAGAATCCCTGGAAGCAATCTTAGAGATTGCCTTGTACATAATCACTTCTCATGATCAAGACATTATACTTTTTTATTTATTTGTCTTCTTCCCCTCAGGGACCAGACTGTGAGTACCCAAGTCAGGACTATGTCTTTTTATATAGTTTCCCATTTCTGACACATGCCAGGCAATAAGGAGTGAGTGGCCTTGACACTTTCCTGCCCATTGAGCTGCTCTCCCAGAACCTGGATCAGTATGGGGATCTATGTCCTGTTAACCATCACAGTCTCTCTGATGATGTGTTTGTCCCTGGAATAAGCCCATTTGCCCAAGAGCTCCCTCCTCTGCCTGCTTTCTTCTGGGTCACTGAATGGAGAGATAATCTTCTGGAAGGCAGCTCCCTGCCCAGGTGTGTTTTAGGGTAACCATTACTTTCCTGGCCAGATTGCTCTCCCCCTGCTTCATGACACCTCCCATGAAGACCCCATCCCTCCTTGTGCTTTTCTCTTTCCTGTTGAGTCTTTCTTTCATTTCTTCCTTTCTTTCTCTCTTTCCACTGGCCTACTTCACTGAGTCAAATTCCAGTTTGAAGGAAAGCCAGAACCCTTTGTCCCTCAGTGTAGTGGTGTGTACAAGGCGTATGGAATCAGACTGCTTAGCTTAGAATCCCAGGTCTGCTATTTATACTAGAAGTGTGACCTTAGGCAAGCTATTTAGTTTCTCTGTTCCTCACTTTCCTTATCTGTAAAACTGTGATACTCATAGTAGACATATCTCATAGTGTTGTTGGAAAGATTATGAAATACAAAGAACAGTGCTTGACACACAGTGTTAGAAAGATGCTTTTGCTGGACGAATGAATGATCCTGCCAAATAATGTGCCAGAATAAATTAATAATTACATCTAAGAGGTTAGATGTCCTGTCCAAGGCCACACCGAGAGTTAGTGACAGAGCTGGAAGGAGACCCGGGTCTCCAGACCCCAATTTCTCTGCATCAATCAGGAAAGCGATACTCTCCAAGCTGATGCTTGAGTCATTCTCAACTCACTGCAGTTTTTTATTCTCTCATAAGGATAAGTCAACACTTAAATGAGCAGCATGAGTTTCCTGTTGATGGAGTCAGCTCATGGTAACATCTTTTTCAGTATGTTGACTAATCATAGGAATCTTGAGCTGCCTGTGAGGCTGGGAAAGCAGGTGATTCTATGCCCATCATGAATTGACACAGACATGGGGCCCAGAGGGTGCTCTAAAGGTTCAGATTGGATCCATACCCATCCATCTTGAAGAAATCCTTTGCTGTCACAATATATTAGCTTCCGTCATTTTTGTTTTCATGATGGCTCTGCTGAGAAATGTTGCCAAATTGGTTTGTCATCTGTAAAATGAGGCTGGAACTTGCTCCCACCTTGAGGGAAAGGACTGTTTCTTATCTAACACTGAATGCCCAGCGCCTGAGTAGTACCTGGTGATTACACGCTCTGAAGATCTGCTGAGGAATGATCTTTGAAGTCCCTCCCAACTCCAGCATTTAAAAACACTGACAGCAAAGATAGAGACAGAAAAATAAAACTATTGAAAACAGACACAACAACTCAATGAGTACAGACAGCTCTCTGGGGTCACTCATACACAGGAAAATAGGCTCAAACATCTCAGCAGATTCTGAGGGTACCAGTGGGTTCACTACTTGCTCAACAAATATCCAAAGTGATGATCCCAAGTCACACAGATAGTTCAGTCTTGTTTAAGGAGGCACTGGCTGGTGTTGTATGATTAACCATGTTAACTACAGAACACCTGCCCTGAAGAGATGATCAATGCCCGTTATCTGGTGACCAATAAAACCGCAATAAATTCAGCTCAGCTGACATGTTTTTGGTATCCACTATGCATCAGATACTTTGTGAGTTTTGGTTCTCTGAGAAGTAGACACCCAGATGGGATTAGGTGCAGGACATTCTTGGGGGAAATGCCTATGAAAGGTAAAGGGAGCAATGGCAGGTGGGGAGAGCCCTCAGACAGAGATGCAAGTCTGACACCCACGGGAGAGGCAAGGCAGGATCAAGAAAGAAAAGCTCAGATCACACGCGTTTCTGAGTTAGAGTCAGGCTAGGCATGGAGGAGCTCCATGTCAGGCAAGAATGGTATGGCTCTGGTACTCCTGCAGTGTTCAGTCTTGGGCTAGAAGTGGTCCTAGGGAAGCTTGGCCTGAACTTGAGTGCAGGGAGAATCCAAAGACATAGCAAGGAGGCTGCCAGGTACCCTGCAGCCCGTGCTCTTGAAGGGAGTAGGACATGGACGTGGTGGCCACAGACCCTCCTCTGTTTCAGGGGTAAAGACCTGCCTAAGATCCAGTACTTTCCTTTGAAGAACTTTCTTTTAAAGGAAGAAGATCATGAACAATGAAAAAAATATGAGAAAGGACTCATGTGGCAGAGAAGAATGACTCATTAACTTACTTCAGCAAAGATGGTGCCTTGGAGAAGTCTTCAGAGAGGACGTGACCACTGGTCAAAGGGTTGAGGCGTCATAGCTGGAAAGGGGTGGCAGAAAGTAGATGACCAGATGGTCTGCCCTATGGGAAAGAACAGATTTTAAGAATCCAACTGCCTCAGTCTGTGAAGAGGCAGCCTGAAAGGGGTCCTAATCAAAGTGCACAAATTTATAAAGAGAGGACAGAAAGTGGAAATGAATTTGCTCATCAAATCCGAGAACCAAGGAATAAGGAGAGAGTGTTTCAGAGCAGATGCAGAAAGGCCTGCTTTACACTGAAGGCTGTCACCTTTTACAGATAATCAGAAGGAAATGAAGATGCTATATAGCAATGCCTCAGTCACCTGGCCCTCCCTGGAGAGGAATTTTTCCATGCATATAAAACGTCCATATGGCAGGATGTGATTCTTTTAGGGAAAACTAAAACATAATCATGTTGGAGAGAAAGCTTTCCAGAATAAGTTTGACCAATGCCCTGCCTTCTTAAGCACCATTTAGAAGTTTCCAGGGTGGGACTTCCCTGGCAGTCCAGTGGTTAAGACTTTGCCTTCCAATACAGGGGGTGCAGGTTCGATCCCTGGTCGGGGAGCTAAGATCCCACATGCTTCGCAACCAAAAACCCAAAAACGTAAAGCAGAAGCAATATTGCAACAAATTCAATAAAGACTTAAAAATAAATAAAAGTTTCCAGGTGACTCAGATGAGATCGCTATGAGCATGAGTGACTGTGCTCAGACTTGGTGATATCCTCACATCCAATGAAGCGTGGAAGTAGAGAAGTTCCTACACCAAACGGCTCCGAATACTGCACTCCTGAAGTTGCCTTGTCACCGTCTTCAACCACTATCAAGCAATTGGCGTAGCTTTCCCCCTTCTTTCAAGGAATTTGCTTATAGGAAACTTAGACACACTATCCCTTCTAATTCACTGCTTCTCATTTCCTTTGGGATAGAAAACATGATAACCGTGCTCATCGAAATTATATTTAAGATGAGCCTAAGTATGTTCTGAAGAACTGAGGTTCTCTTCTATAGGTTGATTGATCCACGGAGTCCCTGGCATCTATTTTTGCCACAAACATGAGTTTGTACACATGCGTTGGTGGTAGACGGAGGGGTATTGTTTCTGTATTGGTTCTAAACTGTATTCTAGATAAGGAGATCCTAGGTGATCTCATGATAGACAGTTAAGGGAAACTAGGACTAACATTATTTCATATGCCTCTTCAAACCATGCTCAAAGCTTGAAAGGTAAAACCTGGCTTCGCCTCTGCTTATAGTTTGTGCCCTTGCTGAAAAGACTTCAGTTGAGCAGGAACAGCCATGGCGGGGACTAGCAATCCTGATACGTGGGCTTATTACAAAGACCAGAGAAACGCGGCTGCCCTGCCCCCACCCCCAAGTACATCAGCGTTTGGGAATGAATGAATGAGCAAAGACTGCTGGAGTTTCAACAATGTGTCAGGCACTGAGTTAGATGTTTTCACATACATTATTTCATTTTAAAGATAAGGAAACAGAAGCTCAGAGAAATCAGTGGAGTTGCCCAAGGTCATGCAGCCGGTAAAGGACAGAGCTGAAGCTAGAAGCGTCAGTGCCCTTTCCTTTACATAAAATATCTTGAGGAGCCTGGAAATCCCACCCCACGTGGAAGCAGACTGGGTTAAAGGACGGTATTAGCAACTGTCACTTCCTTCCAAACCAGACATTTGACCCCATCCCTTGGTGCTCGGAGTCCTGTTCCCCATTGGCCTCCCGGGCTCCAACAGTCCACACTTGCTTGGCTTGGAAAAGCATTACATGCCCCCTATAATTTAGCAACTTCAAAACCAGACCCCTCTCTGCCTTTCTCATTTCCCCCCATTATTTACAGCTCACCCTTTTTGAGCCAACCAAGAAAACCTGCTCACAACCCTTCAGATGGTTTGTGCTTCCACTTCTTTCTACACCTTCTCGTTGGGTATGCATCTGTCTCAATAAAAATACATCTCCCTCTCCTCCGTCCACCTGGACTCTTCTCCTCCTTCAAATCCCTCCTCAAACTCATCTCTGGGAATAACTGGTTAAACTCAGCTAACTCTTCTAGTTCCTTAGCACTTGGAAAAAACATGGACACTCAAGTCAGAAAGAACTGGGTTCTAGACCTAAGGTGACCAGCAACGAGCTGTCTGAAAGGCGAGTCACTTTTTTAAACCTGTTTCCTTAGCTGTAAAACAGAGATTTAAACACCTGCACCTTGCCCAACCACAGCAGATACAGTATCTGCTGCATCTGAGTGACTGACTTTGGGAGTCAAACTTCAAGAGTCTGAATCCTGGTGATGGTGCCTTGAGCCAATTACTGAGTTTCTCTAAGCCTCAATTTGCTCATCTGCAAAGAGTTGTGAGGACTGCAAAATGAGGTAATACATGTAAAACACTCAGCAGAATATCTGCATATTGTAATTGCTTAACAAATGTTAGTTGTCGTTATTATTATTATTTATCACCCACCTCATCAAGCGAATGTGAAAGCAATTAAAATAAAAGACAATTAAAATAAAATGAGTCAGCAGTGTGCTGATGCTGACTTGTATCAGTTTACGAGACTCCGTAATTTAATGATAGGAACTTTGCAGACAGATCCATGGCAAGTTAGTAGCTTGAAAGCAGCTGTGATGGGAGGAGTTCACTATAAAAATCAACAAGTACTACAAATGAGGGGTGGTTTGGTTTTTGCTTTTTTCTTTTCTTTTTCTTTTTTTTTTTTTGAGAATCTATTTTTAAACATTTACCAGCACACCCTTGACCTGTACCTGGAACACAGTAGATATTCTGTGTGTGTGTGTGTGTGTGTGTGTGTGTGTGTGTGTGTGTGTGTGTGTGTGTGTGTGTGTGTGTGTGTGTGTGTGTGTGTGTGTGTGTTTCTGTCCTTTTACAGTAATTCCAGCAGTAATTCATTCCTTTAAGTCTCCACCCATGATAAAGCAGCCCAGCCTCCGTGCCTCCTCACTAATGGAGGGGCGCCCTCTAGTGACAGAAAGAGTAATACGCTCTCTGAAATGTCTTCACTACAAGAGGGATCAGTACAAACTACCACCTGGAGGCAGAATCTAACCCTCTTATTTTGTAAATAAAGTTTTATTGGCACACGGCCACATCCATTCATTTACAAATTGGCTATGTCTGTTTTCACACAACAATGGCAGAATTGACTAGCTGTAACAGAGTTCATATGGCCCACAAAGTCCAAAATATTTACTACCTGGCCCTTTACAGGAAACGTTTGCAGACCCCAACCTATAGTACAATTGTGTACACTGATTTCTTTACTTTTACCCACCTGTGTTCATAGACCTCAATCCTCAGATATATTGGCTGCATGGCATTTGATATCCTATTGTTGTAGACATAGGTCATTTCCAATATCTGTATTATAAACATTCCTATAGTTGATACTGAGCAGGGCCCTGTGGGGCTCCTGGGCACAAAGCCTTTCTGTGTCCCCCATTTCTTTGATTACAGGAAATAGCCTTCATTCAGCCTCTATGACCTTCCCTGAGTTTCAACGGGCAGATTCAAGCAGTTGTTAATTAGGGAAGGGAGGGGATGTGAGACCAGGGAGAAACAAATAGTCGAGAAAAACAATAGTGCAGCCTTGGGGCAAGGTCCTGGTTCCCCATCAAGGGATACACGCAACAGTATCTTTGAGCTGTTTTGCAGATACTGAAACCCCTCCAGGTAGGAGAAGTTAACGTAATGATGGTATGCTGCCCACAGGCATGCAGACCCCAAACTAGGTGGAACCTGGAGGTTGATGATGCTGACTCCTTACCTCACCACCAACCCATCAGAGGAGTGTCCACGAGCTGATCACTCCCTCTTTGAACCATTACTATAAAACTTCTCACTATCCTCTCCAAGTTGGGACACACAGTTTTTCGAGGCAGGAGCCCACTGTGTCTCCCTTTGCCTGGCAAAGTAGTAAAGCTATCCTTTTCTACTTCACCCCAAACTCTGTCTTCGAGAGTCGATTCGGCACTGGTGTCCAGAGAAGCTGAGATTTTGGCATCATAGTGAATCTGCTATCATTTCATTGGAAAAATGTCGAGATATCCCCAAGGTAAAGAGCTCATTCTGTCACTGGAAGAAAAGCACTCACAGAGTCTCTGCTCTTCACTGTCTGTGGGATTTGAAGCAAAGCACTTAACGCTTCCTGAACCTCAGCTCCCTCATCTGATAAGTGGGACTAACAGTATTATTTGCCTCCCTGGGTTGCTGTGGGGAGCAAATAAGATCATTTATCAGCTAGCCTTTCCCAAGCTACAAAAACAAGTTCAGTAATGTTGGTTTTTATCACCTACATAGCCGAGGGAGGTATACATAATTTCCCTCGTTAATCACCTAGGACTCTGTGTGGAGAACACAAATTCTTATTTTGAATGTGCTTCTGAAGCCATTTCCAACCTCCCTGGGCTGGTTCCTAAATCCCACTTACTCCCTTAGAATGTGAGCTCTTCAGAGCTAAGAGGTGAAGGTTATGCCTGGAGAGGGGGTGTGGAGGATGAAGGTCAAGTGCCAGAGGTGGGAAACTCGGGGAACAAGATGTCTTCAGCCCGAGGTGTATTAGAGGCTGAGCCTGAGAAGTGAGGCCTCATTGCTAAAAGGAAACGGGGCTGGGAGCTCTCTCCTCAGCCTTGCAGGAAATAGGCATCTGGTGAATGTTCCCAGCAGAGCTGCGAAGCAAGGTCCACACTCATACAGGTTGTACTGTGACCCTCAGGGATATGGTCTGCTTCTCCAGCTTCAAGCCAGTCCCAGGGCCAGCTGCTCCCAGTGCCATCCCTGGGGAGGGTGGCCCCCAAAGGATGCCATTTTCCTTCTTTTTTTCTGCCAATATCTTTGGCATCCCCTCCTTCCTTTGTCCTTGCTCCCCTCATCCCCAGCAGGCATGCGTGGCCTGTAGTTGGGATGTCGGATGCCCACCGTAGTGGATACCCTAAATGCCCCACCAATAGTGCCTGGGCACTGCCTGTTCCCACGTACACAAACCGGGAGACTTCCAACTGAAAACACATGTGAGACAGCGCCTGCCTGGCCCTCTGAGCAGGCTGCAAGGGAGCGTTCATGCCTCCCATTCTCAGCAGCAGCCTTCCACCAGTGACTGATGGCAGTGGTAGAAAAACACCTCTGCTCCTTATCCCTCGGTTAGTAGTACAACGGAGGAATGCTGGACACTCCCTTCCAGAGGTTTCCTGAAGGTCTGAGCCCCAGGTGCCCACAGCAGTAACGTGCAACATGTCTTACCTTTATTGGCTCCTGTTTTCCCCTGTCTTTTCCCTCACTTATATACTTGTGCTCCCCGAGATCCCCACCCAAAGAAACTGCTAGCACTCACTTTCTTATCTCAAGGTCTGCTTCTAGGGTAGCCAATCTAGGACTTCCAGTTATTACCACCTACTTTGTGCCAGACTCTCCGTCAAGCAAATAATCATATAAACTCCTTATAGTGGCCAGCATGGGCTACCTTTATGATCTTACCTTTAATCACTCCCCCACTCACTCACTTCTTTCAGTCACATGAGCGCCTCTGTAGTTCCTCCAAGAGGCCAAGCTCTTTCTGGCCACAGGCCCTTTGCACATGCTATTTTCTCTGCTTGCAACACCCTACCCATCCCATTGCCCAGATTTACAGCCTTGGGGTGTCAGCTTAAATGTCACATCTCCAGAGAAGTCTTTTCTAATCACCTTACCTAAGTAGAATCCTCCCTTCACCCCCCTTATTCCATCTCAATATTTTATTTATTTGCTGATTTCACAGCATTCATCAAAATTTGTAATTACGAGCTTCACTGCTTGTTTGCTTCTCTAATAACTATCTTCCTTTCTAGCCTGGGCAGGGATGAAATCCGCCTTATTTACTCATATCATTAGTGCCGATCAGAGTACCAAGCACATAGTAACAAGCACTTGATATGTATTTATTGGATCAATGAATAAATGGAGATTGGAGCAGATACATTTTGTCTTCCCGTATCCCTATGTGTGGACTCACCTACCTTGCTCTCACCAAACACTCACATGCATGATTGCAATCTTCTTAGATGTATTACCATGTTTTTTCCTCTCTGTGCTCCCAAAGAACTTTAAATCAGTTCATCAAAATATATTTGTTGAGATGACAAATAGAAGTAGAAAGATGAATAATTCAGAAGTTCAGAGCCCTATATCTTCCCTTAGTGCTAGTCTACGACCACAGAATAGGAAATGTCTTCCAAGTCTCAGTTTCATCACCTGTACAATGAGCACAATAAACCTGCCTCAATACCATGGAGCAGATGGTGTGTGTGAAAGGGGCTTGCAAACTGCAAGGCACCACACGAAACTCTTACTGAATTCCCTTGTGAGGTTTTGTAAATTGCCACACCAATCCCTCGCTTTCAACATGGTAAATAGCAACATGCTCTAAGCCTTAAGAGTTCGCTTACAGTTATTAGCCGTTCCCCCTGTATTTCATGTTCCCAAGAGCACTTGAGGCAGAAAGCCAGAACAGAAGCTTCCTGAACCAAATGAGGCTTAGTCGAGTATGAGTCCTTAATTGACTCCAGCTGGATTCACTAAGCCAGACTCCTGGTGGGTTCTTTCAGTACTCTGGACAGCTGCAGGACCCACAGCAAGCCCGGAGGGGCCCCAGGGATGCATCACAATCTGGTATAGGATATGGTCCAGGGGGAGCCTGACTTGATGGGATCTGTCAGTGAAAGGTCAGTAGAGAGAGCAAGGATAGCATATAGGGTAGTTGACCTTGGTTTTGCATGCTGTGAGTCCAGGGAAGGCCACAGTTTGAGGGAAGGGGGAAAGTGGGAGATCTAAATAGGCAAAAAGCATCTTAAACTTTGTCAACTTCTCACTCATCTGAGACATGAACTCTTGGACACAGGAGCACATAGACTGATGTCAGGGAAGATTTCAACAGCCTCCTGAAGTTAGAATTCATAGAATTCTCTCTAAGAATCAAATCAAGAGGGAAAGCATGGCCCTTGGTGCCCAGTAATCCTGGATCTGAACCTAATCTCCATACCTTACTGCTGTGTGATTGGTACAATCTGTTGAACCTCTCTGAATTCATATTCCCCATCTACACACTGAGGTAATAATACTTGTGTTATTGAATCACTGTCCTCAATTCAACACCCTTTTCTACATCCACACCTGGCCATGGCCTCATCATGGATACAGCATACTCCCCTGCCCTTTGCTTTTATATTGGTCATGCGACTTTTTTGGTCAATGGTATATGAATGGAAGTGTCATCCACATGCGATGAACATATTCTGGCTAGCTAACTGACAATAGGATTAAGAGAGAGATATGTGGACCAGAGCCACACCAGCCAACCTTCTCACTTGCAGTGAGAAGCAAAGCTGCCCCAGCAATGTTCTGCTTGAGTAAGTCAAGCTCCAGCCAATCCATGTGATGGACTTCAAATGATATGAAATCCACATGCCATTGACAGACATGGAAATGATCATAAACTATTCTTTTAAGACACTGAGCTGTGGGGTGGTTTGTTACACAGCAATAGCTAACAGATACAATAGCTAATATTACCCACCCCTAGACAACATGTGAGCTTCCAGTATGGTGTCTGGCACGCATGAGAAGCCCAGTAGACGGAGGCCCTTTCCTTCCCTGCTCTGAAAGTGAAGCTTGTCTGACGGCTGCTGCTTATCCTGATGTTCCCAGCTTCTGCTTCTGAGACGCCCCCAATGACGTTAAGGAGATTATTTTCCTTCCTGTTTCATTTGCCTGGTGCCAATTAAATCAAATTTATGGAATTTGTTCTGGTTGGTAATTACCCCGGGAAATTTCTTTTGGACTGTTTAAGAAGACGTTTCACTCTCCTCCTCGAATTTACTGCCTGTGGGACAGAATTATGACTGCTCAGTCTCAATTGCAAGGGAATGAAATCATTGCATTATTTATTTCCTTGTATTTATCAAGACAGGTAAGAGATATCAGGCTATTCAAATCTCTTATTAGAGAGAAGGGAAGTCTCAAGGATGTGGTTTCTCAGGCTGCTATAACTTCCCTATGACCAAGTCCCAACTGAAGCTAATTATATCACTAAGCCCTGAGTGGCCCAACAAGGCCAGGTGACTCATGAGTTTATTCTTTTATGTATTCATTCTTCCATTTTCTCTGCTGTATGAGACAGTGGTGACACACATGAGATCTGGGGGTCCACTGCCTGGGTTCAAAAACTGTCTCTGCCAATTGGCACATGTGTGATATTGGGTAAATTACTTAATCCCTGTGACACTCAGTTTCCTTGTCTGTAAAATGAGAATAATAATAACAGTCACCTCATACAGATATGAGGTTAAAATGAGACAGGGCATGTAAAGACATAAAGTGTTCAACACAGAACCAGGCTTAATAAGGGCTTACTCCATGTTTCCTGTGAACTCTGCTCTGCCCTGGGGATACAGGAGTGAACAAGACATCTCCCATGCCAAGGGGAAGGCACAGTCTTGTGGCAGGAACAGAAAAATGAGTCAGGCTAAGGACAGAGGGCTTTGGGGGCAAAGAAAGCCCACCCAACCTAGCTTGGGAAGTAGATCCCCGCCCAGGATCCCACAGTCCCTAGAGGCCCATTTAGTTCCACATGTACCAGATGGAATGGGAGAGGCACAGAAGGTCTAGAAGGAAAGACAACTGATTCATACTTAAGCCCCTAGGATGAATCATACGTATTCTAACTTGACCCTCACAAGCCTGCAATGTAGCTCTTTGGTGGTTTCCTTCTACATGTGAGGAAACTGAGACTCAGGGAGGTTGACCTGCCCAGAGTCACACAACTAATAAAAAGCAGATCAAGGAGTTAAGCCCAGATTTCCCAACTCCAGGCCCATTTCTGTCTTTTTGGTGCTGCCTAGACCATTCTGAAAGGAAAAGAGAACCAGTTATTGGTTTGCTTAAGATGGAAGAGCCAGATCTGCCCATGTATTTCCTCTTAACTATACGTCTGCAATGCAGTTAATATACCATCATCAAATTAACCAAAATCTATGGGGCTTCCCTGGCGGCGCAGTGGTTGAGAATCCACTTGCCAATGCAGGGGACACGGGTTCGAGCCCTGGTCCAGGAAGATCCCACATGCCACGGAGCAACTAAGCCCATGCACCACAACTACTTAGAGTGCGCTCTAGAGTCCACGAGCCACAACTGCTGAAGCCCGTGCGCCTGGGGCTCGTGCTCTGCAACAGGAGAAGCCACCGCAATGAGAAACCCGCGCACCGCAACAGAGAGCAGCCCCCGCTCGCCGCAACTAGAGAAAGCCCGTACGCAGCAATGAAGACCCAACACAGCCAAAAATAAATAAAATTAATTAATCAAAATCTAAAATGAGTCAGAATTAAAACTCTAACATTCCCAGAGGTTTAGCAAGGGTTCCTCATTCCCTCACCCCCTTGGGGAAAAAAAAGTCAGGAATCCCATTAGGAAAGCATCTTGGTTTAGGGCTGTTATTATTGGGGTGGTAACTTTCTTTGTTGCTCTGAGAGAATGAAATATGAACTATCCAGTTCCTCTGCCTTTAAATTCAGAACAGAAAACACAAAATACTAAACACATAACAAGGATGTAAATATATTTAACTTTCAAACTATGGCAAATTAAGGTAGAGGGAAGGAAAAGAAAAGGCGTGAAAGGGGAAGGAAATCATGCAGAGCGAAAAAAAGTGAGGAGGCCGAGAGAAGAAACAGACACAGCAGACAGGCTGAGCGTGGCTGGAAAAGAAGAGACCCAGAAAGAAGGGGGAGAGACAAATGCAAGGGAAAAAATGTAGGAGAGTTACAGAAGAGAGGGAAGGTGGTGGGAAAGAAAGAGGGAAACAGAAGACACCAGATTCAGAGAGAGAGGCTGAGAACATTGTGAAACAATTTCAAGCAGGACCACTGCACTTGGCCGTGGCTTTCCCAATGCGCTCACCTGTTTCCCCTTTAAAGGACCTTTACGCAGCAGTGCATCCTACAGGGAAGAAAATTATTCTCGGGACAAATGTAAACACACCCTGAGAAATGGGTGAAATAAAATGTAGGGCCAGAGGTTTCCCTGTCTATTAATTTGGGGTGTTGGTAGAAAATCATTTCACTGCATATTCAAGACACTTCCTGGAAGACCAAGGCAATGAACCATTTCCCCCGGAGGCCCCTTTAATCTCTATGACATTGAAAACGACTTTGGCAAAATCAGTTCTTAGGTCAAGAAGAGACTAAAGTGACACAGAGCAGAAATCAATGGATTTTTCTGGAATCCTGCAGGTTTTCCTTATGAACTGAGATAACTGGCCATGCTGGCTGATGACTGAGCCCTCCTCTGAGTCTTCAGACATTTTCTTCCTCCTGGAGCTCAGGCTCTTGCAGCCTTCTGTGAAATGTAAGCAGAAGGACCTGCCGGAGACCAGGGAAGATAAAGAAATTTGGTCTGATACCTGATATTGTGGTCTACGTGGCCACGAGGGCTCAAGTGGCCGGAACCAGTCCTGATCCGCCAGACTTAAAGGGTCAGGGTGTGGAAAAGCTTGAGAGAGTCCCCTCGTCCTTCCAAGTCCCTTGGACTCCTCCCCCAAGCCCTCATGCAGTCAGTCAAGGCCAGCCTGGGTCCCTGAGATGAGAGAGTCAGGAGAGGCAAAGGCCTGGAATCTTCCCTACGGCCCTGAGATCCTCCCTGACCTGGGTGAGGATGAAGAATCTAAGATGTGTGTGTACTCAGTTCCCACCATGGGCCCCAGGAACCTCTACCATCTAGGAGGTGGTCAAAGCTAAGAGAATCTTTAGATCACGGTCTTTCATTCTGTTACCCACACAAAACAAAGAAAGAAAAAAACTGAACAAGTAATATATTAATGCAATATCATAAAAATTAAAGCTATGCCAAAATATATAAAATAAAAAGTGAAAGTCCCCCCATCATCCACCACTCCCACCCCTTCCTTCTCCCCACAAGTAACTCTTCATCAGACTCTGGTACGTGGCCTTCTAGATCATTTTTACGCATTTGCCTGTATGTGCCAATACCTGTGTAGGTTTAGGGATAATTTTGTTTCGGCAAATAGATTGTGCTATGTATACAATTCTGTCACTGGCTTTGATATTCAACAATGTCTCTCTCCTTGTTTTCTCATATTTCCATGTCAGCACATAAAGTTCCCCTTCATTATCTTTATACGCTACAGTAGTTTGACAGATAATTAGATCGTTGCCAATTTTTCACTATTACAAGCATGGTTGCAATAAACACTCCCAGTACTTAGATCTCTGCACAAGAGCTTCAGGATTTCTGCAGGATCAACAGATATCTTGAAGGGGAACGGCTGAAGCAATTTTCCACTTAGGGAAACTGAGGTCCAAAAAGGGAGAGTTTCTCGAGGTTATATAACATGTTAGGGGCAGAACTGGGATGAGATGTGAAGGGGTCCGGGTGCCGGGCCAGCCTCCCCCATGACACCATCCTCACTGGGACTGTGAACTTGGACATGCCTGATCGACTCCCAAGGGCTGTGGGATTTCAGACCCGGTACTGAGCAGACAGGAACAAAAGCTCAGAGTGAGACAATTCTGGCATCAGGAGGAAAAAGATGGGGTGGTCAGAAGGTTCCCAGCAGAGGACAGCGAAGGAGCATTGAGTTTAGAATTTAAATCCTCCGACTCCCACCCTGGCTCCCCCCTGCTCCCCCCACCCTCCACCTGAGGCATTTCACATGACTGAGCCTCTGGTTCTTCTAACGTAAATGAACAAAATTTCTATCTTCCAGGTTTACTGTGAGAGCTGAACAAAGTGATCTACTGACGCCACGATAAGAGTTTACATCGCCTGAGCTCAACTGTGCGCCAGGGACTCTGCTAAGTACTTTTCCTAAATGACATTCTTTGATCCTCACAATTCTATGAGGTCAGTGTCATCTTTGTTCCCATTTTACAGATAAGGAAACTGAAACACAGAGTAAATCCTTGCCCAAGGTCACCCAGGTAGCAAATGCCAGGCCCAGGAGCTGAAGCCAGGCCACCTGGCTCCAGAGCTCAAACTCCAGCCCTAAGAAAGGGGCTCAAAGCTCGTGGGTGCCCCAACATGGGCACGGAGTCCCCCGGACAGGGCAGAACATGGCTCTGGAGGTACAAGGCCCCAGAGGAGGGGTCAGCTGCAACATGCTCAGCCTCAGACGTTCTGCGGCCACCTGCCACATGGGACCCTCCCCATGGCTGTCCTGTGCCGTAATTAACCAGCCCCGCAGAGGCTGCCAGTACCTGGGGCTGGCGGGGTCCTAATGGAAGCGAGCTGTCGGTAATTGCCTCCATCCATCACCTTGGTCCATGGAAGGGGACACAGAGTCTGGCTGGAGATTTCAACAAGCTGCTTCTCTGCAGAAACGAGGGCCAGTGACATAGTCCGGCTTGCGGAGAGTTTGAATAGGCAAGGCAGACCCAAGGACAGAAGACGAGGAGAGAGGAGGAGGGAGAGAAGTAGCAGAGGGAGAGAGAGACAAAGACAAGGAAAATCAGAAATGTGGAAAGATGATGAGCTTGGTAGAAGAGTGAGAAAGGCAGTGTGCCAGGAAAGTGCTTCTCAAACTGAACCCCTTTGGGGATAGAGAGATGGGGGGGAGATATGCATGTGTGTATATGTTATATGTATGTTTGTATATATAAGCAAACTCCTATACACATATATTTATGTGTTCTCATTTTGATGATACCTTAAAAAAATAAATGTGATCATATTCTGGATTATTCCACCTACAACTCTGGAGCAGAGTACTTGCCATCCAATTTAACTATCCAGCCTTCCCCCCCGCCCCCCGCCCTCCTTCAGCCTGTGAAATAGGGATAAGAACCCCTCCTTTTCCAGGTGAGTGTGGACACTGAGTAAGACAATATATATAAAGTACAGAGTACATGTTCTTTAAATAGCTGCTGTTATTACTATTCCTATTTACAATATGCTCATAAAGAGTAGTTATCTGTGCAGGCTGGGAAAGTGTATTTAGGGGCTTTGAAGAATGAAGAGATCACCAGGTCCAAAAGGAAAGGAATCAGCTTTCCAAGTAGAAGGGAGGAGGTCCTTGAAACAGGAGTGGTCAGGTGTGCTCCAGGGACGCTGATGGGAGATGAAGCCAAGGAGGTCAGCAGGAACCAGAACCAGGGGCTCTGGCTTTACATCCTTGGCTGTGGGATCCAGAGCCTTCCCCAGGTCCCACATTCCCAGGCCCAGAAAGTCCTCCACACTCACCATGTTAGCAGGTAGGGGGATTTCCATGGCAGACCAAAAGAAAGGCATTAAATAGTCATAGTATTCCTTTTGGAAGTTTCTGTCACTAGCAACAGGATCTGAGTTGTACAATTTGTATTTTACCCAGAACACACGGGGGCATCCATCCTCCCTACCACCATACACAGTCATAGAATATGAAACAGTCACTTATGCTGTGTTTACGGTATTTAGAGACAAAAGGGACTTTGGTTGAGTATCATGTCAAAACAAACGTGAGGAAGACACTGCCGTAATTCACCAAGACCCATGTTTTTCTCTTCTTCCTGAGGATACAAACAGATTGCATTTCTCAGCTTCCCTTCCAGTTAAGTGTAGCTACACGTAGCAGACACTATCCGTGCTTTGCCCCATCCTCTTGGATTCCATTCACTTTTCC
Organism: Pseudorca crassidens; assembly: GCF_039906515.1. NCBI lineage: Eukaryota > Metazoa > Chordata > Mammalia > Artiodactyla > Delphinidae > Pseudorca > Pseudorca crassidens. Next base: position 71,394,454 of record NC_090310.1, on the reverse strand, counting down.
TGCATGTCTATCCTCCTGCTTTGTAGTGCTCTGATTCCAAGGATTTGCCCCTGCAACTTTCTCTTGAGGCTGGTCCTTGGCTAATGGAGCCCTATACTGGCAGAGCGCCAGAAATGCCTGGGTGTTCCCATGTTCCTGAAATAGCCCTTAGCTGGTGTATGAAAGCCTGGATACCTTGCCTTGAGGTGAGACCTACTGTCAGGTGTAATTCACAATCCAGAGCTCCCCAAAGGATTACACCAACTTTGGGGACTTTGTCTGAAATTACATCCATGCTCACCCTTTCTCCCTTTCCGGTCCTGCCTGCTTCTTTACTGGTTTCTCCTGGGAATACCTCCTAAAGAAATCACCTGCACATGAGTCCTCGCTGAGGGCCTGCTTCTGGGGACCCCAGCCTAAGCCAGCAGGGACTTAGGTGCAGGACTGCTACTTCCTGGCCTTACAAAGAAGCCCACCTGTGGGCTTTTCCCTTCAGGCTGATGGGAACAGAATAACTCAGAGGGTCACCTTGAAAGACAATTATTGATGATGGCAGAACTCCAACAGCCTGGACCCTGAGTTACTGCAGGGAAGAAAGATTTGTGCCAACCAAGAACGTGATGCTGGGCTGGGAGGTGAGACGGGAACTTCTCCTGTGCTATGCCACTAAAATATTTGTATTTACTTGTTATGGCAGCTCGAGTCACCCACACTAAAATAGAAAGGGACTTTACTTGAGCCCTCAGTGAGGTCTAGAGTGGATGAAAGGCTGTTTAGGAAACCATTTATACTCCCCAGGTAGGGCCCCAGGGAGTCTGAACAAGCCGGGCCTGTGAGCTGGGACACCTGTTGCAAAACGACAGGATTTAAGGCCTCTTCCGTCAGAACCAGAACTCCCAGAAGCCAGCTCTGCATAAACTCCCAAGCACCTAGGGTTCTGATGAAAGGTGGCCCTTCACAAAGCAATTCGCACCGTGCCCGTGTATTCATAATAAGGGCAAAAATTATTATTAATACGTAAGTGTTCACAGTTGTCCATTCTCCCTGTGGATTCTAAGGAAAAATGATTCTTGCTGTCAGAGAAGATCCCTAAGATCACCTTTGTTGAGGAGACTCTGGATAATAGGCCAGCGAATTAAACTATTAATAGAAGTCAGAGAGGCTAAAACAACAAACATAAAAAAGAACTAGGACAGTATCACTGGAAGGTCAGAAAGAGAAACAGAGAAGCTACGTGAGCTGGGTATTAGAGAGGGTTTAAGAGTTCAGAGTTAGATATAAGGATAAGAAAGAAAGTTTAACAGAAGCAGCTGCCATCTCGGTGGAAGGTGACAATAACAGCAGTGATCTGGACAGAGGAATTTTTGTGATGTTTTCTCTGCAATAAAGATGTCCTCCATTATTGGTGTTTCCTTACGAGACCAAGTATAGACTTGAAACACTCATGATTAATATTTGGTTCCTGGATTGTTCCTGGGAAGGAAACACCATGAGAGACTGGTCCATTTGGAACCCTGGAATATATTAGGATCACACTTCTATTTTCAGGGGTCTCCAGTATTTTGTAGAGGAGTCCAGAACCTTTCATCTCTCCATTCCCTTGATTGAAGACAAATTTAAAATATCCTAGCCCCAGACTTCCCTGGTGGTGCAGTGGTTAGGAATCTGCCTGCCAATGCAAGGGACACAAGTTCGAGCCCTGTTCCAGGAAGATCCCACATGCCGTGGAGCAACTAAGCCCATGCGCCACAACTACTGAGCCCACATGCTGCAACTACTGAAGCCCACATGCCTAGAGCCCATACTCCACAATAAGAGAAGCCACCATAATGAGAAGCCCGCGCACCGCAACAAAGAGCCCCCGCTCACCGCAGCTAGATAAAGCCCGCGTGCAACAATGAAGACCCAACGCAGCCAAAAAAATTAAATAAATTAATTAAAAAAAACTTATTCTTAAAATATCCTAGCCCCAACAAACTTCTTGAATGTCTGCTATGAAAATTAACCACCACTGTTCACCATTCTATTTTGTGCTCCCTTTGCTATTTGCCTGTGCCTCTAGCACCTAGTTTTATCACCTGAGTCAAGTTAACTGATAATGTGTTTGATTTTTCAACTTGATTGTAAAATCTTTGAGGATGGGTTTTATAAGCATCTGTCTTATACTCAATAAATGTAAAGAGGACTTCCCTCGTGGTGCAGTGGTTAAGAATCCGCCTGCCAATGCAGGGACACAGGTTCGAGCCCTGGTCCGGGAAGACCCCACATGCCACAGAGCAACTAAGCCCGTGTGCCACAACTACTGAGCCTGCGCTCTAGAGCCCGGGAGCCACAACTACTGAGCCCACGTGCCACAACTACTTAAGTCCGTGCGCCTAGAGCCCATGCTCCGCAACAAGAGAAGCCACCGCAATGAGAAGCCCGCGCACCGCAACGAGGAGTAGCCCCTACTCACAGCAACTAGAGAGAGCCCGCGTGCAGCAACGAAGACCCAACACAGCCTTAAATAAATAAATAAAAAATAAACACATTTATATAAAAATAAATAAACGTAAAGATTTCTGTCTTGTTCATGACTCTCTTTCCAGCACTTCCAAGATTATATGGTAGATGTTTAGTAAATGTTTATTGAATGAATAAGTGAAATAATCAATCATATACATCACATTTGAGTTGATAACAATCACGTCCTCCAGATTAAGCAGATCATACCATTGCCTCATTGCTACTCAGGTGTTCCCACTAACATGTACCTTTTCAAACCAATTTGCCCTGTACTGACAGGTGGAACCTCTCTTAGATCCTCAGCAGCTAAGAAAGATAAAGATTGGGAAGGGAAGCCAGAGCTGAAACAAACCTTATCTACTTCCTGGATTGCTGGAAAAGCCCCAATTACAAATATCAAAAAGGGTACAAATGCCCTCTTGGCCAAATGAAAATCTAGCATCTGTATTTTTGGTTCACAAAATATACTCCCCTTGCTTCATGTAAGAGGCAAAACTCGGGGACTTGCCTGATGGTCCAGTGGGTAAGACTCCACGCTCCCAATTCAGGGGGCCCGTGTTCAATCCCTGATCGGGGAACTAGATCCCACAGGCATGCCGCTACTAAGAGTCTGAGTGCCACAACGAAGATCCTGAGTGCTGCAACTAAGACCCAGTGCAGCCTAAATAAATAAATAAATAGGCAGAACACAGACCTTAGAATTGTATATATTCACTCTGGTTAGTAGCCAAGCGGCTTTGGTCAAGTTATGTAACATATCTAAACCTCAGTTTCCTCATCAGTAAAATGGGCACAACCACATCTACTGCACAGAAAAACTGTTGTGAAGATTAATAGAGATAATTGTAAACTACTGGCCCAATACCAACAAGGGGCACATTGTAGTAGTTCTAAGAATGCTTGTCTCCTTCCTGCCTGATGGCACAGACACAAATAGAGATTAAACAAAGAAAACTCATGCTGATATTTTCTGGATGATACAAAGAGGAAGGAGCTATGGGTCTTTCATGTCCTTTCAATTCATCTAAGGAAAGAACAGGGCCACGTGCAAACTCACCAGCCAAAATTGTCTCCTCCAGAGCTCACTTCTTCGTGAGTTAGCATTTGAGACATCGTGTTGACAAGGGGAGAGGGTAGGACACCGATTCCTTTATGCTGTTAACCTGACCATCTCCTCAAACAAGGACGAAATGACAGCTTTCTCCATCTATCCTAAGGACAATTTACAATTATGACTCAATTTGTAACCGAAGAGAAACATGCTATTTATTTGCTATCTTTATTTTTTTTAAGGGAATAGTGGGAGACATTTCCATAGCTAATGAGGGCCAAAGGTGAAATCCTTTTATGAGAACACAGACAGGACCAGACTTCATTTTTGGTAATTTCCTTCCGATTGAGATGTTGTTGATAATGCTGGACAATGTCCAGCTTTGAAATGGCCCTAATCATAGTCCAAATGCCATGGCAACAATCTCTTGAGAAATAGCACGTGAACTCAGGTGATCTTATGCCTGAGTGAAGAATATAATTGTTACTCTAAAAAATATTTGGTGTGTTACAATTATATGGTATGTCAAAATACAGCATTCTCTCAACGATAGTTAAATTTTAATGGGTTTTTTACTCCCTTTCACAATATTTAAATAGTTTGACTATGAGACTAAACTATTTAAAAAGGTAAGTTTACCCACAGCATTTATAGCGCTTCCTACAGACCCACATCCAAAGGTCTGACTTCTCTTTTAGAAACTCCTCATTTATGTTAGAAAAAAAGAGAGGGGCCTGCATCAATAATATAGATAATTTTAATTCAAAATTGCTCTTGAATTAAATTATTTAGATATTTCTGAGGGGCAAATAATCCAGGGACCAGAATGACCTGGAAAATTACCTTCATTATTTAAGTCATTCTGGTAAATCTGGCCTAAATTACTGGGCTTCAAGAGCTTCTGAAGGAGGCATTTCAGAAAATCAAAACACTCAGAATACTTAATATTTTTCCCACTGGATTTTTTCCACAGGCCCATGTGATGGAAAAGGGCAATGACTTATTTAGACAACCAAAAATAATCTTAGACCCAAGAGAGACCTCATTCTCAACGGTTCTGCAGAAACTTACAAAAAAATATTTTGCGAGGACATTTTATCTTTTAATCCTAACAATCACGGTGGGAAACACAGACCATAGTCTCCGTGTTTACATGGAGATGAGAACACAGAGATTCAGAGAGGAAAATGTTTGTTCAAGGTCACAAAACAAGTAAGTGACAAACTGGGGCTGGACCCCAGATCTTCTAACTCCACGTCCAGAGCTCTTCTCTTACCAGTAAACTAAGCAACCCATAGAACTGATAACTAGAATCCAGAATCAGTAAGAAAACGACAATGAAAAACATAAAACCAGACAAAGAATATGAATAATCAAGTTACAGAAGCAAAAACCCAAATAGTCGATAAATATAGAAAGTCAACCTTGTTAGTAAACAGAGGAAGGCAAAACAATTTTGAAAAGAATAAGGGTATAATTGAATACTGATTAGATTTGTAAATTTTAAAAGTTTTGTGACATCAGTAATTGTTGAGGATGTATCAAATGTGATGTTTACATTACTGATGGGAGTATAAACTGGTATCACCCCTTTAGAGGACAGTCTAGCAACACTTAGTGCACTTGAAGGTATATAGGCCACGCAATTGAACAATCCTACTCCTAGGTGTCTCACCTGGAACTACGCTCACAGCTATGCCCAGGGAGATACATTCAATGTTCATTGCTGTAATTTATATAATAGAGAAAAGTAGAAACAACCTAAATATTTCTCAGTAGAAGAATAAACTGTGATTATTCACACAATATATCAAGTGAAAAGGGTAGCTTTTATGAAAAATGGATAAATCTAAAGAACATAATGTTGAATGGGGGAAAAAAGCAGTTTGCAATTGACACGTACAGTAGGATACTGAATGCGTAAATCTTGAAAATACAAATAACACTAGTGTATATTGTTAATCGGTTCATACATATGAATAGAAGTCTAAACACAGGAGAGGAAATGGTACAGAGGAACCGCAGAGTTCTGGTTGTCTCTGAGAGGGGAGGGTTGGGGAAGAGATGAGGAGGGTAGCTATTTCTGCAATGTTCTATTTCTTTCTTTAAAATTCTGAAGCAAATATGGAAGAATATGTAAGACTCTTATACCTGGATGTATGTTTTCTTTATTTGTATGTGCACATGCATGTTTTTGAAATATTTCTTATAAGTTAAAAGGGATGCATTTGAACCTCAGAGGGGCATCAAGGTAAGAAGGGGGAGGGAAGGGTAAAGAAATTGATGATCCCTTAAGGATGGTCTGCAAGGGGCTCTCTGGTAGCAAGATCCTAATAAAGAGGTCACAGGGCAAACGAGGAAAGGGGTTAAGTAGATGACAGTAATGCAAGCTATGGTTTCCATTCAAGGAGAACGAGGGGGGGTGAAAGGATGGGAGAGGGTTGAGTGGCTTCAGAAGAAAAGCTGAAGGGGGGCTGCCTGGGGAGAGATAGGGTCTGGTTATCTGTATGCCTCTCTTAGGTTGCTATGATATGGCTGAACGCCATTGTTTTTATGGAGGTCTTCACTCCCACTGAATGTGCCGGCCAGGATCTAAAAGCAGTCAAGTTCAGCACTTCAGAATTGTCAAGTTACAGAATATGCCTGCAACATTACTATCCTTTCCAACGCAATAACAACAGTAAAGTAACAGCAGGCTCAGAGAGGTTAAACGATTTGCTTGAGGTCACACAGGAGGGACCCCTGGCATCCTCACTCTGATTCCAAAGCCTTCCTTTCCCCTACGCTACATGCTTCCTCTCGGGGTTCAAATACGCCTTCTGCAAGTTGCCTACTTCCTGCAACAGATCCCAAGCAATTTCAACATGGCTGAGGATATCTTTTTGTTTTTTATTTTTCTCCCTATGGCCAGAATAAAGCATTATTTGGAAAGCATAATACATTGTTAACACCCAAGGTATGGAGTCAACAAGCTTAGATCTGGGTTTGCTTAGCAGATCTCTTAGGAAAGTAACCATGGAGTCTTCAGGGCTTGATAGTAATTGGTTTCAGCTGACCTCAGGGAGCAACCTAATCTGGCAGGGACAGATGTCCTCTTGGTCCCCAGATGAGGACCGCCTGCTTCCCAACTGGCAAGAAGTCTCAAGCACTGAATTCTCTCCATGGTAAGAGCCCTTTTTGAAGCTGATGCTCTCTGCCTGCTGAGGAAGGCAAGCTGAGTCCCTGCTACCTGCTCATGGCATCACTGACAGTTTGATTCAAAAGTAGAAGCTGTTCAACTCCAACAATTAGAGCTGCAGATCAGCCAGTCCTCTCCTTTGCCTCGTACAGGAGCAAAATTTGCCACCCCAAAATGTCTCTACGGCATGCGGATTATGTCAAACTGAAAACAATCAAGACCGAAAAGACTCGGGAAGAAACTTTTGACCCTCCCCCTAACTGCCTAAAGGGCCTGGAACAAACCTGTCACCAGAGACCTCTGCAAAGAATATCGGCTAAGTGGTGGAGGGACACATCGCAGAGCCTAGAGATCAGAGTCCCCTCTGTGTCACACTGTCTCTGCAAAGCCCAGGAAACATCTGTTTACCAAATATCTGCTTTTTCATCTCCATGTGAATTGCCTTCCTCCCCTTTGAAGTCCCAAACCACTGCCCACACCACCCTCTTTTGTCTTTGGCTGTGGAGGTACAGGTGAGGGTTTCAGCCATTTCGGTGAGTTACTCAGTTTTCCTGGGTCTCTCCCATGTACAAATGTTATCAAACTTTTCTTCGATCTCCTCCTGTTAATCTGTCTCATGTCCATTTAATTCTTCAATCAACCAGCCTCTACAACGGTAGAGGAAAATCTTTTCCTCCCTGACAGCCTCTCCTGGATTTTCAGTCTTGTCTAACGAGATGGGTTCCACTTGAGCTTCAGTTCCATTTGAGCTGACTGTACCATTAGGAAGAAAATCAGGACTTAAATTAGAAAAATAACCATTCAACAGCAGCAACAAAAAAATCCTCCTGCACGTTTTATCTTGTCAAGCAGCTCAAAAACTCAACTGAGACATAAATAATCCTCCTCTTGGTATGTGTTTTCATTTTGTCTCGGCATTTTGTGTCCAGGAATTGCAAAGAGTCAAGAACGTCGGGCGAGAAATGAAGAGCTTGGCGTCTTATTTATGTCTCTGACGTGGGCAAGAAGCTGCGTGAGCCTGGACTCATGCTAGCGATTCCCATCAGCACCACATGGAAGCAAGACGAGCGTTCTCCAAAGCAAACAGGAGATGCCACATCAGGAAAAAGGGGAAACAGATTCTGGGCAAATAGCAGTATCTAATAGAGTGCTTCACATCTGGGAACCCCATTTCGCAGACGAGAAAGCTGAGGCTCAAACTAAGTAAACTGCCCAAGGTCATATTTTAGAAAGTAGCCAAATCCTCACCTAAATCTGGTCAAACCTACTGCCCAGAGCTGCAGCTTCTCTCTTCTGATTTAAAAAATAATGCACGCACATATTTTTTAGAAAGTGGACAGCATTTTAGAAAACGAGAACAAAATAAAAATCACCATCATGAAGAAATAATCGCTGTCAAAATTTTGGTGTGCTTTGTTCTAGGCTCTTCTTCTACGGATCTATGGTAGATCTTTGGCGTTTCATCATTCATGGTCTTCACTAATCCTCAAAGTAAACCCAAGGGCCATGGCGGTAGTAAGATCTGCCCAGGTCCTCTTTATAGACCAAACAGCTCATCCCCCAGCTGCTGTGACAGTTGGCTGCTAACAGTTCACAGCTGTTCCCATCTGAGATGCTTGGGAGGTTTTGCCCCCTTTAGGGCCCCAACTGAGTTATCAAAGCTCAGCTCCCCACCCTCAAGACAGAAGAACTCTAGGGTCCCATTTATATTCAAGCTTCCTGTGGTATCAAGATGAAGCTAGATTTCAGCCTGAGAGGGCATCTTTGACTTCTTTTCCTCCTTTGTCCTGCTTTTTTCACCTCCTTCGACGTGTCCTTCAACTTACTGCTTGCACAGGAATTCTCATCTCGGGCTTTGATTGTAAGGAGCCCAACCAAAGGTAAGGATTGAGAAAATTTTAATTGTGCTAAGGCCTGGGTTCTAGTCACCCACTCTTTGAAGGTGGAGTGGTCATTTAACTGCTGGCCAAGCCCAGTCAACGACCAGCATTCACATTTCCACCTGGTTTTGCAGTTTTCTGTTCCTTTTCACCCTTGCAATAACTCATATGAAGTGCTAAGAGCTGTGTTTCCTGGTTTAAAAAGGCAATTACTTTATACATTTCTATAGCCGTGTATTTATAGAATCATTAAGCCTCTGAAGAAAAACATGCATTATTCAGTTAAATTTTATTGCATTTTATGGGAGGAAAATATATGCTGTAGTAGAAGTCTTAATTTAAAGATTCATGAAGATTTTGAACTTATTGATTATCATATTGCCTCCATTCTAAGATATACAATTTAATGTTTTTGAAAGTCTTAGAATCAATGAATACATTTAGTGAATGTTTTCTCTCCCATCCCACTCCCCTGAAAACTTATTAATATTTTCTTTTTATTCATCCACATGAATTCCAGAATCACCTCATTGGATTCCAACACATCGCTCACTTCCGCTTCCCGGAATAAAATTTATAATAAAATTAACTCAAACCTGTAAGTTAACTTTGGGAAAAAAAATGATATCTTTAGGGGTCCCCTGGTGGCGCAGTGGTTAAGAATCCACCTGCCAATGCAGGGGACACGGGTTCAAGCCCTGGTCCGGGAAGATCCCACATGCCGCAGGGCACCTAAGCCTGTGCGCCACAACTACTGAGCCTGCACTCTAGAGCCCGTAAGCCACAACTACTGAAGCCCACCGGCCTAGAGCCCGTGCTCCGCAACTAGAGAAGCCACCGCAATGAGAAGCCCGCGCACCGCAACGAAGAAGAGCCCCCGCTCGCTGCACCTAGAGAAAGCTGTGTGCAGCAACAAAGACCAAATGCAGCCAAAAATAAATAATAAATAAATAAATAAATTTATTTTAAAAATGACATCTTTATAACAGAGTGTTCTCAACCAGTTTACGATAGGCCTCCCTATTTATTCAAGGTTTTATTTATTTCTCCCAGTTGATCGCTGTCATTTTCTCCATGTGTATCCTATACAAACTTTATTAAAGTTAGTATTTTGTATTTGCATTGCTAATGAAATGAGTCATTTTCCATTATATTTTCTAACTGGTAATGTTATTATACATAAATGTTATTTTTAATATTTCTTAAACATTCAAGTACCTTGTGTATCTAACTTACTGCTACTATTAGTGTTTCCGTTGATCATCTGGGGTAAGCTGTACAGATAACTGTACCACTTGCAAATAAAGATAATGTCTTTTTTTCCATTGTTAATGCATCTTATTTCTCATCCATGTCTTATTACACTGACTAGAACGTCTATAAAAATTTTAAATAGAGATCAAAGAAATCATTGGCAATGACTCTGGTATTTCACCGCTAAGCATGAAATTGAGTGCTTAATATATTTTTCAGTATATTATATCAAATGTGTCTACCTAAGTAATTGAAGGATTTTCATCAATAATGGGTTTAAGCATTGTAAAATACAACTTTAAGCATTTATTAAATCAGGCTCGAGATGACGTGTGGAATATTTTTACACTTTGGAGTAAGCTGGACCTGGTGTTGAGTGTCAGCCCTAGTGCTTACTTTGGCCTTGACCAATCTAACCTCTCCCTGCTTCGATTTCTTTAACTATTAAGTGATGATAATATAACTCATAAGGTTCTGTGATCACTAATCAATCTAGTTTGTATGAAGCGTCTAACACACTGATGATCCCATGATAGATGTTCAATTACTCAGAATTTCCAAAGTAAATCTTCCTTGGTCCTGGCATAGCATTCATTTAATACACGAATGGATTTAATTTGCCATCAGCTTATTTAGAGTTGCTGCTTCCGTCTCTGTCACTGTGTGCCAAATGGAAGCATTATATTTCCTCTGTGTTTGTATCACTTAGAAGATAACAATGCCTTAAAAGTTGGAAAGGATACACTTAAATTCTTTTCTACTGATATGTAACATACATGCAGAAAATTGCATGAAGGAATGCATTCATAAATCCGGTTGGATCCAGGAGTGCCCGCTGATTTCTTTTCAATTTCTGCTCAATGTCAACGGCCCTCGTGTATTAGACACTAACAATGGGCCAGCACTGTGATAAGCATTTCATGTGTCTCATTTAACATGATGGTCACAAAAATACCGTGAGAGGAATATTACTCCCCTCATTTTATAAATGAGAAAAATGAGGCTGAAAGAGGTGAGTAGTGTGCCCAAGCTTACACAGTAACTGACAAATCAAGATAAGGCTGGATATAAAATAAATCCTCCTATGCGTTAAGCAATGGTGACTCCGTTGAAATTAAGAAATCTCCATTTATCTAATTTTTTGTTCATTTTTGGTAATTCATATTTACTCCCAAAATCATGCACTTCTTAAATCATTTCAAGTGTATGGGAATAAAGTTGTCTGTAAGTAATATTTCCTTAGACTATATAATCTCCCCACTATCTACTTAATTCCTTTGTTAGTTCAATCCTAATTGTATGCATTTGTGCTAGCTTTCTCTTCTTCTAATTTATAATTGACATAAGTTAATTTATTCTATTGTCATTTTGAAAAGTCAACTCCTGGGTTTATTTATCAATTTTATTTTTTCCTGTTTTCTAATTAATTTCTGATTTTATCTTTATTTCCTTCCCCCTGACTTATTTGAATTAGTTTTGAATGTCTTTATTTTAATGCTTCATTCCTTTTATTTCTCACTTGTTTAAAGTGAAAATATTAAGACATAACTTCCCTTTGAATACAACTCTGGCCATTTTCTATGTTTTTAAATGCAGGATTCTCATATTTCTCATATTCAAATAATGCATAATTGTGGTTTTGATGTTTTCTTGGACTTAAAAGATAAGGAACATTTTTTTCAAGGACTAAGTTTATACTAATTTTAATCTTACTACAATTTAACAAGAACCATTTCTAATATTCAGATTGTCAGTTTTCTTTGTAAACTAATACAAGTTAATTATGGTAAATGCTATGAACAATGAAGAATATTTTTTCTACACATTTTCAGAACACAAAATTTAATCCAAATCAATGAAATCGAAATCAACATTATTAACCATCCATATTCTTTTCTATTTTTTGCCAAAGACCATGTGTTGGTTTTCTTATTTTTGTTTGGGTTTTAGTTTTTGGTTTGCTTTGGGGGTTTTGGTCTGTTTGTTTATGGCCCCAATATCTGAAGGATACAATATATACCTATCAACAGTGATTCTGGATCATGTAGAAATGGGATTACCCAGCACTCTCTGAATATCAGGGTTGTTGTGAGTTTTAAAAAGACTTCTCATAAACTCAGGTATGATCTTTTGGATGTTTTATACCATCTTGTTGAGAATCACTGAGTTAAATAAATTAGCGTCATAGCATTCTTATGAATTTTACCTTTTATCAATGTAAAATAACTCCCTGTATCTCAATAACTACATCTGCCTCGCACTCTATATTTTTTTCCTGATGTTAATATTGTCACTCCTATTCTCAGTTTTATTTTTAACATTTTTTCCTCTCTCTTTTATGTGAAGCTTTGACAAATAGCTGTAATTGGCTTCTGCTGCATTTTGAACCAAAGCTGAGACAAACTGTCTTTTAATAGGGGAATATAATCTGGTTCCATTCATTGTCATAACTGATGTTTGGCTTTCACATATATAACTGATATATTTGACTTATATCAGTCAAATCAGCTTTTGACTTCATCAGCTTTTGGTTACAAAATGCCTCCTTTACATTGTATGGGTCTATTCTGCACCTCTTTGCCCTCATATGCACCCCTTATCCTTCCCTGCTTGGCTTTGTGTCACAGAGAGGCTGACCCCTACAGGCTTCATGTCCTGGGTTCTCTGATCAGCTGGCTTCAGGCTAGGTTTGGCCAGTAGGAGACATTGGCAAAAGAAGCAGAGAGAAGTCAGGGTATTTTTCCCTCCCCTCGCTGCCTTGGCTGCATCCCTTCTGTAATTCCAACTCCTGCTGGACAGGTCCCCTGTGGTTCCATTTTCCACTCGGGGAGTACTACCTACCCCTGGGCTCAGCTACACCCCTGCCCTCCTCCATCCCTCCAGCCCAAGAGTCCCATTCTCTGTCCTCCATATACCCTCCCTTTTTATAATTGTCCTCTTTCTCTGGGCTTTTTCTCTGCATCCAGAGAGAGCATCTTAATTTTGTCCTCCTTAACACTAATTCCATTTTCTGCAGTGTTGTTTCTTTTCTTTACTGCTTCTAATGCAAATGCATGTTGTATTATACCATTGCATTTTCCACGTCCTTAGTCTTTATTTCAGATTTTCTCTGTCTGCATCTCGGCAACATTTTTAATCTTACCATTTCAACTGTTGTTTCCTGTATCTCAGAGCTCATACTGAGAGCACAAAGAGTCAAGGCTCTTTTTACTTTTCCATATTTTTTCAAAAGGTTTGCTTTCCTGTTCAAAACAATATTCCCCCCTTTTATGTTCTCTTGTTTTGTTTTTCTTTATGCTTTATAAAAGACAGGTCGGTTCAGGTGCGTTGCCGGCAAATGGTCTGGATGACCTTCTTTGTCATTATTAGTAACTATATGATGACTATTAGAATCCATCTCCAGGCTTTGAGCTGGTTAATAAGCACAGACGTGAAATTCCTCGTGGTCTCATGCCTGTGCTGAACCAGACGGGTTCTCTGACTTTACTGCTTGGCCTCCTGAACATGTGGAAGGGAATTTATTCTGAGATAACTATGCAGGCTTCTCTTTGTGAAAAGCAATGCATGGACATCAACACTAACCAGGGGGTAACTGTCTCCCAAATCCGCCTCTATTCCTTCATCCTCTTGACTTCACAGTCTGGCATACAAAGACCCATACCTATTCTCGTCTGCCATGATCCCTTCCTTTTTGTAGATTTCTGGGAGACTGTAGTCCCACTATGGTTAAATACATAGGGAGTGTTGGAAAGTCAACAGCCTCCGAATTAACTTCTGTGTAATAAGTGGGGCTTTCCTTCCTTTGGCTCAGAGAAGACCCCGTGTCTTCAAGGCAGGAAGTAGAAACAATAATCGAGAAAGTCCTCTCATGTCTCTTGCCCTTTACTCAAGTGTGTCATCCTTGCTTTTGTTACACAGAAGTATTTCCCAAAGTCTAGAATCCACGTTATTGAAAAGTAGCAGTATTTTCTTTGATTTCATGAGTATTTTCATAGGAAGGTGCTGGGGGGAAAAGCCAAACCAGTGTCATCACTATATGCCATCTTAATCTGAAAGTCCCACCCATGTTTCTTGAAAAACCATTTCCTTCTCCTCCTCCAGTATTCCCTGCCTGACCCATAATGCCCCTGTCCAAAGGGATGTCAAGATGTTATCTATACTGTTGCCTCCTAAGAGGTCACTATTGAGCTGCCCCAGGTCTGGAGGCTTTATGCCATTCCTTCCCCACGCCCCAATCTTCCAGTCCAGCGCTTTATTCACTTAGGAGTATGGGGGATGCCCAAACCCACTCCCTGTATTGATAACCTGCTGTTCCCACAACACATCATTTGTACTCAAGAAGATTATTGTGAAGCTACCACATAAATTCAGCATTCTGTGATGTTGACCCAGATTTGGATAAACAGCAAACAAAAATGTTAAGGGACTTCCCTGGTGGCTCGGTGGTTAAGAATCTGTCTGCCAATGCAGGGGACATGGGTTCGATCCCTGGTCCAGGAAGATCCCACATGCCGCGGAGCAACTAAGCCCGTGCGCCACAACTACTGAGCCTGTGCTCTAGAGCCTGCGCATCTAGAGCCCGTGCTCTGCAAGAAGAGAAGCCACCACAATGAGAAGCCTGCGCACAGCAATGAAGAGTAGCCCCCGCTCGCCACAACTAGAGAAAGTCCGTGCACAGCAACAAAGACCCAATGCAGCCAAAAATAAATTAATTTTTTTTAATGTTAAAATAATGTTCCCATTTTAACAAACTCATTTGTCAGGAACTAAGAACTCACACGCTAATAGGAACAGAGGAAGTGGATGTGAGCAGAAATTTTGCAATTTATTATGACCTAAGGACGAGCACGCTATTTTGTTACTCCCTCACCCACAGCCTCCTAAAATTGCTGCACATACTTTGCTCTAGCACTTATGTAACTATGACTTGTGTTTTAGTTACTTGGGTGTGTGTATCTCCCGGTGAGGTCCCCTGTTCATTCAGGACAAGAATGGTGTCTTTCTCATCTCTGTATCCACAGTATCAAGTGTTCAATTCCCCCCCCGAAGGAAGGAGCTAGGAGCTAAACTAATTATATGCGTAGAGTCGAGAGTAGCAGGTGTGTCTCTAACCTGGCGATGCAGGTGTCCCTAAATAGTAGAGGAGAGAGAACCAAAATAAGAACTGGGGGAGGCAGGACAAGGGGTAATGGGAGAAGGGAGGCTAAGTGTAGTTTCCAAAGCAAGAATGAGGATCTTAGGACAAATATAATGGGTTAGAATATAAACCAGAATATCTAAGAACTAAGAAGGAGGAACAGGAACTGGAAGATAGGACTGCTCCTTTTTAACACGTAATGTGGACAGATAAGCTATATGTAAAAAACAGCCAGTGTGGCTGTGAAATAGACCCGTGGTGAGTGTTTATTAAATGTACACAAGCAAGATAAATTCTGGAAAGTGATATAACCTTCAATTCTCTCATCCCTCTGCCAGAAATCCCGCCCCTAAAAAAGTTATGTAAAAGTTATCCTGTAAAGAAGATGTGATGTATGTATATATATATATATATATATATATATATATATATATATATATATACACACACACACACACACAATGGACTGTTAGCCATAAAAAAGAATGAAATGATGCTGTGTGCAGCAACATGGGTGGATCTAGAGATTATCATGCTAAGTGAAGCAAGTCAGACAAAGACAAATACCATATGATATCACTTATATGTGGAATCTAAAATAAGACACATATGAACATATCTACGAAACAGAAACAGACTCAGACATAGAGAACAGCCTTGTGGTTGCCAAGGGTCGGGGGTGGGAAGGATTGGGGGTTTGGGATTAGCAGATGCAAACTACTATATATAGGATGGATAGACAACAAGGTCCTACTGTATAGCACAGGGAACTATATTCAATATCCTGTGAGAAACCATAATGGAAAAGAATATATATATGTATAACTGAGACACTTCACTGCACAGCAGAAATTAACACATTGTAAATCAACTATACTTCAGTAAAGTTTTTAAAGTTATTCTATACCTAATAACCTCAAACAAACCAACCTGGTGTGGAAGATGTGAAATTGCACAGATATGTCACTTCAAGATCCAGCCCTCACTTGCCTCTGACACTGGACCACTCCCCTCTCTGAGTTCAGTTTCCTTAGCTGTAGCATGAGAAGAATAATCCTTATGTCATAGGGCTTTGCAGAGGACTGAATCACATATGAAGTAGCTAAGCACACCAGAATCATTCAATAAATGTTCCTTTTCATCCTTCATCTGGAGGCCTCATGAGCCTAATGAGGGTGGAGAAGGGATGCTTACTTAACAATCTGGAGCAGAGCAGTTCTGGTGAGCAGACGTGCATTCTTGATTTCATTATGTGCCAGAGGATGAAAATGAACAGCCCTGCAGATTGCACCCCAGCCCTCACAGCTGCCTCTCTGCTGAAGGATTTACATTCTGCGTGATTAGGCCTGAAATGGACAGGAAGCCTTATTGCGCCAGGCTGGCGGGGCATATGGAGGAGCAAATTGATAAAGACACCTGGGTCAGTGGCAAGCGGGCGGCGGGGGGGGGGGGTTCCTAATTTATAGAAACACATCTAGTTCCATTACTCAGCTCCTTCCTTCCTGCTCCCATCTCCCTGCCCCTCCTACCAGACCCTTCTCTGCTCCTCCTTGCCAAATGGTGACTTATTTATGGACGGAAAGAGGATTTACTGATAAAGATGAGGCATCGGCCAAACCCACAGCAAGTAAATTCCCAGAGAGGCAACATCTGGTAAGTTGACTTCATAGAGCAAACATTTGCTGGACTCTCTCTGACAGGTGCTGGGACATCAGTGATATGGGGGACACATAGGTAAGGTCTTGTCTCAGCTTCTTGGGGATGTAACCTCTCTGAGCCCCAGGTACCTCCTCAGAATAAAATGGGGATAATGCTAGCTCCTGTCTCACAGATAGTAAATGCTCAGTGAAAAGCAGCATTAATCATCAAGGTTGTCCACTCACGTTTCCAGACTCCAAACCTTGGCATCTTCCTTAAGAAACCTTTCCCCACTGACCACATGAAGGCTCCAGATGTCGGATTTGCAGAGAATATCGCTTCCCTCTCAGATCAACTGTGCTAGTTCATTTCTTTGGAATTTTGCTTCAGGGAAGGAGGAGGATATGGGAGGCAAGGGCCGGGCACTAAGAAACTCCTTTGGATCAGGCAAGATGGCAATCGTTTTAGACCATTCCAGTTAGTAGCCTTCTAGTGGGTCCCCTACCTTCGGTGTCACCCTTTCTCTCATCCTCCACGTGAGCCAATATATATTCCTCAAACACAATTCTGATCTTATCGGGGCCTGAATGAAAATCTTCAAGAGCTTGTTATGAGCTGCCATATGAAGGTCATTGTCCTTGGTCTGGCAGCCAAGGGTCTTCATGCTATGGTCCCCGGTGGACATCTAACCACTGCTCACCACCAACTCCATAATGCACCTGGATTGCTTACATTCCAAGCAATCAACTTTCACATCATCCATGTTTTTGTGCATGCGGATTTTTATTGACAATGCATTGAGTGTGCATATGAATTTGGGAAGAACTGGCATCTATAAGCTACTGATTGACTCTTCCCATCCAGGACCATAATACTTCTCCATTGATTTGGGGCATTCTTTGTGGCCTTCTGTAAAGTTTTATAACTGCCTTCTTATAAATTTGGCATATTTTTAGTTAATCCCAAAGATTTTTCTTTTTTGTCACTGTTGCTATTATGAATGGGGTCATTTTTTACATTACATTTTCTAATTACATGTTTCTGATCAATAGGAATGCTATTTTTTCTTCATGTTCATCTTGTATCCAGTTACCTTATTGAACTCTCTCATTAGCATCAACCCCTTTTAGCCGAATCTCTTAAATTTTCTAAAATAAAACAACCAAGTCATCTATAAATTATGACTTTTTAAAACAGAATGATAGAATTTATCATAAGGATATTGAGGCAACTCACAAAACCCAGGGGCTCAGGAACAGGTAGAATCAGATTCAAATGCCATGAGAATTCTATCTCTCCATCTGTCCCTATGAACCTAAATTCAGCCCTTTTATGTCAATTTGTTTTTGTATGCATTAAAGTGTACAATTCTTTCCTTGTTTGTTTACTTTAGTTAGTTTATACATTAATTCAAAAGATCTTCATGTTATAAAAACACACATATACATACATACTTAACTGAGGATTGCTTTTTTTTTTTTTTTTGCGGTACGCGGGCCTCTCACTGTTGTGGCCTCTCCCGTTGCGGAGCACAGGCTCCGGACGCACAGGCTCAGCAGCCATGGCTCACGGGCCCAGCCGCTCCGCAGCATGTGGGATCTTCCCAGACCGGGGCACAAACCCGCGTCCCCTGCATTGGCAGGCGGACTCTCAACCACTGCGCCACCAGGGAAGCCCTGGGGATTGCTTTTTAATTTAAAGACATGTTTTTCAAAAGTCTGAAAATCCAAACAATATAAAATGAATTTTTTTTCACTCAACACTGTGAGAGGGATAGATGTTGATACATGTAGCTGTAGTCTATTTTTTTCTTTTGTTTTTAAAAATAACATAGAAGAAAAGTGGATCTTTTTTTGGTGTACAGTTTAGAGTTTAAACACATATATAGATTTGCATAACCACCACCAAAACCAGAATACAGAAAAATTCCAAACAATTCTTCTGTGCTGTCCTTTTCTAGTCAATGCCTCCTTCCATCCTCAACCCCTGGCAAACCCTCATCTATTCTCCATCACTATAATTTTGCCTTTTTCAAAATGTCCTATAAATTGATTCATATAAATCATGACATTTTGTATCTTCCTTTCTAATATTTGTCTCTCTCTCTCTTTCTCTTTTTTTTTTTTCTTGTCTTACTGCTTTGGCTAGGATGCCATTGGATTCTGTTGGTTTGTTTGCACCTGTCCAACTAGACTTTCAGATTCTAAACAGTGGGGATGGTGTCTTCTTCAGCACCTAGACCAATTCTTAGCCAATGGAGGTGCTCACTACATATTCGTGGAATACATAAAGGCATTGGCAATGGATGCGCTTCCTACGGGGCCACCATGCAAGCTTCCCAAAGTGCCAAAATCTTTTCCCAAGAAAGAGGTAAATTCTAGTGCCTAACTGGCTCATAGGCCTGGGAAGGAGTCCCCATCCCCATTTTCATTAATTCACTTGTCAAGACACAAAAGGAAAATCCGGCCTATTACACACTCACTGTGCCACATGGAACTGTCAGCCTCTAATTAGAATTAATTAGCTAATGAAGGTTTCAAATTTGGAAGACAAGAAACTCTGCTTGTGTACTCATTTGGTGTTAATTATCATGGAAACCTGTTTCAACCCAGTGACATGCTCAAAGCACTGAGACACTTCTTCCCACAGGCCCCAGGAGGTAACCAGTGTGATTGGCAGCTGGCTGCCAATCAACAGGGCTCTCTTGTTATGTCAAGATCCTGAGAAGAGAGCTCATGGCTCTCCAGGAGTTTTATTAATGCTTCCCTCTCAAGAGGACTTTTGTGGAGAATCTGAGCTATTCTGGCAATACCAGACCAAGAGTTCCAAGTTCAACAGGCAAATAAAAATAAACTTAGGATGGGCTAGGTCTGTATCCAGATGCCCCCATTAAATGAGGCAGCAGGAAGTGTACCCCAAACCACCACCCATTGGAAGGACTCTATCCAAAAGATACATCTCCCCTCCTAGACTATGTGAGATGATTGCTTCTTGTACTTGCCAAAAACTGAATGTAACAACCTTCTTGTCTTGAAAGAGATTTGTTACATTTCACACAGAAGGATGTACTATGAGAGCGTATGTATTAGGGATTGATCTCCTAACACAAATGCTCATCTGGTACTGACAACCCATAATGTGTGGGTCTCTTCCCCTTGTTTTATAGCCAATGATGGATCTGGATCCATCCATTTATCCAGGCCATGGCCAGAGCAGGGATCAGAGCTCACACTGGTACTGGTCGGCAGCCTGCAGATCTGATTTCCACAGCTGTGACAGGTCCTACTTTATCATTCCTGTCAAATGCCCCCACCTACTTGATCATTGGTTAGTCAGAGCTGGTAATGCAGCTGCTCCCATGACAAATATGATGAGGAGAGATCAATGACTGACGGATGGAAACTATTTCAGAATCAAGGATTTACTTCTACCCTAACCTCAGCACCATGGAAAAATAATAAGACACTGAAAAGGTAAATAAAATTTTTAAAATAATTTTTTAAAATCAGGTCCTCTATTGGCCAGAGTTAAATAAAAGTGAGGTGGACAATAAGAGAGACGTGGGGGAGGGCTCATTTTTCCTTCTGTCTCACAGTGAAACTATTTTCTTCCCTTGGGCTGGGTCCTTCCTAATCTGGATTGATTCAAATTGCAGCTAATCCACAGGTAGGGGCCCCAGGGGAATATGAAAGCATATGCATTAAAATCACCTGGATTTTGTGTTAAAATGAAGATCTTGATTCAGTCGCCCTGGGGTGGGGTCTGAGGTTCCTTGTTTCTAAAGAGCTCCCAGGTGATGGCAACGCTGTAAGACCATATTCTGAGGGGCAAAGTGTATTCGTTTCCCACTGTTGCTGTAACAAGTTGCCACCAGTTTACTGGCTTACAACAACACCCATTTATTCTCCTACAGCTATGAAGGTCAGAAGTCTGAAAATGGGTCTGACAGGGCTAAAATCAAGGTGCTGGCCGGGCTCTGCTCCTTCTGGAGGTTACAGGAGAGAATCCCTTCCTTGACTTTTCCAGCTTCTAGAGGCTGCCCATATCCTTGACTCACAGTCCCTTCCCCACAGCGGCAGCACTCCAACCTTTGCTTCCAATGTCACATCGCCTTCTCTGAATCTGATCCTCTTGCTTCCCTCTTATAAAGACCCTTGTGATTACATTAGCCCCTCATGGATAATCCAGGATAATTTTCTCATCCCAAAATCATTATTCTGTCCACCACACAAGGGATTAAAGAAGCTGAAGAAGGTGGCAAAGGATACGGGTTGTGATCCAGGTAGATAGATGGTTAGTATGTGGAGCTGGACTGGGTTGACACAATGACTAGGGCCTGCAAAGAGGCAATATTTGAAGTTCCTATTATTTGGGTACACAGATGGGCAGGCTGTGATAGCCGTCAGGGAGTCTGAGAAGAGGTATTGGGGTCCTGGGCTGAAATTACGGCAGCACTTCAGAGACTGCAAGAGAGCTGGGTCTGGTAGGGACTCACTCTAGAAGTGATGGGAGATTTAACATGCCTGCTCCAAGTCTCAATTGACTAAGGACAGAGAATTGAAAAGTTCTGGCTTCTCTCCCTCACCTCCCAGTGGGACCTGCTTCTCTGGCCCTAATTATGACCATAAAAGAGAACTGGCTGGCAGAGCGTAAGTGACAGGAGCCTTGAGGGAAAGTGCCCATATCAACTCAGAGTTCCTAATGGCCAAGAAAAGGTCAGACACACACCCTGAAACTTAAAGACGGCTTCAGAACATCCAGATAGCATAGGCTGTGACAGAGAAGACGGGCAGCTCTCAAAGCCCCAATTCTGTCCATTTTTGACCCCAGAGAGAGAGTGGAGCATATGCATAAGGATCTCTCCAGGGGGCTTGGGTTTTTGAACGACAAGCAAAGATGGAAACTGGGCATAGCACCGAGGGATGCTTGGTATGAGGATGGCACTGACTGGTTAAAATGGTTGAGGAAGCTAAAGCCCCAAAGAGCTGGGGCTGCAAAAACTGTTCAAAACAAGATAGGCATTCATAGTTCAGTTTAGAAGAGCAGGCTTCCCTGGTGGCGCAGTGGTTGAGAGTCCGCCTGCCGATGCAGGGGACATGGGTTCGTGCCCCGCTCCGGGAAGATCCCACGTGCCGCGGAGCGGCTGGGCCCGTGAGCCATGGCCGCTGGGCCTGAGCGTCCGGAGCCTGTGCTCTGCAGCGGCAGTGAGAGGCCCGCGTACCGCAAAAAAAAAAAAAAAGAAGAGCAGCAAGATCAAGCAAGGGAGGAGGTCTAAGCTTGGACCTTGTCCCGGATAATCTCCGTTTACCCACCCCTGCCCCACCCCCACCCCAACTTCTCTACTCTGCTATGAATCCCCTAGAATGACCTCTAGGGGCCTCTCTTGCTCTCTGGGTTTTGGCTGGGCTTGACCAATGGGAGACACAGGCAGGAGATTGAAGGGTGGAAGCAGAGAAAAGTCAAGGTTTTCTTTTCCAGCTCCCTCCCTGCTGGACCAGAGTGGGCATTCCCCCACCCCAGGCCATAGCTCCTGGCAGAGAACCCTCTCCTAAAGTTACAGCTCTCTCTTGGGTACTGGTACCTGCTCCCACCCCTTACCCTCCAGATCTAGGAATGATAACAGCTTCCCAATGTTGCTCAAGACCTTTGGCATCTCACCGTCTCTTGTTAGTTTCCTCTAACTTGGCCTACCCCTTCATTAAACTCTCTTCAATTACCCCTCCGATGGTCCCCTTCCCTCCGGACCCCAGCACAGCACTTCTAACCTGCCTTCATCTCCATCCCTTAGTGCTGCCTTCTTCTCACCCTCCTCCCATTCTCCTCCTTCAAGACACTCACGGTCTCTGTTCAACACTTCCCTCCCTTCCCCATTCTCAAAGCTGCTTCTCCAGGTGCCTGTGTTCATGCACTAATATGTCTACAAACTGAGGCTTATTAGAAAGGAAACAAGTTGTATTCAAAGCTTGAAAAATTCCCCCAGCTGGAGGAGTTAGCAAAGTCTAACTTCTTTCTGAAAAACTATTTGGCCTGAAGCAGGTTGTGTCCTTAGTGTCTGCGTGGGGTGGGATGAAGCTCCACCTAGGGGTAGCGGGGGGGGGGTCTCAGATGCAATCCTAGTTCCTTGATGAAGTACCTGTGTGGCCTTCCCTAAGTCACTCCCTCCTCTGAGCCTCAGTTTCCTCAACTGCAGAATCAAAGTGTTGGAGTAAGAGATTGCTCAAGGTTCTTCCAATTTTATAATTCCATTTTGCTTTGCCATGTTCTGTTTGGGTCTCTGGAGCAGAAAATTAATTCTAATTATCTATGATAGGAAATTATCCTAAAATAATCCTGGAACCCATCAGTCCTACAACCACTGTAATGAAGGCTCTGACTCCATATATAGATATATATCATCATTTTTTCCAAAAAGAAAGCTCTTTCTTCCTGTATCCATATTGATTGACCCCATCCATCCATAACCTACTGGGGCCCAGGGTGGGCCACCCCAAAATATGCCTCAGTGGCATATTATTTTGAATTAAAATTACTTAAGAAACAATGGATGCAAGAGGAACATTTTGACCCTCCTCTCTGTCTCCCTGAAAGCAGGAAATAAATCTCCCATGTGAAAGGAGCCCTCCATGTACCAGGAGGTAGAAAGACATCCTTAGTACCAGAGATAGGGAATTCAGGGCCAAGACACCTGCATAAACAAACTTTGCTACTTCATTATTAATTTATTACTCATGCCCAGGCTTTGTTCAAATTCCTTACTAATTAGGCACCCAAACCTAAGTTTCTTGTCCTGTCAATTCCCCTTAAATTCCTTGTTTCTTTGTCTAAGAAGTATAAAAGCTGCCTGCTTTGCCCACTTCTTAGGTCCTATTTCTATCAGAGCTCCGTGAACAGGAATTAAATTTGTTTCTTTTTCTCCTGTGAATCTGTCTTGCATCAATTTTATCATTAGTCCAGTCACAAGAACTCAAAAATGGATAGAAGAGGACATCTCTCCCTCCCCAGCAAACCTAAACCAGAGACCTGGGGATCACCTAGACTCTTAGAGTCCTCGCGTTCCCCCAGCCCCCAAAGCTGGTGATCCACCAAGTCCTGTTCAGTCTAACTATACAAAATCTCTCCTGTCTCAACCTTGTCTAGCCATTACCCCTGCCCACTTCAGGCTCCTATCGTTGCTCTCTTAGATTATCGGAACTACCTCCTATCTGATTTCCTGACTCTGGTTGTTACACACACCCTCCAATACCAGCTGCCACAGTTAAAATCCCCAAAATACAAAACGTATGCTCAACACCCCACCACCCCGTTACTCAAGAACCTTCAGTGACTCCCCAGTGTCTAGAAAATAAAACCCAAACTTGGAACATGCCCTTTGAAGCTCTTTGTGACCATGAAACTAAGTTCCCCTAAAACCAAGTTCCCCTGCTGAGTTTATGATTAACTTCTCCATCCAAAACTTTATTCTCTTTTTTGTCCTGCCCCTATTCCCCCACAGGATTGTGAAGTATCAAAGAAAAAGGGGAATTGAAACCAAGCAGGGCCCTCATGGTACAAAAGCCCCTCCAAGTCCCCTGTTTCTTGTTTGTAGAAAAAGTCATTAGTCTCCTAGAACTTCCCTGAGTTCCAAAGAGCAGACTCATGCAGTTACTAATTAGGTTAGGGAGGGAATGCAGAAACAAAGGAAAAGCAGTTAAGCGAGAAAAGTAGTGGTAGCCTAAACAATAGTTCAGCAATAAAAGAGTCCTAGTTCCTCCTCAAGGGATATAGGTAAAAACCTGGTGCACATCTTTTGAGTTCTTCTGCAGAAACTAAGACCCCCACCCAGTTGGAGGATGGTGACTACATGCTGACCACCAGCACGTAGACCCCAGACTGGATGGAACCAAAAGGTTGATGATTAATATTCCTAAAACACCACCCTGTTACCTCACCACCAACCAGTTAGAAGAAAGTCCATGAGCTGCAACCCCAAATGTTGCCTTTAAACCCTTCCCTGAAAGCCATCTTGGAGCTGGGGGTCTTTAGAGCACAAGCTGCCCACTCTCCTTGCTTAGTGCCCTGCAAATAAACACTGTACTTTCCTTCACCACAACCTGGTATCAGTGGATTGGCTTTGTTGTGTGGCGGGCAAGCAAACCCAAGTTCAGTTCAGTAAAAAACCCTGACTGTGCAACTGTCAGAGACTCAAAATCAATAATGATGACAATACTACCTCCAACTGATGGATTTTGTGCCATGCTCTGTACAAGGACATTACATGGAATATCTCAAGTCTTAGCTCTGTGAAGTCATCCTGGTTGCAGATGTCTCCAACCACTCCTTGACTTCTAAAACCTTGCAATATTTTGAATTCTGATGTGAATTCTCAATTCCATAGTTCATGCATCCTGAAACTCAAATATGAAATGTTATTTAATTGAAAGAGAAAAATCCAGGTCCCTTTCAAGAGGACCATGAAAATGCAGAATAATGTGGGGGCAAGTGGCCTGAAGCAATTAGCTAAGTACAAAGACAAACCATTATGGAAACACACAAGCATTTAGTTTCATGCAGATTATGGTCAAGATACTGAGAACTAGGGTAGGGAATCAATCCAAAATTTTTTTCTGCCTCTTCTCCCAGTTCATTCTAATTATCTTTGAAAATCAGGCTTCCATATGGTTAATATGAGGTCTCTGTAGCCTTAGGAATCTGCAGCCTTAGCTCATTAATACTCATTAATAAGAAAGGCTCATAATAATAACCCCTTGCATCTGTGCAGCCCTTTATGGTTTTAAAGCAATGCCATAGGCATTATCTCATTTAATCGCCTTTAATCTGTGGGATGCAGGGACAAGTTAAAGGAGTTCATTGATTGAGGAGAAGGCTACCCCCACTCAGGGACCACAGGGGAAGATGAGAAGACCAAGGGGTGCCTGAGATTTAATGAGGAGATGAAATGAGTAAATCAGTTTAGTGATTTAAGGCTCTGAATTA
Organism: Pseudorca crassidens; assembly: GCF_039906515.1. Lineage (NCBI taxonomy): Eukaryota > Metazoa > Chordata > Mammalia > Artiodactyla > Delphinidae > Pseudorca > Pseudorca crassidens. The sequence goes on along the minus strand of NC_090310.1, from coordinate 71,368,859 downwards.
CAGGATATTTTTCAAAAGAAATGCTGTCAATGCTGCTTGCAAGCGAATAAAGGAACAGGAATGGATTTAACAAGGGGCTGCCTAGAACAGGTTTGGCTTTAATGAGCAGGTAAAGAGTTAACTAATAATTAACACAACAGAGTGTGGCCCATCAAAAACTAGACTTGACTTCTTCTGCAGCAACATGCGTGAAAAACTACACATTCGCTGGCTGAATAAGGATCATTCTTGCCTGTGGCCTTTGTTTGCTCCATAAACCAAAAGTGATGTTCCTGCTTGTGCAACATGGACACCCACACTCACACATATGTGGTACCATGTAATGAGGAGGGTAGAAGTACCAGCTCTGGAATCACAATGACTTGTGCTCTGTTCCTTTGAAATCCCTCCCATTTGCAAGTTACATCAGCTCTCTAAGCTTGAGTTTCCTCATCTGTCAAAAATGATAACAATACTTCTTATTTCATAATGTGGCGGTGAAAAATCGAGTCATATCATCCAAATGATGATCTGACATGTAGCACACCCTCACCAAAGTTTTACTGTTATCACTTTTTAAATAATAGTGCTTGCTTGTCTCCTCCACTAGACTTTGAGGTCCCTGAAATGCAGGGACCAAAGAGGATCTTGAAACCGAGCAGGACCCTGTGGGGCTCCTGGGCACAAAAGCCTTTCTGTGTCCCCCATTTCTTGATTACAGGAAATAGGCCATGACCTTCCCTGAGTTTGAATGGGCAGGTTCAAACAGTTGCTAATTAGGGAAGGGAGGGATTCAGAGACAAGGGAGGAACAGTGCAGAAACAATAATGCAGCCTTGGGGCAGGGTCCTGGCTCCCCTTCAAGGGATATACATAACAATATCTTTGAGCTGTTTTGAAGATACTGAAACCCCCACCAGGTGGAAGCAGTTAACTGGTTGCCCACAAGCACGTGGACCCCAGACCAGCTGGAACCAGAAGGTCGATGATGCTGACTCCCACTTACCTCACCACCAACCAATCAAATATTGCAAATTCTTCTGTGTAAATTTCAGGGTGAAAAGCAGTGTATGGTAGAGAACACAGGAGCTGGGCCAGCGTGCTGGTCTTGTGGTGGCCTGGCATTTCTAGCTGGTGCATTACTAATAAGCAAACTAATAAGCATCCCTCCCTCCCAATTATGAACTGCAGCTTGGGCTGAATGCTGTTAAGCTTGAACCCTGAGCCCTGAATGGGATGCTTTGCCTTTTTGTTTAATGAAAGGTTTTAGGAAATAGAGACCTGTTACCAAGGGCATGCAGTTATTTCTGAAATCAAGAGAGCCCAACAGATCTTAGGAAGATGCCGGCTGGTGATAATGGAATCTGATGGGTACATGGAGACCCAGCTCAGCTCCAGAGTAGGTGGGGAGAAGGACCATGCTGTTTACCCCCTCCTAGGAAGCCCAATTGAAAACATGAGGGATGGAGCTGCTCTATTTGTTTCCCATCAACTGTTTTCTTTTTCTTGTCACTGTGAATTGCTTTCTAGTTCTCAAGAGCATAATGCAATGTCAACCCCTTTGACTAGAGCATTCTCCTTGGGAGGTAGTAAGCGCATTAAGAAGAGGCAGTGTAAAGCCAGGAACAACAGCATTGACCCCCGAAGTCCATTATGCCCCGGGAAAATGTCCCTACAGCAACATTACTGGGGGCAGCATTACACACCGTGAACCCTGGGCAGAGCTCTCCTCTTCGGACAAATAGAGAATGACCTTGGCAAATGCAGAAGCCATTCAGCTCCATTTGCAGACCCAGAACTTTGGCTGGAGAGAAGCAGAATTCAAAATAAACCTAAGTCTTACTGAAGTGAAAACAAGTTCAGATATCACTGAAATGTGAAAATTGCATGGATTTTACACTCAACTGTGTGAGTGGATTTAAGGCAGCGGTGTGATCTTGGGAAGGTTCAGTGACATCTCTGAGCCTGTATTTCTCATAAGGAAATGGATTCGTTCAACAAATATTTAAGATGGGCTATAGCCTTTGAGGATACAGGCAGCTATAGTTTTAAGGATCAGGCATGGAGATGGGGTTGTGCTGGAAGAGAAGTGCCTGGGACTCTGCCCCTTGGTGAGACATAGAAAGATGGTGATAGAAACCTCGGCTTCAGGTAGGTCCAGCATCCTGGGCCTCATGGAATAGAGGTTGGAAGAGGCAGATTTGAAAGTGGCCACTATCTAAGAGTGTCATCACCAAGAATCATTTCATTCTTGGCCGTGTGGCAAAAATGGGGAGGGAAGGGAAAAGAGAACTCATGTTTCCTGAACACCTACGGGATGCCAGGAAGCACATCATAGACATACACTCATTGTACTGAGTCCCCAACTATCCTGCTTGGGTAGATATTGTGAATGAAAAATAGTGCCTGCCTTATCAGTAAACAAAGGATGTTGCAGCCATCAAGCCATCACATTACAGCCTCCCTGAGGGAACTCGGGGTGGAAACAGGATACACACCTTCTAGCAGCAGCAGCTGTAGCCACCCACCATGGTGCACCCTGAGGAAACTCAGGATGAGAAAGCACAGGATGCTGGCCCCAGATAGCTGAGGTGCATATCAAAGGGATGATTTCAGTGAGTCCAGACTCTTGCCTCTTCCTATGCATAGAAAGGCACTAAATTCCTTAACTTGAGATGTCTGGTTTTCTTTAATTAACACTAATCTTTTGATGTTCTGACTACCTGGTCTTTGTTGCAAAAACTCCTGTATATCCTGGTTCCCCCCACTTGCCTCTTCGGAGCAGTCTCTCAGAGCTACCTGAGATGCTGTGTCCTGGGCTTAAGGCCTCAGTTTTGTCCACCAAATAAAACATAATTCTTAACTTTTAGGTTGTGCATTTTTTTTTTTTTTTTCAGTCAACAATATGATTGCTTGGTTTTAGATAACAAAATGGAGACTCTGAGAGTTGGGTCAACATGCTTGAAGTCTCACAGCTAGTAGGTGGCAGAGCTGAGGCTTCAAGCCAGACTTAAACTGTTTCTAATTGTTACTGAATTAAGTCGTGTGGACCCTGCTTGGGCTGTAGCCTGGCCGAGGCTCTCTGCCTTGGCGGGAGAGGGTTTGTTTTCCACTCAAGTTTGAGTAGGCGAATAAGGAAACTGAAGCTGAGATTGACACAGCACAGCTTTATACAGTGACCAAAGAATGTAGAAGTGGGAACTAAGTTCACAAATCAACTTCTCCCCGACCTGGTGAGAGGGATTTAATTTTAGAGAGTAAAGACAGGGACTTCCCTGGTGGTGCAGTGGTTAAGACTCTGACCTCCCAATGCAGGGGGCCGGGGTTCGATCCCTGGTCAGGGAACCAGATCCCACAGACACGCCACCACTAAGAGTTTGCATACCGCAGCTGAGGATCCTGCCTGCCACAACTAAGGAGCCCACCTGCCGCAACTAAGGTCCCGCACAACCAAATAAATAAATAAAAATAAATATTAAAAAAATGTAAAACAAAAAAGAGTAAAGACAAAGGGAGGAGACATGAGGCTAATGATGGTGAAGCATATACATTAGTCGACCAGGGAAGGGCAGGGCTTTTTTGAGGGAGAGGGGTGCCACCCCCTTTTCAATCCTTTTTTGGTCCTTATTGTCTGGTCCTGGCTGCCAGGAGGTATGTCATTTAATATGCCAATGTAATAAAATCAGCGTATAATGAGACTCAGGGTCTGTTGGAGGTCAGATTCGTTGCCATCTTGGTCCCAGCTGGTTCCATCTGTTTGTTTTCTTTTTTTGTGTGTAGTTTCCTTTCTTATCTCTGGACCCTTTAACTTAAAGATTTATGTTCACTCCTGCTAACGGCGGGGTTGATAGGTTTTGAGCAAACACCTGGGGCAGCTTTGGCAACACAATGTCCTCACATGTTTTTTTCTCCAAGGGGATATCTAAGCCCCTCTCTAGATCTCCAGCCCCTCCAAGCCCCTGGGTTAAGGATATATGGGCATAAAGAGCAGTCTATGATGGGGGCTGTGAGATAGGACAGGCATGGATGGGTGGGTGCATGCACCCTACTGCCCGCATAGCTCTGGTGCCTTCTCTTAGATGATCTACAGGTACCCCAAATCCCGTGTGTCCATGCCCAAGTTGATGACATGCTTCCCTCCCTACTCACCTGCTCCTCCTCCTTTATTCTCTGACTCAACGAGTATCATCTGCTCAGGCTGGTTCTCTGTAAGAATTCTCTACAACTCTTTGACAATAAGCCCAAGACCTTTGCTCTCAGTTCTCAGTCATGTCCTCCCCCAACTGCTTCCTCCTGCCATCTTCCCTAGATGGAGCACTGACCACCTCATGCAAGGAATATTGACTTTTCCTCTCCCCCAAGGGCTCTTTCTGCTCTCAGCCTCTCTGCTCTCCAACCCATAAGTTAATCTGTTCTCAGTGTCTTGGTGGAAGTTGTAGCACTAGAGCTGGGCAGTGGAAGGTGAGTAGAACTCTATTTAGGTGGATATTGGGAGCCTTACTACTCAAAGTGTGGTCCACGGACTGGAAGCATTGGCAACACTTGGGAGCTTGTTAGAAAGGCAGACTCTCAGGTCCCACCTCAGACCTAAGGAATCAGAATCTGCATTTTAATATGATATCCAGGAAATTCATATGCCATATTAAAATTAGGGAATCGCCAACAGAGAGTGAACAGCATGAGCAAACTTCAAAGATGAGAAAGAATTAGGTATTTTCAGGGAAACATGAAGAGAATTTGTTGGCCAGAGGGGAAAGGAAAGTAACAATTGGAGAGCTACAACTCTGTATAAGGTCCAGGTTATTACTTTGTGCATGTTCACTCCTCACAGCCACCCTAGGAGGTACTGTAATCCCTCAGGAACTACGAGTATCTGGAAAGACATTCATTATGATGTCTGTTTGAAGATGGAACTGAGGCTTACAAAGGTTTGCTCAAAGTCCCATGAATAGTGAGCAGTAGGGTCAGGATCTGAATCCAGACTTCTAAACCCCCTTTTCCAGCTGCCTCAGTTCCACGGATAGAGCACTTCTCCGCATTACCAAGCTTTGGAGAACTGTGGTTTCCAAACTAGAGTGTGCATCAGAATTACACATAGGGCTGGTTAAAACACAGATTGCTAGGCTCCACCTCCAGTGTTTCTGATTCAGAGGATCTCAGGTGAAGTCTGAGAATTTGCATCTCTAAATTCTCAGGTGATGCTGATACTTTGAGAACTACTGGTCCAGAGCACTTCCCTTCCTGCTGCATGGACTCGTCCAAGACCTCCCTTGCAGAGGATTCCAGTCCGGGGGCTGGGCCAGCAGGTTTCCTCTCAGGAGGCATTGATTAACAGTGATATCTGCAGCTAATAATCAGAATGGGCACCATTAATGGGATGCTTATTCCAATCTACTTGTAGCCTCAGTACGTTAGAGTTCTCCAGAGAAGTAGAACCAATGGGATATATAGATTTATTAGAAGGAATTGGCTCACATGATTTTGGAGGCTGAAAAGTCCCAAGATCTGCAGTTGACACAAGATGGAGACCCAGGAGAGCTGATGATGTAATTCTAGTTCAAAGGTCAGAGGGCTTGAGACCCAGGAAGAGCCAGACTGAGCTGCCTAAAGTTACACAGTGGGGTGGAGGTACAGGCAGGTGGAACCCCTTCTCCAGACCAGTCCTTACTACATGAACTACTGTAGAAGGACCTCCCTGGACCTTGGGCTTCCCAAATAGTCATAAAGGAGGCTTTCTTATGAGTTTAGAAAAATTTCAAGGCCACACATATTAACTTAATACACCACAGCAATAAGATCCAGCAATGATTGTGTACTTACTACATGCAGGGAACTCTTCAATCCTGGGACTTGGATTGACCCATCTAACCCTTGCAGCAATTCTATGAGGGTTGTCCGACACTGGACTGCCAGACGGATACAGAGATCCACTGTGGTCCCTGTGATGCTGAATCCAGCCTCTGGACCCCAACACTGAATTAAATCTTGGAGACAGAGTTCTGGGTGGAATAGAAAAGAATAGCTTCATTGCTTTGCCAGGCAAAAGGCTAACGCCCTCAAAACAGTATGTCCTGACCTAGAGGGGGTAGTGAGGAATTTTATAGTAATGGTTCAAAGAAGGTCTGATCCATTCGTGGACATTCTTATTGCAAATATTAAGAAGCAAGCAGTCTACACAGATCCCCACAACAACTTAGTAGAGAGTTTGTAATTACATATATGTATGGTTATTTGAGTAAAGTCTGTCTTCCCCACTAGGCGATGAACTGCATGAGGACAGGGCCGGTACCTGTTTTGTTCACATTTGTTTCACAGGGGGCCCTCAATATTTGGAGTGTGAAAAAATGAACAAAAGATGCACACAGAAAGGGTGGAACTTCTTTTTAACCTCTTTATTCTATCACTCTGCCACAAGGCATGCTGGGAGCCAATGCAGAGGAAGCTGGAAGATTGAATCTCAGGATTTCAATCTGCCATAATGATCTGGCTCAGAGGGTCAGCAGCTAGAATCATAGTGTCTGAAGGGAGCTGCAAACCATCTCTGCCTAAGGGTCTCCGCTGATGGTCCCAGAGCAGGTAGATTTATTTCACAGTAATAATGGACCGGATGGAGTAGTTCAATGGTCAGAGAGGAAGGCCGTGTGCACACTCAGGCTATCTTGGGTTATCAACGTCTATCGCCAAACATACAACCTGTCTTTGCCTGCATGAGTGAACCCATCCATTTCCCAGGACCAGCAAGTAGGGCTACATCCATGTGAACCCAACCAAAGTCTCATCTGACCCTGAGCTGGAGCCTATCAGTGCTTGCCTCATCATCCCCTTTAGTACCAGGGGCTTTCTATTTCCAGAGAGCAGCCTGTGTGACCATGAAGTCAGATCAAAATCGGAGAGGGCGTTGCGAGGTCTAAGCAGAAGGAAGCTTTGGCCCATGTGGCTGGGTGCCCTTCTCATGGCCCTTCGCCCTAAACCACATCAGGGTGGACTTCCAACCGCCAGCACCTAAGGTTCTTTTCCTGGGGGCTTCCTCCCTCTACCAAAGCCCACTTTTGCCCATCTAAGTGGCAGGCCAGGAGGTGCTATGAAATTACTACCTCCTCACCCTACTCTCCCACTGCATCCCCAAAGTAACCTTCAACCAACGACTGATGGGGGCTGGTGTGTACATGCCCCAGTTCTCTCACCCTTCAGGTAGGATAATGCTGAGGTGTGCTCAACACTGGCTCCAAGGAACTCCCCAATGGACTAAACTCCAGTCACAGCAGGTTTGATAACACACCTTCAATTGGCTTCATGGGATCAGTTCTCAAATAAACTACTGGCACCTGAATCTTTGCCTCAGGCTCTCCTTCTAGGGGAACCTAAACTAATAGAGGACGTACGTGTAAAGGCACATGGTGAACTGGGGGAATACCAAGTGGTGATTTGTGGAGGTGGAACAGAATACAGGTGTGAAGGGGGCACTGGGGCAGGAGAGGTTGGCTGGAGCAAGCCTTCAGTACCAGGCTGAGGAGTCTGGTTTCACCTGAAGGACAATCACCACCTGTTCCTGGAGAACAGTGTGGCAGCCATCGACGTGAGGATGGCTGTTGAGGCAGGAAGGGACCCAACACCATGGAGTCCCGCCCTCATCCAATATTTGAATCCCTTCCACGGCATCCCCACATCTACTCAAATGATTCCAGTAGATTGAGAGCTCACTCTCACCAGACTGCTCATATCAGCTAGGTCTGACTGCTATCAACTAACTTCTAGAAAGTTCTAGAAATATCCCCCTTGTTTGTTAGAAAGACTTAATTGTTCTCCCGTATGAAAGTCCTTCAACATGCTGACTAGTCTCTAACCTTCCTCTTCTCCTCTCCAGGCTCAATCCAGTTCCTTCCACCATTTTCCATGTGACAAAGTCACTTTTCCCTGTTCCATCCCAGGCCCTGTCCCCTCCATGTACTCTGGACTCCCACCTTTGGGAATGATATTCCAGTTGTGATCCAACCAGCCCAGAGAAAAGGAGGCATCCAGTATCTGCTCCCTCCCTGACCCACAGGAAACTGTTGACTAAAACAACTTCCGGTCCCTCATTCATTCCATTCATTCAATATATATTTAGTGCACACTTATATATACTAGGCACTGTTCTAGAAGCTGGTTATAGATCCATAGATTTTTGTTTTAATCCCTGCCATTATGGAGCTTATATTCTAGAGCAGGAGTCAGCAAACTACTCCAAATCAGGTCTGCTGCTTGTTCTTTTAAATAAAGTTTTATGGGAACAGAGTCATGCTCATTTGTCTGTTTACAAATGGTCCGTCTGTCTTCACATCAGAACAGCAAAGCTGAGTAGTTGTGACTGAGACTGCGTGTCCCACAGTGCTGGAATTGTCTACCATCTGTCCCTTTACAGAAAACGTTTCCTGACCCCCATTCTAGAGCGTCCACTATAATGCTAGATACTGAAGATACAGCAGTGAACAGACAAGGTCCCTCCCTGCTCTCTGAGCTTATGTTCTAGAAGCCCAGCTATGTATCAGGCAATGTTTGGGATTCTGCAATGAGCAGTCAAAGATTCTTTCTTCTCTAATTCAAAGAGATACATGCACCCCAATGTTCATAGCAGCACTATGTACAACAGCCAAGACATGGAAGCAACCTAAGTGTCCATCAACAAATGAATGGATAAAGAAGATGTGGTACATGTATACAGTGGAATACTACTCAGCCTTAAAAAGAATGAAATAACGCCATTTGCAGCAACATGGATGGACCTAGAGATTATCATACTGTAAGTCAGACAAAGACAAATATATGATATCACTTATATGTGGAATCTAAAAAATAGTACAAATGAACTTATTTACAAAACAGAAACAGACCCACAGACATAGAAAATAAACTTATGGTTACGAAAGGGGAAAGCGTGGGGGGGGGGATAAATTAGGACTATGGGATTAACAGATACACACCACTATGTATAAAATAAACAACAAGGATTTACTGTATAGCACAGGGAACTATATTCAGTATATTGTAATAACCTATAATGAAAAAAATCAGAAAAAAATATATATAACTGAATCACTTTGCTGTGCAACTGAGACTAACACAGTGTTGTAAATCAACTATACGTCAATAAAAAATAAAAGCTAGGGCAATTTTTTTAAAAAGGATTCTTTCTTCATGGAATATTCTAGAGGGCCTATTATATGCCAAGCTCTGTGTATGGTGCTGGTACAGAGGTGACCAGACTGACGAAATCCTGAGCCCCATGGACTTCCCAGTCCAGCTGAGGACAAAATAATAAACAAACAAACAAAAACAGAGCTTCGGATGATAATAAAAGCTCTGAGGAGGCATAAAGTAAGCAGGAGCTGGGATTTCCTCGCACAGACTGCCATCCTGTATTCCCCAATCTTCTCCTGTGCAGTTGCTTTGGGTACAAAGGGAGGCCCTGGAGGCACTGAATTCCAACCAGTTGGGCTGGGCCTTTGGCCCCAGGTTGTTGAGATGTGAAGGGGGACAGATCCAGTGCTGTCAGTGTCATCGGCCACTCAGGCATGGCCCCCAGTGGACAGCCTGACCCCCCAGACCTTAGGGAGGCAATCCCCACAGATGCACAACACACCCTGTGTATCTTCTTGTCTCCTCCTTTGAGAAGGAGGACAGCTAGATGGGCAATCTTCACTGCTTCATTTAACTAAAGTATTTTTCCACCCGAGTTTCCCTGCTCAAGTGTTCCTTCTAATCACCATTTCCCTTTTACAGTATGTTCTGTAGAGCTCACAGGAGTAAGCTCGTGAGTAGCAAGAGCCCCTGGGGTGGCAGGAAATATAAGGTCTGGCTCTTACGGGGTTCAGTGAAGCAGCAGCTTCTCCAGCTTCCTGGCAGGGGGCAAGGAACAGCCCAGAAACCGTAGGGCGCCAGACCAGAGGCAGCACCACAGGACCTGGCTCTGAGATGACTTTGTAAGCTTAGGAAGCATCAGCAAGTTTGCAGGGGATGAGGAAGCTCTATCCAGAAGTCTGGAATGTACTAGAAAGTTTCAGTTACTCTGTGGACTGAGGCACATCCAGCTGTTCTACCAGGACCTGATTTCCTCATGCATGTTCTGAGTTCATTCAACAAATAAGCAGTCAATGCCCACTACGGGGATTGGAGGAGTTAATATACATCAAGTAGTTATAAACATGCCTGGAACATAATATATACTGAATCAATGCTTGGTCGCTATGATTATTATGATACCCAGACATTGGCCTTCATTTATTTACTTGTTCATCCATTCAGCCCTCCATCAAACACTGGCTGAGGAGCAATGATGTCCCAGACGGCTGGAGATACAGAGAGGAACAAGGTGAAGATGGACGTGGCTTGTCAAGGAAAGAGATGCAGGGGCGAGAGAAGGGTGACGTGTTGCTGGCTTGCGTTCTTAGGAGGATGGTGTGGCCATTCACCAAGACAGGAGACTAAGCGAGGGATGGTCATGCCTTGAGAGGGGAGGATCGTGGCCGGGTTGGCAGCATGACGAGTAAGGTTACCTGTGGATCTCCCAGTAAGGACACACATCAGGTAGCTGGGATATGAGCCTGAGGTTCGGAGAGAAGCCTGGAGAGTGGGGTCCGGGCCAGGCTATAGTGTGGGATTGCCTGATGGTCTCTGCCCACAGATTTGGCCTGATTCTCAGAGAACAGAGAGAGGGTGGTGGAGTCCTGGGGGTGTTAGCACAGGCTAGTTTTCAGTGTCTTATTTAATTGAAAACTAATGGCAGTGACTAGCCTTGGGCCTCAGCCCAAGAAGCAGGAGCCACCTGATAGGCCGCATTTTATTTATATATAAATAAATACACAGATAGATAGATATAGATATCACAGCAGTCTGGGATGTCATTGACCCTTGACCAATGTTTGCTAGAAGACTGAAAAGATGAAGGAATAAATAAATAAGTCCTGTGCCTGGGTATAATAACAACCAAAACATTATTTAAGTATGTAATATGGGACTTCCCTGGTGGCGCAGTGGTTAAGAATCCACCTGCCAATGCAGAGGACACGGGTTCGATCCCTGGTCTGGGAAGATCCCACATGCTGGGGAGCAACTATAACTACTGAGCCTGTGCTCTAGAGCCTGCGAGCCACAACTACTGAAGCCTGCGCCCCTAGAGCCCGTGCTCCACAGCAAGAGAAGTCACCGCAATGAGAAGCCCGCACACTGCAACGAAGAGTAGCCCCTGCTCACCGCACCTAGAGAAAGCCTGGACGCAGCAACGAAGACCCAACACAGCCGAAAATAAATAAATAAATTTATTTAAGAAAAAAGAAGTATGCACTATGTTCCAGGAACTGTTCTAACTGCTTGACATACATTGACACTTTTTCTCTCTCTTTCTCTCTCCCTTTCTCCTCTCTCTATCTCTCCCCTAGGCTCTGTTCCAAGTGCTCTACAAATCTGAATTCATATCCTCACTGCAACCCTATGATCAGCTAATGTTATTCAATTTTGCAGATAAGGAAAATGAGACACAGAGAGGTTGTTTCTTAAGGTCTCACAGCTACTAAGTGACAGAGCTGGATTCAAATGCAGGCAGTGTGACTCCAGGGTCCCTGCTCTTAACTGCTACACCTTTGCTGCTTCTCAGCACCAGTGCAGCTCCTGTTGAGGCCTAGAACATGCCTCCGACGACCCCATCCCTAGAGCCAGCTGGGTTCACAGGAGGGGCGCAGTTCTCTGCTGCCCGAGTGCTGCTCTCCTCAGACGGAAACTGGTCCCAGCTTCCAGCCTCTGCTCCTCTCCTTCCTGCCCAGGGCCCTGGGCTCAGCAGCAGGGCTGGAGTCTTGGCAGCAGGATGCTGGCTCTGTCTCTCTGCAGGCCACCTCCTCCAGCTTTATTAGCCGTCTTTTAAAATAGACTTTTCTGTTTCAAACACTACCACTTGCTGCTCGGCTTCCAACGCATCCAGCGTGCTTCCGTGTCATCGTAATACGCTGCTCAGAATATCACAGACAGGCTGACTTTTTGTGAAATAGCAGCCTCTTGAGAGAGAGTTTTCTTCCTCTCTTTTAATTACGCCATTTTCCAGCTGGCCTTTTTCTTTTTGAGAGGTGAGCCTCAGATTTCTGATTGTTCAGCCAGTAATTTCAATGTTTTGATCCCATTTATCGGATGGAGGCAGGAAGAGGCTTTAGATGATCAGGCAGTTCCACCCTCTTACTTGACAAAGGAAACAACCATCTCTCAGAGAGGGTGCTTCTCTCCTCTGAGATCACACAGCCCATTAGTGGCCTAACGGGGTTGAAACTTGAACCAGTTAACAGTGCCGGAGTTTAATAATAGAAGTACTCATAATTCATATTCATCACAGCATTAAAGTTTACAAAGCATGAACTTTAGTTCTCAGGTCTCTGGATCCTCTGTCCTCTAGTGGCTCATGAGCTTAGTCATCTCATCTAAGGAGAGAGGAGCCTCTTTTCCCAAAGCCAGCTGTCCACTCTACCCACATCTGGAATTCCAAGTGCTCGCATCCAGTAAGAACCAGGATGAGTCTTGGTGACACCTGAGATTCATCAAAAGACAACAAGCACCTATTTGAGAGCCTGTTGTCAATTCTGGAGTCAGCCCAGGGCTAACTCTGCAGCCCAGACTCCTCCATGTCACCAGATACTTCCTCTCCCTCCTCCTACTGATAACGTTTTCCTTTTAGAAAAATAGAAGACTGGCAGGAGAGGACGGGACTCCCCCACCAAACAGCAAAATGTCTCTCCAGTAGAGACTCAGCAGTGGTCAGTGTCAACCCTGGAAGACTTGGAAAAGATATCATTCCACCCTCCCACTTTAAGGATTGGGAAGCTGAGGCCCAGAGAAGGGAAGTGACTTGCCCAAGGTCACACTGCTTTGAGATGATAAAAACAGGTGCCTGGACCAGCTGTCTCTTGTCTCCTCTATTCTAGATACCAACATCAGCCACTGGCTAAATGCTGCCTTAAGTGTAGCTTGCCTTATTGTCTTGTTAAATAGAAATTATTCCATGGGGAATAGCAATAAAATTGTAAGGCAGTAGCAACTCATACCTCCAATGTCCACCCCCATGGTCCTAAATCTTGGCTGCACATAAGAATCTGCTGTGGATTCAGATTCCCAAGCCCCACCAGAGGGAATGGATAAAAGTCCTAGGGAGCGGGGCCCTGACCTCTGTGTTTTTCCAAAGCTGTACAGGTGATTTTAACGGGCAGCCAGGGATGGGCAAGACTCGTCCACCTGATGGCCAAGAATCCCATCAGCAGGTTTGAATCACTGTGACTGAAATAGAATGGAACTACTTATGTTTTTGAGCTTTAAATACTTAATTTGAATAAAATTAAAACATGAAGCTGACAGAACGTGACAGATTGCTGACCAGAGAGCTTTCTGAGTCACACCCAAACTGGAGGGCAAGCTTGAAACATCTCCACTCATCCCTGTTTGCAAAAAAGAACACATCGGACCACATACCCATGAAGCAGTGATATGTGTCGCTATTGAAAACTGTGAGTGCTCAGAAAAGACCCTTTTCTTTTCATATTGCACATTAAGGAAAATAAGTTGTCAATAATGAAAGTCATAGATAAAAATTCATCTTAGCCCTCCCATGTGGTCTTTCCTTTTGTTACCACTAGTCCCTCCTAAAATCTGATCTGTCCTCATATCAAGTATGAAGGCTAAGTCCCAAGTCAGAGTCCTTGTGAAGGACAAGTTTCCTACAGAAAGTAGAAGGGCACAAAGAAAGGCATAAAATAAAACAGGCGTCCTTATAATAAACAGAGTTTTTATTCTGTCCTCAGAATAAACATACCCTGAACCTCAGCCCCCTCATTCAGACGTTTACTCTGGGTGCTTGGCTGGGTGGAGAGAAGGAGGCAAGGAACCAGAGAGCATCCTTGAAAGGGACAGTTCAACAGAAAATGCAGTGCTGATGACAGAAGAGACAGGGTAGAGATGTCTCATCCTAAAACTGAAGGAGGATAAAAATAATAATAATAAAAAAAAACAATCAAGGGGTCTTTCACGTGTTTTAAGAAATACAAGATAGAAAATGTTCAGATTTCCCCTGAAATGAAAAGGGACACCTGTTCTGCTATGGTGAGAAATAACCAGAGGTTGAAGGTTGGATGCTTTTCAGGCTCTGTTTTATGCTTGTTATCTTTCACATTCATCACCTGCTCCTGATTCCACCAACACACAACCACTTTCATTAGTAGCTATAATTATCCTCATTTTGAGAATAAGGGAAATGATGTTCAGAGTGGTCAAGACCCTCCCAGGATCCCATGAGCTGGGAGTCGATGCAGCCAAATTTCAATCCAGTCCACTCCTAACTCCAGGTGGGGAGAGATGTCTTTGGCTGTGGGGACAGAGCTCTGCTGGAAACAGTGAAAAGCTGAGAGGGGCGTGGCGGGGGGCCGGGGGGAGCTTCCTTTATTCATTTTAGTGGAAGTCATGGACATCTGGCCATTGGACCAAGACATTACACTGGAACTTGCTCTAGCTGGGAATAGCAGAAACGTTGGTCTGTAGCATTTCTGGCTGATAAAACAGAGCTGTAAATAAAGACAGCACTGTCACCCTCCTCTCATTTCCTTTCTGCCATTATTCACCCTTCTCCATGGCTATTGTTTCAACCCCTCAGATGGTCTTTTTTGCCCTCCTGTGAATTCCTCACCACCTTTCCTGCCATGGGGAGTCAGGAGCTATTCCCTTCCTCTCTCTAGTCTGTCTGCCATGTGTGGGGCAGGACCAAAGTCACTGTCCAAGAAAAGGACAAGAGGCTGAACCCAACACAAAGGATGTGTCATTTAGAGAGAGCTCAAGAGAAAAAGGGCAAAACCAGGAAAACCAATGTTTATGTGCCAATGTTTATGGGCTAAAGGCTTTAAATACATTGTGCCACTTGATTTTCATGATAAACCTGTGAAGTAATGCTATCCCCAGTCATGGAGAGCCCCTGAGATGAGAGCTGCCTGCCAAGATGCCCCTTGCCAGGGCTCAGAACTCACTCTCTGGTTATGGTTTCAACTGTCTTAAAGATTCAGTTGTCGACAGCACCTGATACCTGCACCTCCTGCATGCTGGCTGCCTTCAGAGAATGTAGTGGTTGCAAGATAAGGTTTTGACCCAGATTCAAACCCTGGCTCCACCTCTCACCTCTTCTGAGATCCAGAACACGTGACTGAACCTCTTCTTGCCTCTGTTTCCTCATCAGTAAAATGGGTGAAACCAAGCAGGATCCTGTGGGGCTCCCAGGTACAAATCCTTTCTGTGACCCCCGTTTCCTTTTTTTTCCTTATGACTTTTTTTTTAACATCTTTATTGGAGTATAATTGCTTTACAATGGTGTGTTAGTTTCTGCTTTATAACAGTGAATCAGCTGTGTGTGTGTGTGTGTGTGTGTGTGTGTGTGTGTGTCCCCATATCCCCTCCCTCTTGCGTCTCCCTCCCACCCTCCCTATCCCACCCCTCTAGGTGGTCACACAGCACCCAGCTAGCAATCATGGAGGTCAGCCAACACTCCACCTGGAAATTTTTCGGTTTTGTTTTGAACCCTGGAGTCAAGCAGTCCTTCCCAGACCAGTGAGACAAAGCATTCCAGGCATTTGACAGAGACATCTTTGCAAACAGAGTCCATTTGCATAGAAGTTGCTGCATTTGCATGATCACTACAGGAGCAAATGGGAACAGAATGAGCTAAAACCAATAAAAATAAGTTGGCAAAGACTTTGAAGAGACTAAACTGTAAGGATTATCATCACACAGGCTGACGGATCTCTGCAATTGGTCTATCCATGGTCCTGCTATAAGGAAGGAGATTGTCAATATCCCCTCCAGATGAGCAAGACGGGCAGAGGACATTTCTCTGCCTGGGGGCCCTTGTCCTGGACCTGGCTGGGAGCAGAGATGCGGTGCTCTGGGTTAGCTCTCTAGACAGCCAAACCAAAAGTGGAGTAGGTCCAGAAGAGGGCTGGGTCCAAATCAGATCAGCAGTACTAAGTGGCCTAGGCCTGAAACTGAACAAGATAGAGTCCAGGGGTGCAGATGGAGAGCAGGTTCCAGACCCCAGATATGTCTCAGACTGGGGCAATTTCTGAGTCAAAGAATGGGCCTCCTGGTTAATGTCTTCTAGTTCCTGCAAGTACGGGCAAGGACATGCTAGGAGAAGGTAAAGGGGCAAGGAGTAAACAGTGACTAGGCTGACATGCTACAGCAGGGCCCGATGCATAAATTCGTTCATTCATTCAGCAAACATTTATTGATCATCTACCCTGTGCCAGCTATTATTTCAGGCAATGGGTATACAGCCCTGAGAAAACAAATCCCTCATGTTGCTCACATTCTAGTGATGGAAGATAGATACAAGCAAATAAACTAATAAATATATAATTTCAGGTAAAGACAAGTACTATGCAAAATAGATAGATAAATAAAGTGTGTTATGGGGAAGGAGTGATGAGGAAGGGCAGTAAATATACAGAATCCCACCTCTCCCTTCTCCTGCCTCCACCTCACCTGCAGGGAAAGGTGGTATCTCAAGGCACGGGCTGCACTCTAAGGCACTGACCAGGTCACACGTTCTAGCGCGGGAGTCACCTCACTCTAAGATGCGTGTTGTCTTTTCTCTCCTTTCTCTCTTCTACCTGAGTAGCCAGGGCAGCAAAAGCAAACCAGAGCCCATTCTTGTAGAGCAGGTGCTCGCTGGGCAGAACTTGCTCCATCAGAACCTGTCTGACCATCTCCTGGTCTCTTCTGCTTACTTCCGACAGGCAACCCTGGTGCAGAGACCAAAGGCTCAGATTTGGATGGAACAAGGTGAGGACTAAGGAGCGACTGGCAGCCGTGACAGCCTATTTCAATCCGACTTAACTAGTTTAAGGCAAACGGGTGTTCCACATGGTCCAGCCCAGCTCATCTGCCATTCCCTGTTCTGGGTTTGGGGGCCCAAGCCTAGTCAACAATAACAGGGCAATTTCCCACCACTCACCAGGCATATCTGTCAGCTATTGCTGTCTAACCAACAACCACAGATCTCAGTCACGTACAACAATAAGCATTTATTTTGCTCATTTGCTCATGCATCTCTGGGTTGGCTGGGGGTTCGCTTGATCTTGACCTGTCTGGGCTGGGCTAGGAATCGCATAAATAGGCAGCCGTAGGCTGAAGGTCAGATTCAGGTCTGTTCCACATGGTCTCCAGTGTCTCTCATCTTCCTCAGACCAGCTGGTGAGCCAGGGTCTTTCCATGATGATGGCAGAGGCATGAGAAAGCAAGCAAGAACACCCAAGGGTCCTCATGTAACTGCAGAACTAGCCCAAGCTGGCCCTATCCTGTTTCTAACAAGATACTGAGTTGTTCTTCAGAGACAACAGAACAAAACCACAAGTCATGACATCAAATAATACCCAGAACCAAGATCCCTCCCCTCTATGGAACCAAACAACCGGGACATGATCGGAACCTGAATACCAGAACGCATTCAGAAGTGCTGTCCAGGAAGGTCCGGTGCTGAAGCTCCTTTACCACATCTTACCATATACGGCTGAGTTCCAAAGCCCTCCGAGACAAACCTGCCCCACCAGCACTTCCACACACTAACCCTCCTCCCCTAACTCATAAAAAGTTGACCGAATCACAGGCTGGGTGGACAGGTTTGAGCTGTGCCTCCTGCCTCCTTGCCAGTTGACCTCACAATAAAGCTTTTTCTTTTCTCAAAAGTTGGTACCATAGTATTGGCTTCTATGCATGTTGGGCAGTGAGCCCTTTTTCAGTAACACTGACAACACAATATGAAGTGGTCCACTGCTGCCCATACTGCCTTGAGCTAAAACAAGTCATGTAGCTGAGCCTCAACCCGAAGGGCAGGGATCTGCATCTTCTTTTAGGGAGCAACTGCAAAACTACCTGGCAAAGAACATGGTTACAGGAAGGGGGAAAGAATTAGGGCCAGAAGCTCGTCATACACACACTTTGCATGGGAACGTTCTTCTAAGGGTAGAGGCATGGTCTAGGGAGAAAGGGACCTGACCTGGGGAACCATCTCAAATTTGAGGTCACCTTTGACTGCAATTTCCCAATAAGGAAGCAGTTGACTCCTTATTAATGATAAAAAAGGAAAAAAAGCCAACATTCACTAGGTACTTACTCTCTGCTAGGTATCATTCTAGATGCTTTACATGAATAAATCCAGTTTAATCCTCATAAAAACCTTCTGAGGTGGGTTCAATGATTATCCTCATTTTGCAGATGAATCAGCTGAGGCACAAAGAGGAGATGAAATTGTTCAAGGTCACAGAACTAGTCAGCGCCAGAGCCAGATCTGGACCCAGGCGATCAGGCTCTGGCACACACGCTCCCAAGCTCAGGTAATACTGTCTTCGCCACAGAGAGCATGGCTTGAACACCCACGCCCCTAGTCTGTCCTGCGCCCATCCAGTCTCAGTGGCTGCTCAAGAATGGAAGAAGCTTTAGCTGTGGGGACGGGAGGTGGAAGCTTAGGGGTGGGGCACAGCTTGATTAGAGAAGCTGTTGGTTGTTGGAGGGTGGGGTGGAGACAGGAGCTCAGACCAAGGCAGCTAAGCCTGGACCAAGGTAGCAAGGGGAAGGAGTAGAAAAGGAATTCAGGCTTCTCAGGGACTCAGGAAGGGATGATGAGGGCAAGAGAAAGGCCGGGTGGGGTCCAGTGCCTAGAAAGAGACTGAAGGGAGACTTGATTTTGAGACTTTACACAAAACTCATCTCTGCATGTCTTGTCTCCCTAAATTGGTCAGACCTGGGGCTCCTTGTCAAAGCCACACTAAGAGTGAGGGCAGACGGGCAGGATCGGAGCTGGGGGAGAGCAGATGCTCTAGGATCGTATCTCAGGCAGCCCAGGATTTCAGTGGTGATAAAGAGACGGGGGAGGGCTTCCCTGGTGGCGCAGTGGTTGAGGGTCCGCCTGCCGATGCAGGGGACACAGGTTCATGCCCCCGTCCGGGAGGATCCCACATGCCGCGGAGCGGCTGGGCCCGTGAGCCATGGCCGCTGAACCTGCGCGTCCGGAGCCTGTGCTCCGCGATGGGAGAGGCCACAACAGTGAGAGGCCCGCGTACCGAAAAAAAAAAAAAGAAACGGGGTACAAGGATTCCCCAAGACGGCACTGGCACATTGCCAGTTTCTATTCAACTTGTCACTCACTTCAGTCACTCCTCTTATTTTCTGTTATGATAAACAACAATAACAGCTTCCTCAGGGAGCATTTTCTAAAAGACAAGCATTTTCAGACACAGAGATTACATTTGACACTCACAACCATCTCACATGGGAAACAGCACATTTTAAAAATAAGGATACCGGGGCTCAGAGAGGTCAAGTGTCATGTCCAGGATCACAGCTAATTAGAGGAAGTGGAGTCAGCACCATCACCTCTCAGCCCTGCACCATCCTCACGTCTTTCCTTGTAAGGAGGGCGAGCATGGAATGAAGTCAAGTTTGATCTCTTGAGAGAAGGGTGGTACTTTGTATCAATCATTCACACTTCAGTATGATGTATTTCCAGTCTGGTCCGGAGAGTAAAACAATAGGACACACTCACTGAAAAGTTGCAACAAAGGCTCCACCAAGGGGTGGAAGGGAAGGAGTGCAGTGAATATCAAAAAACAATGTCACCCAGTCTCAATTTCTCCCTCCTGGGGGGCTCAACTGTTGGAACCAAGCTTACAGAAGTTCAGGACAAGGCAGAAGGTGTCTGATGAAGAAGTCAAGTAATAATAATTATTGAGATCCTCCGAGTTCAGGGTCCTGTGCTGAGCACCTGGGAGGCTGTAGTAAAGAAGGCAAGCGTGCTTACATTCCAGGATGGGGAGACGCAATAAGTAAGTACATGAATAAGAATGTGATAGGACTTCCCTGGCGGTCCAGTGCTTAAGACTCCGTGCTTCCAATGCAGGGGGCGCAGGTTCAATCCCTGGTCAGGGAACTAAGATTCCACAAGCCCTGCAAAGAACGTGAAGTAGGACAGGGGCTGTCAAGATGGCACGTCATGATGAGATGAAGAGTTTTGAGAGTGGCAGGGTGGGGTTACTACTTTAGATTTGGGAGTCAGGGAAGGCCTCTCCAAGAAGGTGACACTGGGGTAAAACTTGAACAAAGAAAAGGTACCAGGCTGGCCAAGATCTTCTTGATTGGAAGAACAAGATCAGGACCCAATCAATGCAAAAAAGTTTAAATGACAGCAGCAATAATAATAGTGGAATGGTAGTCAGCGTTGCCAACCCTTATGTAGCACTCATTATGTGATAGGCACTGCTCTAAGTAATTTCCATATGTTACATCATGTCATCCTCACCACAATGCTGTGAGGTAGGTATTATCACAATCCTCATTTGACAGTGAGAAAAAAATGAGGCAAAGAGAGGTTAAGTGACTTAACCAAGAAGAGAAAAGAACCAGAAGAAGAGAAAGTTGCTGGGTGGTCAGTGGTCAGGTCCCTACGGTCCCAGCACTGAGTCTGAAGAGGCAAGAGGGTCAAAGAACCCAGGGGTATTTGGGGGCCTTTTCCAGACTACGCGTGGTACCCCGACTTCTAACACCAAGCTCAATGCCAAGAGTCTAACGGAGCTGCAGCACTCAAGTGATCATGTCATCAGATGAGCGGGTGCAGCACCCAGCCCCCTCCCCTCCCAGAGTCCCCCACTCGGGAAGCGTTTGCAGCAGAGGGCTGAGTGGGAGGCCAGCTGCACACCGCCCACTGCTCCTCTCGTTTCCACTATAAATAACACAGTTAAGAAAAAGAAACCTACACGCAGGGGCACTTTTATCGTTACACCCACTTTCTGGTCTGCTCACTCCATACAAGTGATGTGACATCTGAATTCAAAGTCAGGCGTGGTGAACCGAAGTGTGTCAGGAAACCAAACAGTTGGTGTCAAGAGATCCAGGTGGAAAGGAAGGGGTGTTGGCTCTCTTAAAGACGTCATGCTCCTCTTTCTGCAAGACCTGACCTCGGCTAAAGCTGTCATTAGCCAAGTCAGAGGCCCCCTCCCCTGCTCCCCTGACCCCTCTGTCTCCCTTTGTTGTTGTTCTGATAATTAATAGAGAACATGTCACATTACAGCATTGTAGGAGTTGGATAGATATTGGGGGAGGAAGAGAGGGGAGGGGAGGACACATCTGAGATGAAGGGGAAGAAAAAGGACGTAACCAAGCTTGCTCCCAAAGAACTCATAGTGATGGTGCAAATGGGCACATAAACATGTGATGACAACTCAGTGTGGCACATGGTTTAGAATGGATCTGAACAAGATGTGGTGGCAGCCCTGAGCCAGCAACAACGTCTGCAAAAATGTCCTTTAATCTGAGCCTTGGAAGGTGAGTAGGAGTTTTCCAGGTAGAAACAGGCAGGAAAGGGCACTGCAGGCAGAGGAAAGAAATATGCAAAAGCAAGACACAGAAAAGAGCCCATCGTCCACAGGGAGATAAGACTGGGATGCCCATCAAGGCTGTAGATATCACCATGCTGTATTCTTCCTCCAAAGTTGACATCTTAGAGCAACTGGTGGTATCCCACACCCATCCAGACACTAGGACTAGCCATTTCTGCCTTAGGACAGTTTTTAGCTTTGTTGCTGACTCTGGTCCCCAATGCCACCACTGGCACTGAGGGCCATCCATCCATGGCCTCTTTGGTAGGTCTTTCTTATGACAACAGCCTGGTCTCCCTGGTTCCTGATTCTCCTCACCCCCAACTTGTCCACTCTCAATGACCCCCTGTTTCTGAGCCAATTTGGGAGAAGTTTTGGAGTCTACCTAGATAACGGTGATAGTCCATCCAAGGAGGAGGATGTCACTTGCTTCAGCTAGAGCTCAGATTGCCCAGCAGAAGATGAGTTAGAAAGGAAGCTGACTTAGCAAGACCAGAGAACCAGGGAGCAGGACCGCAGAGAGGCTAATGATAGAGGCAGGGTTCATTCACCCAACAATACGGTAGACTTCTGAGTCTGAGCCGCACCTCTCTGGATGGCGGGCATAAGACAGCACAGAAAGAAGACACAGTGCCCACTGTCCCTGCCCTCCTGGAGCCTGGAGGAGCCAGCCATTAATCCAATAACTACACAAATAAAGGCAAAATTACAAATCATGATAAACAGTGTGAAGAATATTTAAAAGGAGCTCTGTGCACTTACAATGGTGGTGAAGGCAGTCAAGGAAGACTTCCGAGGATAGAACAGATGAGCCAAGATTTGAAGGGTAGGTTAACTCAGTAAAAGATGGAGAGAAGGAGTAGTTCTACTTACAAGCTAAGAAAGTTAGCCTAGGAGTAATATTATCTGGACTTGAATCATATCCCCACTGATGGTTAACTGGGGGCAAGTTATTTCACCCTTGCACGTCTTGGTTGCCTTGACTGCAAAATGGAGATAGCTATCACCTTAGAGACTTGTTATAAAGATTCAATAAGACAAAGCATTTACAGCAGATAGTACAGTACAGAGTAAGGACTTCATAAACAGTGGGAGTACCAGTAATAGTTACTGTGGTTGTAGTGATGATGACTAAAATGATGCTGTTAGGATGATGGTAGTGGTGATGGTGATTATGGTGATAATCATGATATTGTTGATGGTCATTATGAGAATGATGACGGTGATAATGATGTTAATGGCGTTGACAAGGATGATGATGACTTCTGCACTCACAGCATCAGGAACAACATAGGTAAATACCCTCAGGCTGAAGGAGGCATGGGGATAGGAGGTGCTAAAGAGAGGAGACAGGCATGTCTCTTAAGGCAGACAGAGCCAGACTCTGCAAATGCCCACTTAGAGACTCTAGACCCCAAGCTTCCTCAAAATGTAACCAAAGTGCTCTAAAAGCGCTATTACAGCAATGACTCAGACTCAGTTAAAATTTCTTGAGCTCCCTGCCTTGAAAGGTCCTGCCTTGGGAATTCCCTGGCGATCCAGTGGTTAGTACCCCATGCTTCCATTGCAGGGGGCCCGGGTTCAATCCCTGGTCAGGGAACTAAGATCCAGCATGCCGCGTGGCGTGGCCAAAAAAAAAAAGTCCTGCCATTATACCAACAGTACCAGCAGGGAAGCCAGTGTTAAGTGAGTACCTACTATGTGCTGGGCAATTACTCATGTGTTACTCTGTTTGAGCCTCATGACATTTACTAGGTGGCTGGCACCATGCTGAGCACAGATAATATGTTGAGAAGCAGGATACAGATAATTACGCTCATTTTACATAGAAGAAAATAAACAAGGCATAGAAAGTTTAATTAATTATCCAGGTTACACAGCTAATAAATAATAAAGACAGGGTTTCAACCCAGGCTCAAATGTCTCCTAGTTTAAGCCCTTTCTTCTCTGTACCACAATGACTTTTGGTGCTTAGTCAGAGGATGTGTAGACTTATAGAGTCAGAGCTGCAGGACCCAGGTCCCAGTCAGCAAAGGAGCTCTCTCCTGCTTCACCCCTAGTGGGGGCGGCTCCCCTGATGCCAGCAGAGTTCACAGAAAGTCCTCATAAAGGCCCACGATCCACAATTTGTAAGTCACTATTCATAAGAGATGACAAGAGGGGAAAAGGGTGTATGTGTTCATTGAGCCCCTACAAGATGGTAGGTGCTTTGTAGACATTATTTCACGGAGGCCAATCCCATTCCTTACTCAGATATTACAGCCTCCTACTTATAAGATAAAGGAACTAAGACTCAGAGTGGTTGCAAAACTTGTCCAAGGTCACACAATGGAGGGTGTCCTATTTAAATCCAGGACTGACTGACTCCAACGCCCATTCTCTTCAGCCACTTTCTTTTTTGTTTTTTTCCCCCTTTCAATTCATTTAATTCCAATAATCTGTCAACAAAAAAAAAGAGCCAATAAACAAATACTGAATTACATTTTGTTGGGTTTTTCAAACCCTCAAACTCCTGACTTATAAAAACAGCTTGTGTGTCTTCCACCCTGACCACCCTGCTACTTTTCCACATACCACAGGCCACCCATAGATACAAAGCCAGGGCAGCCGGGGGAGAAGCTGACGTGGTCTACTTGGAGCCAGAAGACAGGAGGGCGATGAGGCCCGAGGAAGCACTTATGGACAAAATGTAGTTCACTGTGGGGTTGAAGTTCTTCAATATAAAGAAGGAAACAACAATGACCAAGACCAGAAATAGGGTGTTATTATTATAGAAGATGGAAAATGTTGTGGCTTCATAAACAGCAGCTTCATTCTTCTTCCACAAGACTCTTTCATCTTTTTCCTTCCGAGACATCTTTCCATTACCAGCTTCAGAAAGTTTTCGAGTCACTTCTTTGGAAACAGCATCCTCCCTCTTCTGTGCTACCTTGTGCTTGAGAACAAATTTCACGGTTTTGGATACAAAGGCTACCAAGTAAGTGCTTCCTAGGGTCACCACGCTATACAGAACAGCAGACTGAGTAAGATCCACGTGCCATATTCGCCAATGTAACCAGACGGGGATGGCAGACACGATGAAGGCGCTCCCGAAGAAGTGCACCAAGGACTTGGCCAAGAGGTCGTGGCTGAAATCCTGCAGGAGCAGGTCCTCCTCGGACTGCTGCTTGGAGCCGCCTTTGGGAGCCACGGTGGAACCGCAGCCACGAGACGGGAGGGCCGAGTCAGGCGCCGAGCCGGGCAGAGGCCTCTGACATCACCCCTGTGGCCACCGTATCTGCTAACAACCCCCCTTTAGCCACTTTCTCCCAATTGTTCTTTTGTGATGCAACACACACACACACACACACACACACACACACACACACACACACACACACACACACACACAGCCAAACACAGCCACGGACACAAACAGATTTTACCCCAACTCTGAATGCATCAAAATGTGTATAAATTCATAACGCTTTTAAAAATTCCCCACCTCTGAGACCAGAGGAGGAAGAATGAAGGAGATTTCTGCCTGCTTTCCTTATGCGTTTAGGCTGCGGCAGAGCTTTTAGATATTTCCAAGTACTTGGCCACCTCTTCTGTGCTCCGGGAAGGATAACAGACTATCCAGCTGAGGTTTCACGGTTGAGGCTTTAGACGCTGGAAAACAGGTTTTCCGTGGCTATTTATTCACCTATAATGTCCTCAGCTGCTCCAGGAACTGAAGTTACCACAGATGCCCAGGCAGGGACTGAGCGGAGATGCTGGAGACACATTTGGGTCCGTTCATTACATATTTGTGTATGTGACTTTGCAGAGACAATGGTTAAAAGAGAGTTACAATTGCAGACTCTTCCTTTCTAGCTATGCCCTGAGCAGTTCATTTAATCTGTTTATGCTTTGTTTTACCATCTGGGAAAGGGAATAACAGCATCATCACCAATCTTATCTTAGTCAGCTATTGCTGTGATGATCCGGGCTCACAAACAACACCCGAATCTCAGTGGTTTACCTCGACAAGCATTTATTTCTCACTCACAGCACTGTAGGTCATCTGGGGCAGCTCTGCTTCAGGCTGTAGCTTGAGTTCAGGTCTTTTTCATTTTAGGATGAAAGGAAGCAGGTATCTGGGGCGTGATCTTTCCGTGATTCATCACAGGAGTGGAAGAGGGCTGGCCAAATCACTTGAGCACATTTCAAACTTTTGGTTGGGATCCACTCACATCCCAATAGCCAAAATCAGTGGTCACATGGCCAGGTATAAAGTCAGTCTGGGGAACGGAAAGAGTGGGGAGGTGTTCCAGTTACCAGCAGTGTATAAAACTTTATTTCAAAACTTAGCGGCCCACACCAGCCATTTTATTTCACTTGTGACTTTACTGGTCAGGAGTTTGGGGAGGGCTTAGCTGGACTCTCTCCAGGGGTTGTAGTCAGGTGGCAGCTGAGGCTGCCGTCATGTGAAGGCTCAGCCGGGCTGGACATCCAGGACGGCTCCCTCACATGGCTGGCACACAATGCTGGTAGTCATCTGGGCTGGACCAAAGTGCCCACACGTGGCCTCCCCAGCATGGACGTCTCAGGGTAGTTGGATTCCTCATGTGATGCCTGGCTTCCCCCAGCTACATGTTCCAAGAGACCAGGTGGAAGCTGCATGGCTTTCTCTGACTTATCCTCCAAAGTTATGCAGCATCAATTCCACTGCATTGTACTGGTTATAAATAAGTTACTAAGAACAGCCCAGATTCAAGGGCAGGGGACAGAGACCCCCACCTCTCAATGGGAAGAGCGTCAAAGAATTTGCAGGCACAGTTTTAAACCATCACAAGAGGCACCAGAGGAAGAAAAATGAATAAATAATATTATCCACATATCCCCCCCCAATAGAAGTTGTGATAATACTTGTAAAGCGTTTAGCACAGTGTGTGGTACAGAGCAAGCACTAAATAGACAAATGGTAGTCACACAGGGGTTTCCCTGGTGGTGCAGTGGTTAAGATCTCACGCTCCCAATGCAGGGGGCCCAGGATCAATCCCTGGTCAGGGAAGTAGATCCCACTGCCGCAACTAAGAGTTCGCATGCCATAACTAAGGAGCCCGCCTGTCACAACTAAGGAGCACATGTGCCACAGCTAAGACCCGATGCAACCAAATAAATAAATAAAGTATTTTAAAAAATAAATAAAGGAGAATAAAAAAAGAATTCATTTAGAAAACAAACGGTAGCCACACAAATCAGAGAGTCACTGGGCCGAGATTTCAGAGGCTCCCCTACCTTGCTGTTAACTTGGTTGAGCTGACCGGACCACCCTGAGGAGGCCGAGAGGTCAAAGATGGTGATGGGGCTACCGTTTGCAGTTCCCCTGCAACATGCCAAGTACCGTGCTAGGCAGTTTCCATGCAGGATCTTTTTTTTTTTTTTTTAACATCTTTATTGGGGTATAATTGCTTTACAATGGTGTGTTAGTTTCTGCTTTATATCCACGCAGGATCTTATTTAATCTCCACAAGAAGCTTGTGAGGCTGTGCTGTTGCTGTTATCCGTGTAGCCTGAAAACTCTCACATCCTCCCATCATCTTAAAGAATGTTGTAAACATGCCACTGTGGGTGTACTTGGGAGAGCAGTCAAGCATCCCTCCCTTTACCCCTCCCCAGTTTAATGGTCCACACAACCAGAAAGCCTGTGCAATTTGTTCATCCCTCTATCCCAGCACTAACCCTACTGGATGTCACTTTGGCCCCACTCTCATGTCACTGAGAGGTCCTTGGAGACAAGGACTGTGTCTGATCTATTTCTGGACCCTGTGCCCAGGGCAGGACTACCCCAGAGGAACATGGCCATCTCTCATTCTTCCTCCAGCTCCACTCACCATCCTTCCTCTACCTGTATGGACCACATCAACAGGCTCCCTTGTCCTCTGGTCAGGCTTGACCAGAATGGAGTCCTGGCAGGGGATCAGAGGAAGGAAGGAGAGTGCATTCAGGGTACTGATTCTCCCCAGCTGCCTCTCTGCAAACTTGCCTAGGTCTGGCTGTGTCTCTCAGCCAAGGGACCCAGCTTCTGATCCCCGGCTGTCTCTCCATGACTCCCTCCACCCACCTCCAGTATCTGGTACTTCCTCCTGCCCCTTCCCTTTGGACCTGGGGAAAGGAGCACTGTTACTAGCCCCAGGTAATGGTCTACCCCTTATGATTTCCCTACACCTTGTCCACACAGCTGTAAATAGCCCTTTTATTAATCCCACTTTGAGTTAACCTAGTTGGAGTATGTGTCTGCTTCCCGCTGACCCCGACTGATACAGAGGTGCTTGGGGGACAGTTATCAGACACAAGTTTCATCTGTAAGGTCTGTGACCACTGAGTCTCCTGGATGCACAGGCCAGGCCAGAAGATGCAAGATGCCATGGAGGGTGTGACCAGTTCTGTCTGTCCTTGGGTGATTAAGCAGCAGGATCGCCTCCCAGCTGGGGCTGTCAAACTTCCAGCCAGGGCTTCATTTAGGGACAGGAGCTGTCTCACCTGACATCTCAGGGACAGAGAGGATTTCAATTAGAGCCATCAGGGGCCTCGAGTGCCTGACACATCTTAGGAAAGACGGTGAGGTAGGCAGATCCTGCAGTGTCCTGAGGCTCGCCAGCCTGACTCCCACCCTCTCCTCCTTCCATGAGGCTGGATAAGCACAGTGAGCCCTCTTCAGACTCACAGCCAGCGGAATGCTTCAGATGCCCCACTGGAGGAAGACTCCCAAAGCATCCCCTGCAGGGAGTATTATCAGCACCATATCTACTTAGAGTCATCTCCGAACTCCCAGGGTCTCCTGTTTTGCATTCCCAAAGCACCTGGACTCTCCTTCCTAGCTCTTATCACACTTGTAATTAATCAGTCACTTGTATAATCATCTACTTTCTATTCTCCATCACAGAGGTCCTGTTAAAAATGAACTGAGATTATGAAGTCACATCAAGTCACTCTACAGCTCCAACCCTTGGCTCGCTTTCCTTTTCACTAAGAAAATGCTGGTCTTCACTGTGGCCCATGAGGCCCTGCTCAATCAGGCCACCATGATCCCGCCCTCTCTTTCACTCTGCTGCAACCACCATGGCCTCTCTTTGGTACCTCCAACACACCAAACACACCCCTGCCTCAGGGCCTTTGCACATGCTCTGGTTCCTTTGCCTAGAATACTGCTGCCCAGGTGGCTTAATGGTTCCCTCCTACCCCACCTTCTTCTTTTTTTTTTTTTTTTTTTTTTTCTTTAAGCGGGCCTCTTACTGTTCTGGCCTCTCCCCCGTTGCGGAGCACAGGCTCCGGACGTGCAGGCTCAGCGGCCATGGCTCACGGGCCCAGCCGCTCCGCGGCATGTGGGATCTTCCCGGACCGGGCCACGAACCCGTGTCCCCTGTATCGGCAGGCGGACTCCCAACCACTGCGCCACCAGGGAAGCCCCCCACCTCCTTTTTAACGCTTTTAAAAGATTCACCATGGCCAGGGCATGGGCAAAAACACAGGACGCATGAGCATTCTTTTTTTTTTTTTTTTTTCCCAAAAGTAAATGTATAGTAACTTTATAGCAGAAAACAGCAGGCTAAAGTCAAGGCCATTGTGCAACCTAGTTTTCTGGTGCCAGTTACCCCCCGTGTGCTGCCTGGTTTCCTGGTTCTTTCTTGGGTCATGTGACCAAAGTTCTGGAAGTGAGGAGCTCAAGGTTGAAATCAGCTCCAACGTATGAGGGTCCCTTTTACACCTGATCACAAATCACACACTGCATTTTCTGTTTGGTTGTTTTTTAATAATTTAGTGAGGTAAAATTCACGTAACATAAAATTAACCATTTTAAAGTGGACAATTCAGTGGCATTTAGAACATTCACCATGTTGTGCAACCATCACCTCTACCTAGTCCCAGAACACTCCCATCACTCCAGAGTGAAACCCCTTACTCATTAAATGGTTTCTTCTCCATTCTCCTCTCCCCACAGTTCTTAAATTTAGGTCACTGACCCATTTGGAGTTATTTTTTTCCTATGGTGTGAGCTTGTGGTCCAACCTCATTCTCTTGCATGTGCACATCAGCTGTCTCAGCATCATTTGTTAAAGATGATTTTCTTCTCCATTGATGCACCTCATACCCTTGTCAAAAATCAATTGGCGGGCTTCCCCAGTGGCACAGTGGTTAAGAATCCGCCTGCCAATGCAGGGGACACGGGTTTGAGCCCTGGTCTGGGAAGATCCCACATGCCACGGAGCAACTAAGCCCACGTGCCACAACTACTGAAGCCTGCACACCTAGAGCCCGTGCTCCGCAACAAGAGAAGCCACCGCAATGAGAAGCCCACGCACCGTAAAGAAGAGTAGCCCCTGCTCGCCGCAACTGGAGAAAGCCCGCGTGCAGCAACGAAGACACAACACAGCCAAGGATAAATAAATTAAAAATAAATAAATTAATTAAAATTAAAAAAAAAAAAAGGAGGCAGCCCAGGGACAGCCCCAGCCCCTGTGGGTGCCTGGCAAACAGAAGTCCCAGGAACCAAAGAGATTCTGTCCAGGTCTGAGCAAAGCTGGATTTTATGTGCATACTTATTGCCCTCCTGGCAATTTCCAAATGTACTGTCAGTAGGAAACAGTTTTCTGTACATTAAGACTAATCAAAAGCCTGTTCAAATACACATTATGCAGGTACCTAACATAACCATATACATTAGTTTCTTATGGTTTTATATTCAAATCAACAAAAATTTATTGAGCATGGGCTCCATGCAAGACACCATGCCAGGTACCGTAGAAGCACACGGCAGATAATACACAATCCCTGTGTGTCCCCAGCCCTCAGTGGCTCGTGTTCTGCGTGGGAGTGGGGAGTGACTCACACACTGCGAGACTTTAATAGAAGGACCGCTGTGCTAAGTGCTGTAATAGAGGTACAGACAGCAAGATGGGAAAATGGGAGGAAGTGACTGCTTCTGGGTGGGGGATCAGAGATGTTTGAATATAGATATAATTTTTCCTAAACACCACCTCTAGTCTCTTGTTTCATCCTCCTAGTGACTCTATGGGATAAGCATTATTATTGTCCCCATTTTACAGATGAGAAAATTGAGGCTCAGAGAAGCTCAGCAGATTGCCCAGTGTCACAAGGCAGTTGAGTCTGTTTGACTCCATCACTTGGGCTCTATGGATGATACCAGTGGTTCTTCCTTAGGGGTATGTTTATCATCAAAACTGAGAAGTTTTTTCAAAATATGCAGGCCCACACTCCATGGCAGATGTACTGAATCAGTTTCTGGGGGCAATTCCTAGATATGTGTACTTTGAAGAAGCTCTTTACATGAATCTGGTGTGCTTCTTAATTTATACACACTATGAGAGTTTAAGTGGGATTTCGACAGATGAGGATGGAGAAGGAAAAAGCATTCCAGCTAAATGGAACTGGGCAAGCAAAAGTGCAGATCTAAGAAAAGGTAGGGCCTCTTTGGGAAAGAGTAACTGGCCCCAATCAGAAGATCAAGCCGCCCTGGTCTGGGAAGATCCCACGTGCCGCAGAGCAACTAAGCCCGTGGACCACAACTACCGAAGCCCATGAGGCTAGAGCCCGTGCTCCGCAGCAAGAGAAGCCACCGCAATGAGAAGCCCGCGCACCGCAACGAAGAGTAGCCCCTGCTCGCCGCAACTAGAGAAAGCCCGCATGCAGCAACGAAGACCCAAAGCAGCCAAAAATTAATTAATTAATTAATTCTTTTTAAAAAGGAAGAGAGAAGCATGGTCGGTGAATGTGCTTGGCGGGCCTGCCCTATCACCAGTGCCCTTCCTGACTGCTCCAACCCCACACAGGGCTCAGCCATGCCTTGAGTATCAGCCTTCAGTCAGGAGGAGCAAGATCTTCCGGCACCAATGGCTGAAAGAAACCAGCCTCTGTTCAGAGGGAGAGGAAGGCCTGTCAGACATTATTGAGCACCTACTAATTGCCAAGGGCTGCACTGAGCTCTTTGCATACATTATCCCATTGATTCTTCCTGACAGCTCTGAAAGTTATAATCCTTATCTGCGTTGTTTAAAAGATTCACGAGGTCCAGAGAGTAATTTGCTCAGGGTCACATCATCAATAAGTGACCTAGCCAGGATTCCACCTCACATCTGTCTGACTTCAATGCTTGTGCTCTTAACTCTGGGATTGAGTGCTTTTGAAAGGTCGTTAAAAGGGGTCTCAGATAAGAGAAAGGTGAGGCTGGGTCATATGATAAGCAAGAGAACAATGGAAACTGTTCCAGGGGAAAGACTGAAGGTGTCTCTGTAGCCTGGGTTCCCTTAAAAGCAGAGCCTGAGACAAAGATTTGGGTGTAAGTAGTTTATTTGGGAGGCGATCTCAGGAAGCGCCAGGAGGGAGTGGAGAAGAGTGAGAAAGGGAGGCGGCTGATAAAGGGTGTAGGTTACCTCTGTGGGCAACAGGGGCTCAGTCCCACTGGGGACCCTCCAGGAGACCGTGGTGTACGCATCAGAGCTGCTTCACCAAGGAGCAAGGGAGCTGGCATCTTTACACTCTCATTGGTCCAGCACTGCTCACAGAGCACTAATTCCTCAGCACTGCCATCCTGCCCTGTTTGAGGGCTAAACATATTCCCTTAGCCAGGAATATCATGGCAGAGAATTTGCTGGCAGCCTTTGGACTACATGGAAACGGTCTACAGGCGACCTCCAGGGCTGGCTGATGGGACATGTGAGGGACATCAACAGCATCTCCTACAGCGACTGTGTTCAGCACTTGGGGATTATAGAACAAAGCGTCCCTCAAGATCTCCTTGTGTGACTCGAATCTAGAAAATTAATAGGAACTGGATCAGAAGAACTGAGAAAACACACGTGAGCAGAACAAGATGCCTCCGGGACCTGAGGGTCCAAGCTATAATCGAATCAGACATGTTAAGGTTGCAAAAGAAGCAGGTGTGGATTGGAAGAGGGAGCCTTGCAAGGACTTCCAGTCCCACCAGCAAGACCAAGCCTACTGTACGATGGACACATCTCAGCCTGGCGCCCTCAAACATCAAGGACTTCTTCCCTAGACTAAGAGCAGACTTCTCCAGTACATTCTCCTGTAAATCTGGCCCCAGACAGAAAACTCCTATAACGGTTTTTAACACCAGGGTCATAGTTCAGCATCCTAACCTCAGTTACTGTGAGTCCGCCTGAGGGACAGCCCTGCTCCTCACATTGAAGCAAACAGGTCCCAAGTCTGTATGACCCACGTCCAGACACCATGTCACGCTTATTCTGAGTGGCCTCAGCAGATACCACCACCAGTCTTCCCCAGGTAACATCCCAAATTCAAACAAGTCTAGCAATGCCTTTTTTTTTTTCTATTTAACTTTTTATAGTAAGCCATGTGAGGAGGCTTCATTCAAGGACAAGGTATCGGGAGAGAGGGGGAAGGTGGCGGAAGAGTAAGACGCGGAGATCACCTTCCTCCCCACAGATACATGAGAAGTACATCTACACGTGGAACAACTCCTACAGAACACCTACTGAATGCTGGCAGAAGATCTCAGACCTCCCAAAAGGCAAGAAACCCCCCCCCCCCACGTACCTGGCTTGGGCAAAAGAAAAAAGAATAAACAGAGACAAAAGGATAGGGACGGGACCTGCACCAGTGGGAAGGAGCTGTAAAGGAGGAAAGGTTTCCACACACTAGGAAGCCCCTTCGCAGGTGGAGACTGGGGGGTGGCAGGAGGGAAGCTTCGGAGCCGCGGAGGAGAGCGCAGCCACAGAGGTGCAGAGGGCAAAGCGGAGAGATTCCTGCACAGAGGATCAGGGCCGACCGGCACTCACCAGCCCGAGAGGCTTGTCTGCTCGCCCGCCGGGGCGGGTGGGGCTGCAAGCTGAGGCTCGGCTTCGGTCGGAGCGCAGGGAGAGGACTGACGGCGTGAACACAGCCTGAAGGGGGTTAGTGCGCCACGGCTAGCCGGGAGGGAGTCCTGGAAAAGTCTGGACCTGCCGAAGAAGCAAGAGACTTTTTCTTCCCTCTTTGTTTCCTGGTGCGCGAGGAGAGGGGATTAGAGTGCTGCTTAAAGGAGCTCCAGAGACTGGCGCGAGCCGCGGCTAAAAGCGCGGACCCCAGAGACGGGCAGGAGACGCTAAGGTTGCTGCTGCCGCCACCAAGAAGCCTGTGTGCGAGCACAGGTCACTCTCCACACCCCCCTTCCGGGGAGCCTGTGCAGCCCGCCACTGCCAGGGTCACGGGATCCAGGGTCAACGTCCCCAGAAGAACGCACGGCGCGCCTCAGGCAGGTGCAACATCACGGTGGCCTCTGCCGCCGCAGGCTCGCCCCGCACTCTGTGCCCCTCCGTCCCCCCCCCACCCCGGCCTGAGTGAGCCAGAGCCCCCAAAGCAGCTGCTCCTTTAACACCGTCCTGTCTGAGTGAAGAACATTCGCCCTCCGGTGACCTACACGCAGAGGCGGGGCCAAATCCAAAGTTGAACTCCAGGAGCTGTTCGAACAAAGAAGAGAAAGGGAAATCTCTCCCAGCAGCCTCAGGAGCAGCGGATTAAAGCTCCACAATCAACTTGATGTACCCTGCATCTGTGGAATACATGAATAGACAACGAATAATCCTAAATTGAGGAGGTGGACTTTGAGAGCAAGATTTATGATTTTATCCCCTTTTCCTCCTTTTGTGAGTGTGTATGTGTATGCTTCTGTGTGAGGTTTTTGTCTGTATAGCTTTGCTTTCACCATTTGTCCTAGGGTTCTATCTGTCCGTTGTTTTATTTAATTTTAATTATTTTATTTTACCTTACTTTATTTTCTTTCATCCTCTTTCTTTCTTTCTACTTTTTCTCCCTTTTATTCTGAGCCATGTGGATGAAAGGCTCTTGGTGCTGCAGCCAGGAGTCAGTGCTGCACCTCTGAGGTGGGAGAGCCAACCTCAGGAGGTCCACAAGAGACCTCCAAGCTCCATGTAATATCAAACAGCGAAAATCTCCCAGCAATCTCCATCTCAACACCAGCACCCAGCTTCACTCAACGACCAGCAAGCTACAGTGCTGGACACCCTATGGCAAACAACTAGCAAGACAGGAACACAACCCCACCCATAGCAGAGAGGCTGCCTAAAATCATAATAAGTCCACAGACACCCCAAAATACACCACCAGACGTGGACTTGCCCATCAGAAAGACAAGATCCAGCCTCATCCACCAGAACACAAGCACTAGTCCCCTCCACCAGGAAGCCTACACAACCCAGTGAACCAACTTTAGCCACTGGGGACAGACACCAAAAACAATGGTAACTATGAACCTGCAGCCTGCAAAAAGGAGACCCTAAACACAATAAGATAAGCAAAATGAGAAGACAGAAAAACACACAGCAGATGAAGGAGCAAGATAAAAATCCACCAGACCTAACAAATGAAGAGGAAATAGGCAGTCTACCTGAAAAAGAATTCAAAATAATGATAGTAAAGATGATCCAAAATCTTGGAAACAGAATAGACAAAATGCAAGAAACATTTAACAAGGACCTAGAAGAACTAAAGATGAAACAAACAATGATGAACAACACAATAAATGAAATAAAAAATACTCTAGAAGGGATCAATAGCAGAATAACTGAGGCGGAAGAATGGATAAGTGACCTGGAAGATAAAATAGTGGAAATAACTACTGCAGAGCAGAATAAAGAAAAAAGAATGAAAAGAACTGAGGACAGTCTCAGAGACCTCTGGGACAACATTAAACGCACCAACATTCGAATTATCGGGGTTCCAGAGAAGAAGAGAAAAAGAAAGGGACTAAGAAAATATTTGAAGAGATTATAGTTGAAAACTTCTGTAATATGGGAAAGGAAATAGTTAATCAAGTCCAGGAAGCACAGAGAGTCCCATACAGGATAAATCCAAGGAGAAACACACCAAGACACATATTAATCAAACTGGCAAAAATTAAATACAAAGAAAACATATTAAAAGCAGCAAGGGAAAAATAACACACAAGGGAATCCCCATAAGGTTAACAGCTGATCTTTCAGCAGAAACTCTGCAAACAAGAAGGGAGTGGCAGGACATATTTAAAGTGATGAAGGAGAAAAACCTACAACCAAGATTACTCTACCAGCAAGGATCTCATTCAGATTTGATGGAGAAATTAAAACCTTTACATAAAAGCAAAAGCTGAGAGAGTTCAGCAGCACTAAACCAGCTATACAACAAATGCTAAAGGATCTTCTCTAGGCAAGAAACACAAGAGAAGGAAAAGACCTATAATAACACACCCAAAACAATTAAGAAAATGGTAATAGGAACATACATATCAATAATTACCTTAAATGTAAATGGATTAAATGCTCCCACCAAAAGACGCAGACTGGCTGAATGAATACAAAAACAAGACCCAT
This sequence comes from Pseudorca crassidens, assembly GCF_039906515.1. Classification (NCBI taxonomy): domain Eukaryota; kingdom Metazoa; phylum Chordata; class Mammalia; order Artiodactyla; family Delphinidae; genus Pseudorca; species Pseudorca crassidens. Next base: position 71,333,096 of record NC_090310.1, on the reverse strand, counting down.
ATATATGCTGTCTACAAGAGACCCACTTCAGACCTAGAGACACATACAGATTGAAAGTGAGGGGATAGAAAAAGATATTCCATGCAAATGGAAACCAAAAGAAAGCTGGAGTAGCAATTCTCATATCAGACAAAACAGGCTTTAAAATAAAGACTATTAGAAGAGACAAAGAAGGACACTACATAATGATCAAGGGATTAATCCAAGAAGAAGATATAACAATTGTAAATACTTATGCACCCAACATAGGAGCACCCCAATACATAAGGCAAATACTAAGAGCCATAAAAGGGGAAATCGACAGTAACACAATCATAGTAGGGGACTTTAACACCCCACTATCACCAATGGACAGATCATCCAAAATGAAAATAAATAAGGAAACACAAGCTTTAAATGATACATTAAACAAGAAGGAATTAGTTGATATTTATAGGACATTCCATCCAAAAACAACAGAATACACATTTTTCTCTAGTGCTCATCGAACATTCTCCAGGATAGATCACATCTTGGGTCACAAATCAAGCCTTGGTAAATTTAAGAAAATTGAAATTGTATCAAGTATCTTCTCTGACCACAACTCTGTGAGACTAGATATCAATTACAGGAAAAAATCTGTAAAAAATACAAACACATGGAGGCTAAATAACACACACTTAATAACGAAGTGATCACTGAAGAAATCAAAGAGCAAATCAAAAAATACCTAGAAACAATGGAGACATGATGACCCAAAACCTATGGGATGCAGCAAAAGCAGTTCTAAGAGGGAAGTTTATAGCAATACAATCCTACCTTAAGAAACAGGAAACATCTCGAATAAACAACCTAACCTCGCACCTAAAGCAATTAGAGAAAGAAGAATAAAAAAAACCCCAAAGTTAGCACAAGGAAAGACATCATAAAGATCACATCAGAAATAAATGAAAAAGAAATGAAGGAAACGATAGCAAAGATCAATAAAACTAAAAGCTGGTTCTTTGAGAAGATAAACAAGATTGATAAACCATTAACCAGACTCATCAAGAAAAAAAGGGAGAAGACTCAAATCAATAGAATTAGAAAGGAAAAAGGAGAAGTAACAACAGACACTGCAGAACTACAAAGGATCATGAGAGATTACTACAAGCAACTATATGCCAATAAAATGGACAACCTGGAAGAAATGGACAAATTCTTAGAAATGCACAACCTGCCAAGACTGAATCAGGAAGAAATAGAAAATATGAACAGACCCATCACAGATAATGAAATTGAAACTGTGATTAAAAATCTTCCAACAAACAAAAGCCCAGGACCAGATGGCTTCACAGGCGAATTCTATCAAACATTTAGAAAAGAGCTAACACCTATCCTTCTCAAACTCTTCCAAAATATAGCAGAGGGAGGAACACTCCCAAACTCATTCTACGAGGCCACCATCACCCTGATACCAAAACAAGACAAGGATGTCACAAAGAAAGAAAACTACAGGCCAATATCACTGATGAACATAGATGCAAAAATCCTCAACAAAATACTAGCAAACAGAATCCAACAGCACATTAAAAGGATCATACACCGTGATCAAGTGGGGTTTATTCCAGGAATGCAAGGATTCTTCAATATACGCAATCAATCAATGTGATACACCATATTAACAAATTGAAGAAGAAAAAACATATGGTCATCTCAATAGATGCAGAGAAAGCTTTCGATAAAATTCAACACCAATTTATGATAAAAACCCTCCAGAAAGTAGGCATAGAGGGAACTTTCTTCAACATAATAAAGGCCATATATGACAAACCCACAGCCAACATCGTCCTCAATGGTGAAAAACTGAAAGCATTTCCACTAAGATCAGGAAGAAGACAAGGTTGCCCACTCTCACCACTCTTATTCAACATAGTTTTGGAAGTTTTAGCCACAGCAATCAGAGAAGAAAAGGAAATAAAAGGAATCCAAATCGGAAAAGAAGAAGTAAAGCTGTCACTGTTTGCAGATGACATGATACTATACATAGAGAACCCTAAAGATGCTACCAGAAAACTACTAGAGCTAATCAATGAATTTGGTAAAGTAGCAGGATACAAAATTAATGCACAGAAATCTCTGGCATTCCTATACACTAATGATGAAAAATCAGAAAGTGAAATCAAGAAAACACTCCCATTTACCACTGCAACAAAAAGAATAAAATATCTAGGAATAAACCCACCTAAGGAGACAAAAGACCTATATGCAGATAATTATAAGACACTGATGAAAGAAATTAAAGATGATACAAATAGATGGAGAGATATACCATGTTCTTAGATTGGAAGAATCAACACTGTGAAAATGACTCTACTACCAAAGCAATCTACAGATTCAATGCAATCCCTATTAAACTACCACTGGCATTTTTCACAGAACTAGAACAAAAAAGTTCACAATTTGTATGGAAACACAAAAGACCCCGAATAGCCAACGCAATCTTGAGAACAAAAAATGGAGCTGGAGAAATCAGGCTCCCTGACTTCAGACTATACTACAAAGCTACAGTAATCAAGACAGTATTGCACTAGCACAAAAACAGAAAGATAGATCAATGGAACAGGATAGAAAGCCCAGAGATAAACCCACGCACATATGGTCACCTTATCTTTGATAAAGGAGGCAGGAATGTACAGTGGAGAAAAGACAGCCTCTTCAATAAGTGGTGCTGGGAAAACTGGACAGGTACATGTAAAGGTATGAGATTAGATCACTCCCTAACACCATACACAAAAATAAGCTCAAAATGGATTAAAGACCTAAATGTAAGGCCAGAAACTATCAAACTCTTAGAGGAAAATATAGGCAGAACACTCTATGACATAAATTACAGCAAGATCCTTTTTGACCCACCTCCTAGAAAAATGGAAATAAAAATAAACAAATGGGACCTAATGAAACTTCAAAGCTTTTACACAGCAAAGGAAACCATAAACAAGATGAAAAGACAACCCTCAGAATGGGAGAAAATTTTTGCAAATGAAGCAACTGACAAAGGATTAATCTCCAAAATTTACAAGCAGCTCATGCAGCTCAATAACAAAAAAACAAACAACCCAATCCAAAAGTGGGTAGAAGACCTAAATAGACATTTCTCCAAAGAAGATATACAGGCTGCCAACAAACACATGAAAGAATGCTCAACATCATTAATCATTAGAGAAATGCAAATCAAAACTACAATGAGATACCATCTCACACCAGTCAGAATGGCCATCATCAAAAAAATCTAGAAACAATAAATGCTGGAGAGGGTGTGGAGAAAAGGGAACACTCTTGCACTGCTGGTGAGAATGTGAATTGGTACAGCCCCTATGGAGGACAGTATGGAGGTTCCTTAAAAAACTATAAATAGAACTACCATATGACCCAGCAATCCCACTACTGGGCATATACCCTGAGAAAACCATAATTCAAAAGGAGTCATGTACCAAAATATTCACTGCAGCTCTATTTACAATAGCCCGGAGATGGAAACAACCTAAGTGCCCATCATTGGATGAATGGATAAAGAAGATGTGGCACATATATACAATGGAATATTACTCAGCCATAAATAGAAATGAAATTGAGCTATTTGTAATGAGGTGGATGGACCTAGAGTCTGTCATACCGAGTGAAGTCAGAAAGAGAAAGACAAATACCGTATGCTAACACATATATATGGAATTTAAGAAAAAAAATGTCATGAAGAACCTAGGGATAAGACAGGAATAAAGACACAGACCTACTAGAGAATGGACTTGAGGATACGGGGAGGGGGAAGGGTAAGGTGGGACGATGTGAGAGAGTGGCACGGACTTATATACACTACCAAACGTAAAATAGAGAGCTAGTGGGAAGCAGCCGCATAGCACAGGGAGAGCAGCTCGGTGCTTTGTGACCACCTAGAGGGGTGGGATAGGGAGGGTGTGAGGGAGACGCAAGTGGGAGGAGATATGGGGATATATGTATATGTATAGCTGATTCACTTTGTTATAAAGCAGAAACTAACACACCATTGTAACGCAATTATACTCCAATGAAGATGTAAAAAAAAAAAAAAAAAAAGGCCAAGGTGGCTAGGAATCCGGGCTCTTGTTCTCAGTAACAGTCATAAGCCTCAGTCACTGATTCTTTGCCAAACATTCTCCCTGACTGCATGTGTGTTTGGGTGTGTGTTTATCTGAATGTTTATGCATGTGCATGTCTGTATGCATATGGATTTGTGTATATGAATGTTTGTGCAAACATGGGCGTGGAAACAGCAAACACGAGCTCTGTAGTCTACCAGGCACTGCCACTTACTAGTCTGTGATCTTGGACAAGTCAACAATGACCCATCCATGCCTCAGTTTCCTCATTTGTAAAACGATCTTTACAGCTGACTTCACACAATGATTTGAGGGTTAAAACGAGGTAACGCTTGTAAGGCAGTTTAGTGTAAGCCTGAGTGAGTGTTCAGTCAATGCTAGCACTTGACATTTGAAGTTACCATTTCAGGTAATTCTGTGTGTCTGTGTGAGCACTGTGTCTCCTTTAGGATGCCACTGACATTGATCTGTTTCTGACTTCTGCTCTGCATCATGTTGTGATCAGCAGCGGGATCAGTCAAGGGAAAGTCTAGCAAAAGACCGCAAACCAGCATGATGTAATCAGAAAGGATGGTTGCCAGACACCAGCAGAAAGACAATGCAAGAGGATGCAAACGCCAGACAGTGGACAGTGGGATGACCAAGCTGAAGAGAAGGGTGTCCCTGGATTCAGTACATAGGACAACACGAATCAGGATGGGATGCCAAATCCTCTTTCGCACAATATCCCCAGGTAGACGAGAAAGCCTCAGGCTAGCAGTGTTCACCGGCACAAAACCCCAGACTGTATCTCGGGTGAACACAGATGGATGTTTCTTCACCGGACTACACTTAGAAAGTAACAAGCCTCCCAGCCACCCCAGTCCAAACAAAGCTAGGAGAAGAGATTTCAGAACGATTTCTCTCCCTCTTACCACATAGTGGGGCTCCAGATTTGGCTGTTTGCCTCTGGCCTCAGAGGGGAAGATGATTACTCTGATAAACGGGAATGAATCTCACAGCAGACGGGGAGCTCGCAATAGCCCTGATGATTTATCACTCTTTTCAACCCAGTTGGGTTCCAAGAGAATAAATCTTGCCTGCCTCTGGCTAGGTACCCGCAATCATGCCACAGACCGTGACTTTCATATCCCATTAACTCTGAATTACTCAGTCTGGGGCTGAGCTGAGAGGTAATTTAAAATGGCAGAAGGGGAAAAATGTTCTGATTTAGATCTGATAGAGACTGGATTAAGTCCTCCCATTTTTCAGGGCTTAAATGTGAGCTCTGTGGAGGGGAGTACCTTCGGGTTGGATTGGCTTCTTGCAAAGGACCTGAGCCACAGATTAAATAAAACAACTTGAGCCAGACACATGTTGCAAAGATCTGGAGGCTCCAAACCGGAGTTTCTTGGGGGAATCAGTCCATCAAAAAAATCACCATTCTCCAGCGTGTAAATTATTACAACCCTTTAGGGTAGCAATTTGGTAGCTCCTATCAAATTGAAAAAGGCTTGTACCCTCTGACCCAGACATTTCACTACAGAAATGTTTGGATGTGTTCTAGGGGATGTGTACAAGGATGTGTGTTGTGGCCTTATTTGTATCACTGAAAATCAGAGACGAAGAAATGGTCCATCAATAGCAAAATGCCTTAAGAAAGGACGGTACACAATTCTGTGAGAGAATAGCATCCATTAAAGAGAACGATGTGGGGCTTCCCTAGTGGCGCAGTGTTTGGGAGTCCGCCTGCCAATGCAGGGGACACGGGTTCGTGCCCCGGTCCGGGAAGGTCCCACATGCCTCAGGGCGGCTGGGCCCGTGAGCCATGGCCGCTGCACCTGCGCGTCCGGAGCCTGTGCTCCGCAGCGGAAGAGGCCACAGCAGTGAGAGGCCCGCATACCGCGAAAAAAAAAAAGAGAGAATGAGGTGGAAGGAGGTCCATGATATATTACAGGTTAAGAATATTAATAAAAAGGGCTTCCCTGGTGGTGCAGTGGTTAAGAATCCGCCTGCCAATGCAGGGGACATGGATTCAAGCCCTGATCTGGGAAGATCCCACATGCCACGGAGCAATTAAGCCCGTGCGCCACAACTACTGAGCCTGCACTCTAAAGCCTGCATGCCACAATTACTGTGCCCGCGTGCCACAACTCCTGAAGCCCGCGCGCCTAGAGCCCATGCTCCACAACAAGAGAAGCCACTGCAATGAGAAGCCCACGCACCACAACGAAGAGTAGCCCCCGCTCGCCGCAGCTAGAGAAAGCCAGTACACAGCAACAAAGACCCAACACAGCCAAAAATAAAATTTTTTTAAAAAGACTATTAACAGAAAAACAAAGTGCAGAATAGTTTCATGTAAAGTATGCTCTTGTTTTTTTAAAAAATGGAGATTAAATTAAAACCATTTTTTTAATCCATCCTCGTGTGTTGATCCGTAAGGCATGCCTCTCTATCAGCAATCACACAAGTCGCTGCAGTTTGAGCTACTCTCTACATCCCAGAATAAATTTTACATCCAGCCCAGCCTGATATTATTGTCTCTCTGATCATGCCTTCTTGCTAGGACCACTTCAGGTGCCCAACTAACATTCTTGGACAGCCACAAAGACCACTGGGTCAGCAGAGGAGAAGAGAAAAGAAAGCTTTTCTCAGCAGGAATCTGCCTGGTTCTCATCTTTAGAATGGATGTAGAGAGCCAGGCTCTCCTGGCATTGAATCACCTACAACTGAAGGCTTGAGCTCTCCTGCTTCCCCACACCCACGGACCTAAGATAAGTATGTGGGAGGCCTGCTGAGTATGTGGGCGGCAACAGACATGGGACTTACTGCTCTTTAAGAGCAAAAAGCCCTTATCCTGACATTCAAGGCCTCTGGCCATCTGGTCCTGCATTAGTCAGGATAGAATACGACATGCTACAGTATCATAAAACCCCCAAATCTCAGTGGCTTAATATAATAAAGATTTATTTGTCCATCATAAAAAGTCTGGTCCTGGTTAGATGGCCCTCTCTTCCATACAATGACTCAGAGATCCAGGCTGCTACATCCTGTGGTTCTGTCATCTTGATATGTGGTCTCCAGTGTTACTGTTTCAAGTTGAAGGGAGGACTCGGGGAGGCAAATGCATTCCCACCTGCCTCAGCCCCGAAGTTGCTCCCACTATTCTATCGGTCAGAATTGTCACAGGGTACCAACTTATGCCCAAGGGAGCCTGGAAAATAGAGCCTTCTGTGTCCCAGGAGAAAGACACCGTGTGCTTATCACTTTGTCTCCGCTCCAGATCCTAGCATCCCTTTCCCACCGTGTCTCACACACACTCTCTCATTCACCTGAGATGTCATGCCTCCTCCACTCTGATATCCCCACCAAGGATGGGAGACCAGACTCCAGCCTCCAGAAAGATGAGATATGACACACATGCCTAGTTTCCTGCCTCTGTGCTTTTGCTAGTGCTATTTATTCATTCAACAAACATGTATTGTGCATCGAGAATATCCAAGCACAGTGCTAATTCCTGAGGAAACTATAACGAGCGAGACAGACAGTCCCTGCCCTCCTGAAGTTTACAGCCCAGTGGCCCATTTCTATCACCTCTGCCTTCTAAACCCTACTGGGCTCTGCTCAGCTGCCTGCCTCTCCCCATCTCTGGCGTGTTGGGAGGACTCACGGAACTAATGCAACAGAAGGGTCATAAGCCACGCCTGGCACCAAGACAACGACTCAAACAATGTGAGCTGTTGGTCACAGCAGCTTCCTTATTTCAACAGGATCACATACAGGGGGCTCTACATTCCAGAATCTACTGTCACCTTTTTGCCACACCTGTCCCCAGAGGCTGTCCTCAAAGCCCTCTTTCTCACTTACTCGAAGGAGAGGACCTTGTCTGTAAATACAGCATAAGTAAACCAAAAGATTTAACCGGGGCTGAAACACCTCGTGAAGTTCTTGAAATCTTTTCTTTTGGGCCTTGAGAGAAAACTCATCTCTTCTAACATGGGGAGATCTGAGGCTCTTCGAGGGAGTTCAGGACCTTATATACCAGATACATTAACACAATAAACGAAGAATGAAGAATGAGGATGGTAAGACCTTCTGCACTCACTTCCTGCCCATGTCTGCTCAGGTGTCATCCCCCAGAGAGACCTTCCTAGACCACCCTGCATGAATAACACCATCGCCATCATCCTGTATTTCTTAACCCTGCCTTATTTTTCCTCAAGCCATTTATCACAGCAGTAAACAATAAGCCTGTTCAAGATTTCAGAGCCCATGTCAGCCAGGGCACTGACTCTAAATTCTGTACTAGGTCCCTGGAGGACAGAGAAAGGGGGGGGGGGGGGGTTATCCTTTGCACCATCCCCAGCATCTAGTTCAGTGTCTGAAAAAGCATACATGCTCCCTAAATATGATTCTTGACTGAAGGAATTTTACAAAACAGTATGTCAGGGAGATCATTAAGAAGTATGCTTCTGGGACTTTCCCTGTTGGTCCAGTGGTAAAGAATCCGCCTTACAATGCAGGGGATGTGGGTTCTATCCCTGGTCAGGGAACTAAGATCCCACATGCCATGGGGCAACTAAGCCCCTGCACCACAACTACTGAGTTCACGCACTTCAACTAGAGCCCGCGTGCCTCAAACTACAGAGCCCACGCACCACAACTACAGAGCCCACACGCCCTGGAGCCTGCACGCCACAACTAGAGAAAAGCCGCGTGCCGCAACTAGAAAGAAACCAGCGCACCACAACGAAGAGCCCATGCGCTGCAACAAAAGATCCTGTGTGCCACAACGAAATATCCCGCATGTTGCAACTAAGACATGATGCAGCCAAAAATATAAATAAATAAATAATCTTTTTTTTAAAAAAGGCCTGCTTCTGCATCTCAACTTTTTTTTTTTTTTTTTTTTTTTTTGCGGTACTTGGGCCCCTCACTGTTGTGGCCTCTCCCGTTGCAGAGCACAGGCTCCGGACGTGCAGGCTCAGCGGCCATGGCTCGCGGGTCCAGCCGCTCCGCGGCATGTGGGATCTTCCCGGACCGGGGCACGAACCCGCGTCGCCTGCATCGGCAGGCGGACTCTCAACTACTGTGCCACCAGGGAAGCCCGCACCTCAAGTTTTTAAATCACGTTACACTTCAGGATTTCTGTACACACTTGTTTATAGATAAAATTACATTCGTCCAAAATTGAGTTATTCTTCATGGTCGGTTAGTTACTAAAGGAATTTAAGAGCACTTATTTGAATAATATCCAGGTCATTTGGAGTCAGTATCTTCTAAAAGTTAGACCCATTACAGATAAACACCCATGCTGGGCTCCAGGCACAAAAAGTAGCAATGTGGTTCATTTCCTAGAACATTTGATGAAAGGACAATTCCATCCTCCATCCCCTAAGTATAGCCTTTCTCTAAAAAATACTCAATACATAGCATGAAATTGCATTTGTGTCCCAACATGGATTTCTGTTGCCACAGCTCACGCTGCTTTTAAAAATCAGATAAGTTGGTTAAATCCTTTAAGAAAATTAGGCAAGCAAAGATGCCTAATCATTAGTTCTAGAAACCGATCACATACATAACAGAAGCATAGTAATTATATTTAAGGCCATTCTTTTTTCTAACGTTTGTCATTTCTGGGTATTAACTCAAACACCCAGAATTTGGAACCTCTTTAGGAGATGCCCTAAGTATCAAAGATAATATTACTCATCACAAAATTTGCTGGTGGTTTTTTTATCTTCCATTGCATTCGATTGTCAGTTATATTTAGAATGACTATAATTTACCGCCCAAAGAAGATACTTAGGAGAGTGAAAAGGGCTCTATTAATATGAAAAATTATAACAGCACAACAAAGTGGGCGTGCAGTCACCCTAGCTTTATATGTGATGAGCTTCCCTTATGAGCAAGGTACTGCGTCAGACTCTGTAGGGTAACTGGGCTCAAGTCCTGGGAGTGAAGCATGGAAAGAAAAGTTGGTGCTGCATCAGGGATCAGTAAACTTTTTCTTAAAGAGCCAGATAGTAAATATTTAAGCTCTGCAGAGCAAGAGGCCAAACTGAAGCTATATTTTGGTATTTATGGAACCATTTAAAATGTGACCATTTAAAAATGTAAAAAACCATTCCTAGCGGTCAACTGGATTTGGCCTGTGAGCCGATGTTCGCCAATCTCTGAGCCGGAGCATCACTAATATTAAATACTGAGTGAAGAAGTTTGGATTTAATTTCGTGGCCAGTAGTTTCCAGAATGACTTTTTAAAATATTTACTTATTTATTATTTATTTATTTTATTTGGCTGTGCCGGGTCTTCTTTGTGGCATGCGGATCTTTTAGTTGCGGCATGCAGACCTCTTAGTTGCGTCATGCAGATTTCTTAGTTGCGCCATGCGGCATGTGGGATCTAGTTCTCCGACCAGGGATCGAACCCACGCCCCCTGCATTGGGAGCGCAGAGTCTTACCCACTGGACCACCAGGGAAGTCCCCAGAACCATTTTTATTTTAATGAAGAGAAACATGTCCTCAAATGGAAGCGTATATGGAAGTCCAATATATATGCAAAACAGATAAAAATGAGTTTGCTATGGTTGAAATGGGGATGAGATGCAGCAAACAACCTCGCTCACCCACAGGGGAACACCCGGAGCCCCCGAGGGGGCCTGCTGATCATGATTTGAAGACCACAGCCCCAGTCAGTGGGGTGGGCGCCCTTACATACTTCTGAGATGGGGGTGAAGTGGTCACAGCGGGGCTTTACAACAGTCACTCTGTGCTGGGCACTGCGTGATTGGAAGGAATGCCCAGCGCAGAGAAGAGGGAAACCAGAGACCTGGAAAAGTACGGATTAGGGCTGCTCTGAAGCAGACATCAGGGACACAGATGTAGCTCCTGAAGGAGGCTGAGGCATCTAGGCAGGGCCGACTTCATGGGCCTATGACCTGTGAGGTCTCAGAGGACCTCTTGCACAAAACGGTCCCACGTTTGGTTTAAGGCTCTGCTGCCGCCATCTTGAAATGCTTACTAATTTTCAACCAGGGGCCCTGCATTATTATTTAAACTGGGCCCCACAAATTACATAGCAGGTCTGCATCCAGGGATGACTCACAGGGGTCTGAGCATGTGTGTCTGCACCTTCCTGCCACCGTCCTGGCCAGGGGCACGCTACATCATCCCTGGTGTCAAATGCTCTTTACAGAAAGCTCAGGAGTTTCACAGCTCTTTCTCAGAGTCCCAGATCATCCCTCCCACAGGATGCTTCACCCCCTCCCAAGTACTCACGAATGCCCACGCATCCTCCCTTCCAGCTTCTGCATCCTGGAAACACCAGTCATCGCTGATCAGTCCCAACTCCAAATCTCTGAGGGACCAATTCAAGTCAAACCCCTACTTGTCGCCCGGTGCCTGGCAGGAATCCCATTGCCCCGCAGCTGCCACCTGCTGACCATAGACATGAAATCCCAAGAGTCGCTTTGGGTTGGGCTCCACCAGGAATGGACGCTGAGATAAGAATTCAGGTACAAGTAGTTTATTTGCAACACGCTAGCAGGATGCCCCCCAAAGGGCTGAGGAAATGAGACAGGGACGAGGAGACGGCCAATAAGGGGTGTGGGTTGCCACTGTGGACACCTGGGGGACTCCGGAGACTCTGATTACACCTGAGGTGTTTTCTACCAATGGGCAGGGAAGCTGGGGTATTTATCACCAACTCCCACCCCGCATTGGTTGAGTTGCTCCTGGGCTCCTCAGAAACTCTGGCCAAATACCCTCTGTGACCAGAGATTGCCCATTAGGCAGAAAGAGACAAAGCTGCCACCACCCAACAAAACTCTACCAGGTGTCCTCTGGGGTGGGCTGGGGGGCTTTGATCAAGGCACCAACAGGGTTTGCTCCACCCTACTATAAAGGAGCAACACAGATTTGGGAAAGAAGGTAGACTTCAGGGCACTCCAAGAACGTGAGCACAGCTGCCATGATTCCTTCCGCCAGTCACTCAGAACATATTCCTTGCACACCTGTTCTGTGCCAAAGTTCTATTTGTACATACAGGGCTGTTCTACATGTTGTAGAAGAAAACCACAGACAGAATCTACAACCAGGTGTTGTCATTTATAAGGACCAAATAAAAGGAAGGAAACAGAAGTGCTCACCCACCAGAGGCCAGGATCACCTCACCCTAGTTTTTAACACATCCAACTCACAACCTTCCTTTTATAATTGAAAATACCTAAGACTCCCTCTAAGACATGAGGTTCAGCAAGGGGATGGGGCCCAAAACAGAGAAGGGAGAAGAGGACTGTAGTCACGAGCTAGGACCTTCAAAAGGCTTTTAAAGGGGCACGGGTGACACGTGCTTGAACATTATGGTCCCTTTGTTAAGTGAGACTTTTAACTTTTATAACACATAACATGACCCTCACCAACTGCTGGTGGGATTATAAACTAGCAGAGCCATTTGGACAACAATGTGGAAAAAGTTAAGCATACAGTTACCATATGACCCAGCAATTCCACTCCTAGGTGTGTGTGTGTGTATGTGTGTGTGTGTGTGTGTGTGTGTGTGTGTGTATCCAAGAGAATTGAAAACACATGCACACACAAAAACTTATACATGAATGTTCATAGAAGCATTAGTTATAATAGCCAAAAAGTGGAAATAACCCAAATGTCTAACAACTAATGAATAAATAAATAAATAAAATGTGGTATATCCATACAACGGATTATTATTTGGCAATAAAAAGGAATAAACTTCTCATACATGCTATAACATGGGTGAACCTTGAAAACATTACACTAAGTAAAAGAAGCCAAAAGACCACATTTTGTAAGATGCCATTGATATGAAATGTTCAGAGGCAAATTTATAGAGTCAGAAAGTAGATCAGTGGTTGCCTAGGGCTGGTGGTAGGCGGGGGGAGAGTGGTAGAGGGAATGAAGAGTGACTAATAAAGTCTGCAGGGTTTCTTTTCGGGGTGGTGAAAACATTTTAAGATTGATTGTGGTAATGGTTCCATAATTTTAAAACCATACTGAAAAACACTGAATTGTACACTTTCAATAGGTGAATTATGTGCTATGTGATTTAGATCTCAATAAAGCTGTTATTAAAAACATAATACAGGGCTTCTCTGGTGGCGCAGTGGTTGAGAGTCCGCCTGCCGATGCAGGGGACATGGGTTCATGCCCCGGTCCAGGAAGATCCCACATGCCGCGGAGCAGCTAGGCCCGTGAGCCATGGCCGCTGAGCCTGTGCTCCACAATGGGAGAGGCCACACAGTGAGAGGCCCGCGTACCGCAAAAAAAATAAATAAATAAATAACACAAAATTCTAATATCAACAAACAAATTGACAATCACTGCCCTCTTGGAGTTTCCAACCTAGTGAGTAGAGAGGACAATGAATAGTCAATGTGATAAGCAAACCATACAGTATTTTGTTGTGCAGGGTGATCAGTGCAAGAAACAAAGCAGAGTAAGGAGATAAGACACCTGGGGTGATGGGGAAAGCCAGTTTTAAATACGGTGGTCAAGGTGGACGTCATTTAGAAGGTGACATTTGGGTGAAGGTTTGAAGGAGTTGGCCACAAGGATGTCTTGGGAAAGAGCATCCCAGGTAGAGGGCACAGCCAGAGCAGAGGCCTGGAAGCAGGACTATGCTGGTGTAACAGCTCCAGTTAAACTGGGGTAGTCAGGGAGAGGAGGGCACGAGGTCAGAGGGAGGGTGATGAGTTCAGAGAGGAAACTGGGGTTCCTGGAGGCCTCTTGTAAGGCCGAGTGAGTGCAGAACCTTGGGGCTGCTCAGATCAGATAGATGCACAGCTTCAAAGGGAAGAGGAGTAACGAGATGGGGTAAACTGGGGCTCGTCTCTCCTCCTTTTACTGGCTCACCCCGCTGGAGACCGGAGCTCTTGCCGCTCCCTGCCACCCCCAGCAGTGGAACCTGGGAGCCCACGCCCACCCAGGCAAAGGAGGGGGCCATGTATCAGGGAGATTTGCTGAGCTCCAACCCTGAAAAGCAAAGATGAGAAGTCGGAAAGCAGCACGCTGACGGGAAACTACAATTTCATCATTAATAACCCAGTGTGTTTGTGATTTTCAGGTTCTAATATTTGTGTCATCATGGCCAATTACAGGTCACAAATGATTTCCAAAGTGGGCTGCCCAGGGACGCGGTTGCGTAAATTCATTTTCCACAGCCTTCCCACTCTGGGGCTGTTCAGAACATTCAGAGCCAGAAAGAGTGGGAAGGCAATCCCCCCCGCCAAGTGGAAGGGGAGAGAAATGGAACCAGCCTGGGGCACCAGATGGTGTTTCCATCCAACATACATACCCTCTGTGTGACCTTGGCCCGGACACCTCACCTCTCTGAGCCTTGTCCTTGTTCATCTCACAGGGATGCTGTGAGACACCCCATCAGAAGGAACAGTGGGAAACATCATATACCAAACCCCACCACGTGCCTGTCCTAAGCAAGTGCTTTCATCCCTTTTAACACCTCTACTGAGATACAATTTACATACCATAAAATGCACTCATTCTAAACATACAATTTAATGATTTCTGTAGAGTTGTGCAACCATCACCAAAATCTGATTTTAAAATATTTCCATCACCCCTAAAAACATACCTTCACAGCCACCTTTTGAGGTTCAAGTTCCATATATAAAAACATTAGTTAAATAAATAAATTAATTAAATAAAAACATTAATGCCGTATAAAAGCAAAAGAGAAAAATAGCAGCTTATTAGGTTGAATAACATGAAATTGCCATTTTTACAGATTAAAGTGTTCAAATATTGGCAATTTCACATAGTTTAACCTTTTAAAAAGAAAGAACATTTACGAACACAGTACTACAAACTTACAGACTGCATATTAACTCATATCCTGCATGTGACTGCCTATGAATTGCCTATGTTATGATTTTTTTTTTTTTTTTTTTTTGCGGTACGCGGGCCTCTCACTGCTGTGGGCTCTCCCGCTGCGGAGCACAGGCTCCGGACGCTCAGGCTCAGTGGCCATGGCCCGCGGAGGATCCGCATCACGCAGGATCCCCCCAGACCGGGGCACAAACCCGTGTCCCCTGCATCAGCAGGCGGACCCCCAACCACTGCGCCACCAGGGAAGCCCCTATGTAATGAATTTTTACATTATACAATTAAAAAGAAAACTATGTATGTTGGACTTTGTGGGTAATTTAAGGGATGTGGGATTTTTCAAGGGAGAAATTTTGACTACACTCCCTTTTCACCTTAGGTACTGTCTTTAGAAACAAAACCACAAGGATTGCGCACTTCTGAGTCAGCTCAAGCTAGGATCTTTAGTTCACACGTGAGTAAAATGAAGCTTAGAAAGCTTAGATCACCTAGTCATGCACCGCCAGCAACACCGTACTGGTTCAAGAAATGTGAATAAAACTTCCTTAGTGATTTCTTCTATGCACAATAATTATGAAAATCATATGCATCCACCTATTTGAGAAAATAGGAAGATTCTGAACTTCCCATATGCTGCTGCTAATTCAGATTCATTGCCCATTAACCCCTCAAGGCCTCAGCTTTCTCATCTGTAAAATGCACAAAATAATGCCTGTCTCACAGATGTGTGAGCCTCCATGTGACAATTCACAGCAAAGTTCTCCTAAGACCTTCTGGTGAGCATTGCTGGCCTTGTCTACGAAATCAGCTGATTCAATCAGCCGGCCTATTTTGAAAAACAATATGGTTGTTAGCAAGAGCTATTTACTGAACAAATGAAGCACTTCCACAGTCTTTCTACAATGATCCTTAAGGAGACCTATGTCATATTATGCTCAACATCTGGGACACAGCACAGATCTGCACAGAGTGAGCACCCAGTATAAATCTGTTGAATGAGCCCTTATTACATAAGCAGCCATACTAGAGGGAGATTATCACCATTTTCATAGATGGGGAAACTGAGGCTCAAAAGAGAAAGTGCAAGAACAGGTTTGCTGATGTCAAAGCCATTTTCAACCAACCTCTATTTCTATGGATTAAAGAGAAGGAGGGAGGACAGGAGAAGGATTAGGGAGGGAATAAATGAAAGGAAGAAGAAAGAAGCTACCAGAATCCAAGTGATTCATTTCTATTTCAATTAAGTTGCAAAAAAAAAAATGCCATTTCAGTGGATAAATACGTGCACTGCCTATTGTCAAGAAGTGAGCGTTATGCACTTTTTTGTTTCTTCATCTGCCATGGCAACCAGAAAGCTTAGAATCAGACTTATTGCTTGAAGAACAATCGGCTCCAGAGTCTAGATGCATTGCCTCCCTCCCGGAGAAGCTGCTTTCTGATTTACGTGTGTCTCTGCCCCATGGAAACACCTAGTCCCTGCCCTAAACCTGAAGCAGCCTGGAGGAGTCTTCACATATTGTAGTAATTGGTCTGTTCTCCGATTCCTTTTATTTCACTAGCCCTACACTGATCACGGGAGTGGAGTCAACTCTAATTAGGCATTATAAGGATAATGATTTCATTCAAGCTCCTTTAATGGGTTTGTTCACTTACAAGGAAAGGTGTTATACAACACAGTCAGACACTTTATCACCTTGTGATAATTGGAGTTGCTAAATTACAGTAAAAGAGCAACCGAAGGTAATTTCCTATTTGGCCAAAGCCGGCTGGCCTCCCCCTGGCCTCCAATTATCATATTTCTTCTTAGAATCAGGTCTCCCTTCCTCTCAGAAGCTGCTGCGAGCTCCAAGCTATTACAGGGAACTCTAAGCCTGCACCAGAGCCATGAAGTTCTAATTTTCTCATTACCCAACCTTATGTGTCAGCTATTTACTGGCGAGCCAGCCCTGTTCTTTAGTTCAGGTGATAAATAGGCATGAACAGCTTAGCGAGCAGAGAGGCAAATAAACATTGGAAAATGATCAGGCCCTGAGAATCTTCTATCAGATAGTGTTATAGGTCAGAGAAAAACCGGAGCAAACCACGGAATGAGACATGGAGAAGAGGCTAAACCAAATCTGCCCTCTTTCACTCAGAATCCCAATGACAGGCAATAGGAAACTTCTTCTGCTGCTCAGAGAGTCTCAGATGGTTTTTTTCAACAGTGCTGTCAAGCTCAACAAAATAAGCTGATGTCATAGCAAGGGTTCTATTTATCGAGTGCCTAGTAGGTGTGTTACAGTGTGGGAAGGCTTTCTGATACATTGACCTCATCTGAAATTAGGAGAACGGTTTACACTATGCATATTCACTCATTCGTTCACTCATTTAATGAGATTATAACAACAGCATGATACAAACACTGTATGTGTTAGCTACCAGCTTCTACTCACTCATTTGAGTGACTCAGAGTCCACTTGGAGCCAAGCACCATGACAAACATCAAAGGTGCAATTGTGAATGAGACAAACACGATCATTGCATTGAAGCTGTTTCTTGTTAGGGACTAAATGTTGTGTTCCCCCAAAATTCATGTCAAAGCCTAATTCCCAGTGGGACAGTACTTGGAGGTAAGGTCTTTGGGAGGTGATAAGGTCATAAAGGTGAGAGATGCAGGCGAAGGAGGACGGGACACAGAGCTACAGAGACAAAAGGCAGTGCAGCCCCATCAGAGACACAGGAGGTACACTCAGTTTTTTAAATGATTAATATGGTAAATGTTGTGTATATTTTACCACTATTAAAAACAAACAAGGAAATTAAAAAAAATTTTTTAGAGAGTAGGACTGTCCATCTATTCATTCATGGATGGATCCCAAGTGCCTAAAACAGTGCCTGGAACTAACAGGTATTCCATAAATATTTGTTAACTGAATAAATGCTAGAAAATTCCATGGATTTTTTTCACAGGTACCAGGATAGAACCATACTGAATGCACAGAGTTTGAAATTATCTCTCCAGACAAGGAGTGGTCCATCTGGGAGATAGCGGAAGAAGCTCCAAAAAGACTTCAGCTCTGAAAAGACCTTATTCTGCCTCATTCTAAACAGGTTTTCCCTGTGTAGCTTTTTCCTGGAACAAGCAAGCATAGAATATTACAATACTGGGTAAAGAAAAAGTAAAAACTCAGTAACAAAAATTTTAATCCATGAAGGAAAACACGACAAAATTTCTGGTGAAGAAAAGAAATTCACTGTTGCAGAATTTTAAATACACACACACACACACACACACACACACACACACACACACACATATATATAATAGAAGCTTTCACAAGATTTAGGAGAAAAAGACAGTGACAAAAAGTGTAAGAAAGAAGATAAGAGAAATGGAGGACAGAAAATGACAATGCAACATCCAGATAACTTATTCATGTTCAAGACAGAACAGAACAGAAGCAATAATAAGAAAAACAAGCAGAATGCTTTTCCAAACTAGATAAATAATCTGAAGAAGACTATAAGGACATACATATTTCTGACATCTGTTCTCAAAAGTTAGTTGATTAAAAAAAAAATGAATACCTAGAAGTATGTGACCCAAGAATTTTAGACCCCGAAAAGCTGTCGTTTTTTATATAGAGGCAAGAGGACAACATTCTCAACCAAGGACTTACAAAAAAAGATCTGTAAAAAATACAAACACATGGAGGCTAAATAACACACACTTAATAACGAAGTGATCACTGAAGAAATCAAAGAGCAAATCAAAAAATACCTAGAAACAATGGAGACATGATGACCCAAAACCTATGGGATGCAGCAAAAGCAGTTCTAAGAGGGAAGTTTATAGCAATACAATCCTACCTTAAGAAACAGGAAACATCTCGAATAAACAACCTAACCTCGCACCTAAAGCAATTAGAGAAAGAAGAATAAAAAAAACCCCAAAGTTAGCACAAGGAAAGACATCATAAAGATCACATCAGAAATAAATGAAAAAGAAATGAAGGAAACGATAGCAAAGATCAATAAAACTAAAAGCTGGTTCTTTGAGAAGATAAACAAGATTGATAAACCATTAGCCAGACTCATCAAGAAAAAAAGGGAGAAGACTCAAATCAACAGAATTAGAAATGAAAAAGGAGAAGTAACAACAGACACTGCAGAAATACAAAGGATCATGAGAGATTACTACAAGCAACTACATGCCAATAAAATGGACAACCTGGAAGAAATGGACAAATTCTTAGAAATGCACAACCTTCTGAGACTGAACCAGGAAGAAATAGAAAATATTAACAGACCAATCACAAGCACTGAAATTGAGACTGTGATTAAAAATCTTCCAACAAACAAAAGCCCAGGACCAGATGGCTTCACGGGCGAATTCTATCAAACATTTAGAGAAGAGCTAACACCTATCCTTCTCAAACTCTTCCAAAATATAGCAGAGGGAGGAACACTCCCAAACTCATTCTACGAGGGCACCATCATCCTGATACCAAAGCCAGACAAAGATGTCACAAAGAAAGAAAACTACAGGCCAATATCACTGATGAACATAGATGCAAAAATCCTTAACAAAATACTAGCAAACAGAATCCAACAGCACATTAAAAGGATCATACACCATGATCAAGTGGGGTTTATTCCAGGAATGCAAGAATTCTTCAATAAACATAAATCAATCAATATATACACCATATTAACAAACTGAAGGAGAAAAACCATATGATCATCTCAAAAGATGCAGAAAAAGCTTTCGATAAAATTCAACACCTATTTATGATAAAAACCCTCCAGAAAGTAGGCATAGAAGGAACTTTCCTCAACATAATAAAGGCCATATATGACAAATCCACAGCCAACATCGTTCTCAATGGTGAAAAACTGAAACCATTTCCACTAAGTTCAGGAACAAGACAAGGTTGCCCACTCTCACCACTATTATTCAACATACTTTTGGAGGTTTTAGCCACAGCCAGCAGAGAAGAAAAAGAAATAAAAGGAACCCAAATTGGAAAAGAAGAAGTAAAACTCTCACTGTTTGCAGATCACATACTATACATAGAGAATCCTCAAGATGCTACCAGAAAACTACTAGAACTAATCAATGAGTTTGGTAGAGTAGCCAGATACAAAATTAATGCACAGAAATCTCTTGCATTCCTGTACACTAATGATGAAATATCTGAAAGAGAAATTAAGGACACTCCCATTTACCACTGCAATAAAAAGAATAAAATACCTAGTAATAAACCTACCTAAGGAGACAAAAGACCTGTGGGCAGAAAACTGTAAGACACTGATAAAAGAAATTAAAGATGATACAAACAGATGGACAGATAAACCATGCTCTTGGATTGGAAGAATCAACACTGTGAAGATTACTATACTACCCAGGGCAATCTAGAGATTCAGTGCAATTCCTATCAAACTACCAATGGCATTCTTCACAGAACTAGAACAAAAAATTGCACAATTTGTATGGAAACACAAAAGAACCTGAACAGCCAAAGCAATCTTGAGAAAGAAAAATGGCACTGGAGGATTCAGTCTCCCTGACTTCAGACTACACTACAAGGCAACAGTAATCAAGACAGTATGGTACTGGCACAAAAGCAGAAATATAGATCAATGGAACAGGACAGAAAGCCCAGAGATAAACCCATGCACATATGGTCACCTTATCTTTGATAAAGGAGGCAATAATATGCAATGGAGGAGAGACAGCCTCTTCGATAAGTGGTGCTGGGAAAAATGGACAGTTACATGTAAAAGAATAAAATTAGAACACTCCCTAACACCACACACAAAAATAAACTCAAATGGATTAAAGACCTAAATGTAAGGCCAGATGCTATTAAACTGTTAGAGGAAAACATAGGCAGAACACTCTATGACATAAATCACAGCAAGATCCTTTTTGACCCACCTCCTACAGAAATGGCAATAAAAACAAAAATGAACAAATGGGATCTACTGAAACTTAAAAGCCTTTGCACAGCAAAGGAAACCATAAAAAAGACAAAAAGACAACCCTCAGAATGGGAGAAAATATTTGCAAATGAAGCAACTGACAAAGGATTAATCTCCAAAACATACAAGCAGCTCATGCCGCTCAATATCAGATAAACAAACAACCCAATCCAAAAATGGACAGAAGACCTAAATAGACATTTCTCCAAGGAAGATAGATTGCCAACAAACACATGAAAGCATGTTCAACATCACTAATCGTTAGAGAAATGTAAATCAAAACCACAATGAGGTGTCACCTCACACCGGTCAGAATGGCCATCATCAAAATATCTACAAACAGTAAATGCTGGGGAGGGTGTGGAGAAAAGGGAACCCTCTTGTACTCTTGTTGGGAATGTAAATTGATACAGCCACTATGGAGAACAGTATGGAGGTTCCTTAAAAAACTAAAAATAGAACTACCTTATGACCCAGCAATCCCACTACTGGGCATATACCCTGAGAAAACCATAATTCAAAAAGAGTCATGTACCACGATGCTCATTGCAGCACTATTTACAATATCCAGGACATGGAAGCAACCTAAATGTCCATCAACAGATGACTGGAATAAGAAGATGTGGCACATATATACAATGTAATATTACTCAGCCATAAAAAAAGAACAAAATTGAGTTATTTGTAGCAAGGTGGATGGACCTAGAATCTGTCATACAGAGTAAAGTAAGTCAGAAAGTGAAAAAAAATACCAATATGCTAATCATATATATGGAATCTAAAAAAAAAATGGTTCTGATGAACCTAGGGGCAGGACAGGAATAAAAGAGCAGACATAAGGAATGGACTTGAGGACACGGGGAGAGGGAAGGGTAAGCTGGGACGAAGTGAGAGAGTAACATTAATATATATACACTACCAAATGTAAAATAGCTAGCTAGTGGTAAGTAGCTGCGTAGCACAAAGAGATCAGTTCAGTGCTTTGTGACCACCTAGAGGGGTGGGATAGGGAGGGTGGGAGGGAGATGCACGAGGGAAGGGATATGAGGATATATATATACACACAGCTGATTCAGTTTGTTATACAGCAGAAACTAACACAACATTGTAAAGTAATTATACTCCAAGAGGACAATGGTAAGTTTTGCAATCAGTTTTAAAAGAGAAATGTCTAAATGGTTCTTGAAAATCAGTTTATAAACAATGCAAATGTCAAAAATTATTCCTAAAAGTGAATAAGCATATGTAAGACACTAGATTACGTTAATAAAATCCAAGAAGCTGCGGATAAGAGAATAAAAATATGCTCAAATTGTATATCAAGTAGACAATACTCAAAAACACAATTCCATATTTGGGTATCAAAACTAGAAAACCACCAGTTAAAAAATGCTTTTGAGGGGTTTCCCTGGTGGCACAGTGATTAGGAGTCCTCCTGCCAATGCAGGGGACATGGTTCGAGCCCTGGTACAGGAAGATCCAACATGCTGCAGAGCAACTCAGCCCATGTGCCACAACTATGGAGCCTGCCCCCTAGAGCCGGCACACCACAGCTACTGAGCCTGCGTGCAACAACTAGTGAAGCCCGTGTGCCTAGAATCCATGCTCCGCAACAAGAGAAGACACCACAATGAGAAGCCCGCACATAGCAATGAAGAGTAGCCCCTGCTCGCCACAACTAGAGAAAGCCCGTGAGCAGCAATGAAGACCCAATGCAGCCAAAAATTAAATAAATAAATAAAATTATTTTTATGCTTTTGAAAACTTAATGAAAACCACCACTCTAATTAAAATGCATCTTCCAAATAACTTTTTTTTTTTTTGCGGTACGCGGGCCTCTCACTGTTGTGGCCTCTCCCATTGCGGAGCACAGGCTCTGGACGTGCAGGCTCAGCAGCCATGGCTCACGGGCCTAGCCGCTCCGCGGCATGTGGGATCTTCTTGGACTGGGGCACGAACCCGTGTTCCCTGCATTGGCAGGCGGACTCTTAACCACTGCGCCACCAGGGAAGCCCCAAAATAGCATTTTTAAAATGCAGATATAGTTCTACAGTAAAAAAAAATAGTAGAAAGAAAATCAATAATGAGACATAAAAATTAGAAGCATAAACCAAAGCTAAAGAAGTAATATCACATGGTTTGAACAGTAAACACCAATATCTCAAATTCCACTATTAAAAGATAAAAATTCCCAGATTGTCAAAATCACAATCCTATTACAGAGTTTTCTTTTTTATTTTATTTTTTTATTTAACATCTTCTTTCTATTTTTTTTTAACCAGGCATCTTTATTGGAGTATAACTGCTTTACAATGTTGTGTTAGTTTCTGCTGTATAACAAAGTGAATCAAGAGTTTTCAAGAGACAGAAATGAAGTGTCTTTTTTTAATATTAAACATAAAAAGGGCAAATGTATATTAGGCAAACGCAAATTTTAAAAGTATAAGTGCAGCTACCCGGGCTCTTTGGTGGGGCTAATGGCGGACTCTGGGAGGGCTCATGCGAAGGAGTACTTCCCAGAACTTCTGCTGCCAGTGTCCTTGCCCTCACAGTGAGACACAGCCATTGCCCGCCTCTGCAGGAGACCCTCCAACACTAGCAGATCAGAAAACCTTCATTAAAAAGCCCCAATCTGGAGATAGCCTCATCCACCAGAGGGCAGACAGCAGAAGCAAGAAGAACTACAATCCTACAGCCTATGGAACAAAAAACCACATTCACAGAAATACAGACAAGAAAAAAATGCAGAGGACTATGTACCAGATAAAGGAAAAAGACAAAACCCCAGAAAAACAAGTAAATGAAGTGGAGATAGGCATCCTTCCAGAAAAAGAATTCAGAATAATGAGAGAGAAGATGATCCAGGACCTCGGAAAAAGAATGGAGGCAAAGATCGAGAAGATGCAAGAAATGTTTAACAAAGACTTGGAAGAATTAAAGAACAAACAAACATAGATGAACAATACAATAACTGAAATGAAAAATACACTAGAAGGAATCAATAGTAGAATAACTGAGGCAGAAGAACGGAAGGTGACCTGGAAGACAGAATGGTGGAATTCACTGCTGTGGAACAGATTAAAGAAAAAAGAATGAAAAGAAATGAAGACAGCCTATGAGACCTCTGGAACAACATTAAACATAACAACATTTGCATTATAGGGGTCCCAGAAAGAGAAGAGAGAGAGAATGGACCCGAGAAAATATTTGAAGAGATTACAGTCGAAAACTTCCCTAACATGGGAAAGGAAATAGCCATGCAAGTCCACGAAGCACAGAGAGTCCCATACAGGATAAACCTAAGGAGAAACACGCTGAGACACATAGTAATCAAATTGACAAAAATTAAAGACAAAGAAAAATTACTGAAAGCAGCAAGGGAAAAAAAACAAATAACATACAACGGAACTCCCATAAGGTTAACAGCTGATTTCTCAGCAGAAATTCTGCAAGCCAGAAGCGAGTGGCAGGACATATTTAAAGTGATGAAAGGGAAAAAACTGCAACCAAGATTATTCTACCTGGCAAGGAATTCATTCAGATTAGATGGAGAAATCAAAAGCTTTACAGACAAGCAAAAGCTAAGAGAATTCAGCACCACAAAACCAGCTCTACAACAAATGCTAAAGGAACTTCTCTAAGTGGGAGACACAAGAGAAGAAAAAGACCTATAAAAAAAAAACCCAAAACAATTAAGAAAATGTTCATAGGAACATACATATCAATAATTACCTTAAATGTGAATGGATTAAATGCTCCAACCAAAAGACACAGACTGGCTGTACATCCAGTACGCACCTACGGTCAACTAATCTATGACAAAGGAGGCAAGGATATACAATGGAGAAAAGACAGTCTCTTCAGTAAGTGGTGCTGGGAAAACTGGACAGCTACATGTAAAAGAATGAAATTAGAACACTCCCTAACACCATACACAAAAATAAACTCAAAATGGATTAGAGACCTAAATCTAAGACCAGACACTATAAAACTCTTAGGAAAACAAAGAAAGAACACTCTTTGACATAAACCACAGCAAGATCTTTTTTGGTCCACCTCCTAGAGTAATGGAAATAAAAACAAAAATAAACAAATGGGACCTAATGAAACTTAAAAGCTTTTGCACAGCAAAGGAAACTACAAACAAGATGAAAGACAACCCTCAGAATGGGAGAAAATATTTGCAAACAAATCAACAGACAAAGGATTAATCTCCAAAATATATAAACAGCTCATGCAGCTCAATATCAAAAAAACAAACAACCCAATCCAAAAATGGGCAGAAGACCTAAACAGACATTTCTCCAAAGAAGACATACAGATGGCCAAGAAGCACATGAAAAGCTGCTCAACATCACTAATTATTAGCAAAATGCAAATCAAAACTACAATGAGGTATCACCTCACACCAGTTAGAATGGGCATCATCAGAAAATCTACTACAACAAATTCTGGAGAGGGTGTGGAGAAAAGGGAACCCTCTTGCACTGTTGGTGGGATTGTAAATTGATACGGCCACTGTGGAGAAGAGTATGGAGGTTCCTTAAAAAAACTAAAAATAGAATTTCCATATGACCGAGCAATCTCACTACTGGGCATATACCCAGAGAAAACTATAATTCAAAAAGACACATGCACCCCAATGTTCACTGCAGCACTATTTACAATAGCCAGGACATGGAAGCAACCTAAATGCCCATCGACAGACGAATGGATAAAGAAGATGTAGTACATGCATACAATGGAATATTACTCACCCATAAAAAGGAACGACGTTGGGTCATCTGTAGAGACGTGGATGGATCTAGAGACTGTCATACAGAGTGAAGTAAGTCAGAAAGAGAAAAACAAATATTGGATATTAACGCATATACGTGGAAACTAGAAAAATGGTACAGATGAACCAGTTTGCAGGGCAGAAATTGAGACACAGATGTAGAGAACAAACGTATGGACACCAAGGGGGGAAAGTGGCAGGGAGGTGGTGGTGGGATGAATTGGGAGATTGGGATTGACATATATATACTAATATGTATAAAATGAATAACTAATAAGAACATGCTGTATAAAAAAATAGATAAAATTAAATTTTAAAAAAAAAGCCCCATCTGCATTCCACAGGCCAAAAAATAAAAAATATACTAAAAGTATAAGTGCAACATTCACATTAGATAAAGTCAAGGCACAAAAACATATTAAACAAGACAGTAAAGACTGCTTATATATATTGATAAAGTCTAGGCTTCATAATGAAGATTCCACTGGCATGTCTTAGCCTATCTTCTCCTGGAAGATCATAAGACACAGGCTTAAGTTCAAGGACACGTAGAACAAAATTGACCATATCCTGGACTAAAGCAAGAGTCAGCAAATTTCAAAGGATTTAAATCATGCGAATTAAGGTCTCTGACTACAGTGAAATTAAGCTTGAAATCAAGAACAAATAATAGGAAGAAAATGCCCATATGTTTGTAAATTTAATAATAGAAATCTGCTTCTAAACAACCCATGGGCCATAGAAGAAATCTCTAAGCAAATGAGAAAATATTTTTAATTGAATCATAATGAAAATATACCAAAATTTGAAGGATATAACTAAAGCCATGTGTATATTAGGGGGAAAATTACACACTGAAAATCAATGAGCAAGAAATTTAATCTCAGAAAGTTTAGAAAGGAAGAGCAAATTAAACTTGAAAACAGTACAAGGAGGAAAACAAGAAAGTTAAGAGCAAAAATTAGTAAGACTGAAAAGTAAAATGCAAGAGAGCCTCTCAAAGTAGAGAAATGTTTCTTAAACCTTATGTAGAAACTGTGAACCAAATAGGAAAAACTATGGTAAGTTGGACTACATTACAATTAAGAACTATATTTATTAAAAATACCATTAAGATCATAGAAAGGGAAATTCAAAGAAGTTATAGCAAAACTTATAACCAACAAAGAACTAATATCCAGAATATTTTTAAAACTCCTATAAATCAGTAAGAAAAAGACAATTGACTTCATAGAATAATGGGCAGGAAACTTGAATTGGTACTTTATAAGTGAGAAAATCCAAATGGGTCCTACAAAAGTAAAAGGAGTCTCAATCTTGTTGGTCATCAGAAAGACACAAATTAGAATAACAATGAGATACCACTGCACACCCCCTGGAGCACTAAACATAAAAAGTCTGACCATGCCAAGGTGTTGGCATGAATGCATGCATTGAAAACCCTCTTACACTGCTGGTAAAAGTACATATACGTATGGCCACTTTGAGACAATTTGGCATGAAAGTTAAAGATACTCAAAGCCTCTAACCCAGCAATTTTACTCCCAGCAATGTATGCTCATATATGCATATGAGGCAACATATAGAAGAATGTTTGTAACAACATTATTCATACAAGGCAAGACTTGGAAACAAACCATCTAACCCCATTTTACCATTTATTCATTATCAAATCATCAACCCCAAAGCTGGAGTGATTCAATAACCAAAACTACTAATTTGCAGCCAAATGAACAAATAAACGGTGGTATATTCATATAATAAACAATTTGTATTATATTTATCCAATGAATAAATCACAATTAAAATGAGTAAACTAAAGGCACATTATCGCAAGTGAATCTCACAAAGATAATATGAAGCCAAATAAGACAGACAAGAATAAACTGCATTATTCCATTTATATAAAGTTCAAGAAACAGGTGAAACTAAACTATACAGTTTACGTACACGTGTAGTTGGTAATATTAAAAGAAAAGCAAGGAGGTAATGAACACGAACATCAGGTAGTGGCTACTTTTGTGGGGGGAAAGGAGCAACTGTTGACTAGAGGCACAAAGGCAAATTCTGGAGTGCCAGGAGTGATCTATTTCTTGATCTGGGTGGTAGATTCTTAGATGTTTCCCTTATGATGAATCATCACACTATAAAAATGAAAACTGGAAATAAAAATAAACTTAAAATAATTTCATATGGGCCAAAGCTGTACTCAAGGGAAAATTCATATTATTCAATGTTTTACTATTAAACAATAAGGAATAGAAAATATTTACTAAAACTAAAATTCAAACCTTAACCAGACAAGAACGTATTCAACATTAATCTCCTGAATGCCTACTATATGTCCAGCACATATGTCGGTAAAAATACAAACAAAAATTAATCATTGAGAAAGTAAAAACTAGAATTGATTTACAAATCCAAAAATTTTACTTTTTTTGTGAAACATAATAAGGAAAACAAATGCACTTCTTACTATTAAGTCAAGGAATGAATAGATATTGTTATATATAATATATGTATATATAATATA
This sequence comes from Pseudorca crassidens, assembly GCF_039906515.1. NCBI lineage: Eukaryota > Metazoa > Chordata > Mammalia > Artiodactyla > Delphinidae > Pseudorca > Pseudorca crassidens. Next base: position 71,304,867 of record NC_090310.1, on the reverse strand, counting down.
TAATAAATGAATTATATATATTCCTTTCAGGGTTAGTTTTTCATCATAAACAGGATGTAACCAGTTAATTACTTAGGGCTATAGGTTGTATTACAAAGTACAATAACACAATTTGCATTATGTGGTAGATTATAAAAATGTCCAGAATTCTCTACCCCACAGTATAGCCATGCCCTCTGCAATGTGACTTTTTTACTCCCTGTCACCAAGAGATAGAGTCTACTTTGATCAATAGAATATGACCTCGTGTAGTTCTAAGCCTATGACTCAAGAAACTTTACATACTCCATCTTACTCTCTCCAAGCCCTGCCATCATCATGTGAACAAGTCCACTCCGGCCCTCTAGAAAACGAGAGGGCACATGGTGGAGAGATAAGCCATCTGAACTGAGGTCACCTCCTAACCAACCAGCCCCCAGCTGTCCTGGCAGCTGGCTGCTCAGCCAAGACAGAAGAACCTCCCTGCTGAACCCAGCCCAAATTGCCAAATCACAAAATCATGTTGACTCCAAGGCAAGGCATTTTAAGGTAGTTTGTTATGCAACAAAACCTAACTGATGCACATTATGAGGACCATTACCAGTTCAGAATTAGATAAGCTGTCATCTGAAAATAGAAAGGCCCAGTGGTCTTGCTTGAGTGGTTGAATATGATCATAAGAATATATGTTTATTTATCCTCACATCTTATGGTTCTTTTTCTTATGGTTGACTCTTGCAAACTGTGCTGCAAACAAAAGTGTAAGGTCAAGTTCAAAGGTGACTCAAGGAAAATGGGAGGCTCCTGCATGTGAAATATGAGGGCAAATAAGGAGACATTTGGGGCTGTTTCTGCCAGTTTTGATAAATCAACTTTTCATTTGTAGTTTGCCATATATCTGTGTATAAAATTTTAGTTTGTATATACCATAATACAAGATATACCTGCAAAAATTTTTAAATAAGTAAACCTTTATTATTGACATTTCTGCAGGAAAAATCACTTATTGTGGATCTGAAACCCTCTTTTGTCACAGTAAGACAATTTGTTTCCATAATATAAGCTTTGAAATGTAGTGTTTCTAATAGTATGATTGTTTTATACCAGAAAAGACTGTAAAAAGAAATTGGGAAATGGATATGGGATTTCTCACAATAATGAGTACACTCCTTTTTACTTACAACAAAGCATTATGTATAAGTCTATGCTAACAGATTTGAAATCGTCAATAAAATAAATTTTGGTAATTTATATTTTCCTAAATATATATTTCCTAATAATCTTTGGGAAGTTGGAAAACTCTAGCAAACCCTTAAATTGTGTAAGAAATATTTTTTTTAAAAGAGAGAGCACCTAGATTCATGATTAGAAGTATCAGAAATCCAATTCAAATTCACTTTGGTACAAAGGGATTTATTGGGAGGATAATGGGGCAACCCATGTAACTACAGGAATAAGAGACATTCCTTAGAGCTCTCAGGAATATCCAGAACCAGATACTCTTGTTGCCAATATTCTCACAATTGTTCTCATTGTGTTTTTCTCAAAGTGTTGGATTCATTCTGTCCCTCATGGCAAGAATCAGTTCAACTGTAATTCCTGATTCCTCATTCCAAGGCTCCCACAATCAAAAGGGGACTCCTCTTAGTCCTCGCCTTCCAAATCAAAAAGCCTAGAAAAAAACTCAATCAGCTGTATCCAGGGGAGCAGACTCCCATAGAACTTCCACAGCCGATGGAAGCCCACCAATGTACATTGGAGTCCTTTCTGGAAAAGGGAAAGCTATTATGCCATTAGAATGCATTATCTCCATTTCAGAAGCAAAACCCAAGCAGTTTTACAGGCTAGTTCTTTTAAATTTTCAAAGAGCAGGTAATTATCATAATACATAAACTCTGCCAGAGTGTAGAAAAATAAAGTAAAAGACTACCTTCTGGATTTTTACAAGTTAACAGAGCTGCATGGCAAAAATAGAAGAAAAAATGAAAATTTTTGGTAAATTTCACATATTCATATAGTTGCAAAATAACTAATGAATATTATCAAATATATTTTAAATTTAAAAAATGAAAAAACGTGAGAGCTATTTCTATTCAGGAACACAATACAGTGTTTATTATTATTTAACATTACCCTAGAAGTGTTGGTAATGCAAGGAAAAGAGAGAGAAAAGGAAGAAGAGAGAGAGGAAAAGAGAGAAGTGGGGATGGGGTGGAGAAGGAAGAAAGAAGAATATTGAAAATTACACACAAATTTATAGTTATTGAAACTGATGCCAATTACTACTTAGAAAACCCAAGAGAATCAACTTTAAATTATCAGAACTAATAAAACAGTCCATTAAATTTGGTGGTTACAAATAAATATAAAACACAAGTAGCTTCCCACATATAAGAGATAACCTTTAAGAAAAAAGAGAGGAAGTAACCTCATTAACAATTACAACAAAAATATGAGTTATCTAAGAAAAATTTTAATTAGGAACAAGTCAGACTTTCATGGAGAAAACATCAAAACACCATATACAGAAATAAATTAAATGGATTAAAGACTTAAATGTTAAGACCTGAAACCACAAAACTCCTAGAAAAAAACATGGGCAGTACATTCTTTGACATTGGTCTTAGAAATATTTTGCTGGATCTGTCTCCTCAGGCAAGGGCAACAAAGGAAAAATAAACAAATGGGACCTAAGCAAACTAAAAAGCTTTTGCACAGCAAAGGAAATCATCAACAAAACAAAACAGGCAAGCTACTGAATGGGAGAAGATATTTCAAATGGTATGTCTAATAAGGGATTCATATCTAAAATACTTAAAGAACTCATAAAACTCAATATCAAAAAACAAACAATCCAATTAAAAAATGGGCAGAGGGGGCTTCCCTGGTGGCGCAGTGGTTGAGAGTCCGCCTGCCGATGCAGGGGACACGGGTTCGTGCCCCGGTCCGGGAAGATCCCACATGCCGCGGAGCGGCTGGGCCCGTGAGCCATGGCCGCTGAGCCTGCGCGTCCGGAACCTGTGCTCCGCAACAGGAGAGGCCACAACAGTGAGAGGCCGAGTACCGCAAAAAAAAAAAAAAAAAAAAAAAAAAATGGGCAGAGGAACTGAATAGGCATTTTTCCAAAGAAGATGTATAGGTGGCCAACAGGCACATGAAAAAGATGGTCAACATCGTTAATTATCAGGGAAATGCAGATCAATACCACAATGAGATACTACCTCACATCTGTCAGAATGGCTATTATCAAGAAGACAACAAATAAGTGTTGGTGAAGATGTAGAGAAAAGGTAACCCTTGTGCACTGCTGGCGTAAATGTAAATTGGTACAGCCACTGTGGAAAACAGTATGGAGATTCCTCAAAAAATTAAAAATAGAACTACCATATGTTTCAGCAATTCCACTCCTGGGTATTTATGTGAAGAAAACAAAAACAGTAATTCAAAAAGATATATGTACCCCAATGTTCACTGCAGCATTATTTACAGGAGCCAAGATATGGAAGTAACCCAAGTGTTCACTGACAGATGAATGAAAAAAGAAGATGTGGTATATATATACAATGGAATATTACTCAACAATAAAAAAGAATGAAATCTTGCCATTTTCGACAACATGGGTGAACCTGGAGTTCTAAGTGAACTCTATGCTAAGTAAAATGTCAGACATAGAAAGAAAATCACTGTATGTTTTCACTTATATGTGAAATCTAAAAATACAAAACAAATGAACAAGTATAACAAAACAGAAACAGATTCACATATACAGAGAACTAGTGGTTGCCAGAGGGAAGGGGATGGGGAATGGGTGAAATATGTGAAGGAGACCAAGAAGTAAAAAATTACTAGTTATAAAATAAATAAGTCACAGGGATGTAATGTACAGCACAGGGAATACAGTCAATATAATTGTAGTAACTTTCCATAACGCATAATCTATAAAAATATCGAATCACTATGTTGTACACCCGAAATGAATATAATGTTGTAAGTCAACTATATTTCAATTAATTAATTAAAGAGAATCCATTTCAAAAAAAGGAAAAATTATTAAAACTCATTCCTGCACATAATGTTTCCAACCCCACACATAATCAGTGTAAGTAAGGTACTTTGTGAAAAATAAATAAATGTACTCCAACTGAAAAAAAAAGTTCACATTTTTTACCTAAAAGTTAATCCAAAGAAAACAATAAAGGATGTGCATAAAGATTTATGAAGATATTATAGATGATGACAGTGATGTGATGATGGTGAAGATAATAAGAATTTGAGAGGAGATACAACTTTTGTTTCAAATGCAAGGAATTTCTTTGACTTCTCATATCCACATAATCTGTGACCCCAAATGACTAGATGGAAAATGAAAAATCCTGCCCAATTAACAGAGGCCCCCCAAACTGTCAAAACTAACATGATTCCAAGCTCTGTTTGCGTAATAAAATCAATAGTTCACATATTCATCCTCCTTCAACATCTTGGAAATCTCTCCTAAAATTTAGCATCACAGAGATTTGAGACTCTGAATTTGTTCCTTAGAGATGATAGGAATGACCTTATGAAGCCTTCCTCATCTGCATCCTTCTACCAAACCTTGCAGCTCAGAAATAAATAAATAAATAAATGGTCAATCAACAAACAATCATCATGTGGGATTAGGATCTTACTGGCAAGCTGGAGCCAAGTCCTCAACTTTTGGTTCTGGCTTGATGTAAGCTGTAGCATTCGCCTGTTTACATTTACCCAGGTTTTTGACTGAGAAAAAGATTTGAGATTAACAGCCTTGAGAACCCGGGCTGATACACAGCAAAGAAAACTTGCTAATTCAAAATGGCAAATGAAGCTTCTGAAACAGAATGAGAGTTCACCAACCATATAATAAAACACGATCCGTTTAGCCAGACCAAGGCACAATTGGTCTTGACCCAGTGGACATTTATGTGTTAAATATCGTATCATGAGAAGGCTTTGTTCTTCTAGGAAAGGTAAGAATTAGCAAGAACTCCTCATCTTCTGAGAACCCTTTATGGGAGAAAACCTATCCTGAAAACAACATTTTCTTTTTTCTTCTGGGCTCCCTGTGCCTTGGCTCACATCCAGGAGCTTGGACAGAGGTTTCTGGGGTGATCTTTGTGAACCCAAGCCCAGCCTCTGGGTGTTTATCAGCAACAGCTCTGCAGCCAGCCTGCAACTTCAAACCAGCTGATTTGCCTCCACGAAGACCAACCAGAACTGTATGAGGTTGTTAGAATTTAACCCTCTCTGGCCTTCTACAAAGGCTGAGAGAAAAAAAGTTTTAAGCAGCCCTTGATGGCTACCATACTGGGGTCATTTTGGATTTCTCCCAAGAATGGCTGGAAGGGGAAGGGCCAGCCAGAAGGAAGAAAGAATCAGTCAAGGAGAGTAAGGTTCAACTTTGAACACCTGCCAAGCCTGCCCCATAGGCCATAGTATCACCAGGTCGCAATAACACCAGTCAAGTAAGACATGTCCTGCACCAAACATCTTCTACTCTCCCCCAGTCCCAGCCCTGAAGGAGCCGGAGGTGGCTACTGGTGAGGGGGTTGGGGAGAAGGAAGGCAAGAAGCCAACCATGGAGCACCTCTTTGTCTGTTTCAGGTTTCTAGCCTGAAACGGAATAAGCTGGGAGAAAAAAGAAGCTTAAACTTCTCTTCCCACTTCCCAGAACTAGGCAGGATGCTGTATGTGACCCAGTATCAGCTAAGCAGATGCTCTCACCTGGGGTTCTGAACCCTGAGGGAATGATGCAAAGATGCAGATACAGTTGAGAAAGCATTCATAGCAACAGGGCCCAGGGCAGCGGGAACAATTAACCATGTCTTAATCGAAACGTAACTATGCTCCCTGCTGCCCAGATGTCTGCCTGGTTCTCAGCCTCCCAAATTCTTTCTATCCCATCTATCCCACCAATAATTCCTTTTCTGCTTAAATTAGCTTCCTATTGCTTGCCGACGAAACCACCGCCCTTACCGACCCAACTGGACTCTTTTTACCTCTTACTGATTCCTCCCTCCCAGGTACCACTATCTTCCCGCAGGAGGAGAGCAACTTGAGACTGCAAGTCAGGCTCCCGGCAGGAAGTAGTCAACACTCAAACTGGGAGAATTCCAGGAGGGTTTAATAAAGGGACCAATTACACAGGTGTGGGCAGGCTGTAGGGAAACTACAAAGGAGATTGCTGTATCCAGCATGAGTAACAGTCTGGGTGTTACCCTTTCCAGGCTCAAGACGATAAGGAGAGTGAACAGACACCAGAACTTGAAGAAGAGTTAGGCATAAATGAGGCAACCTTGAGAAGAACACTGACCTTCAGTGGAGACGTACAACCAGCCTGTAGCCGCTCCACAGGGGAAATAATACCCTGGTCACACTCTCCTCCCTCCTGACTTCCAATCTCCTGCCAAGAGCTCCCCATTGATGAGGTTGACCTGCCTGATGCCAGAGGGCACGGGAACCTGCTGACGTGATCCTTAAGGGTCAGAGTTCTGGAAAAAGAGCTCTGGAGGAGGATGAAGAGGAGATCTGAGGGATGGGGAGGCACTTGGAAGGCACTTGGCACAAACACCTAACATAAGAAGCGCTGCAGATGATCCTTACATATTTACCTAACCTTACATATTTACCCACGCATTTACCTAACCTGAGTTCCATTATCCAGTCCCCTCCCAGGCAGTTCCAGGTTAGAAGTCCATCAAAACACAAGAACATACTTCCACGGCATTACGGCACTCTGCTTCAGCTTCCTTCGTTTGACCCAGGACTGCTTTGCAAATGACCTGCTCATGGCTTTCTTCTACCTTCTCCAACCATCACATGTCCATTACTTCTATGATATCATGAAGGCTCTTGCACTGGGAGCTGAGACTTTCTCATTCAAGGACAAATCTAGAAGTTAACCATTTCTGTCCAAAAGCCGGGTACTCTAAAACCACAGTGGGACTCAGAGGCATCCAAGAGACACAGCTTCAGATCTCAGGACACTCAGAGCCAAGAAGCAAAGCAGAGCCGCAAACGGTATGAGCTCTTCGCCATTTCTGCAAGCTGTTGTCTGTAGGTAATTTCCTGAGACTATTAGAGCAACACGAGATCACTTTGAAACATAATTCAGAAAAAAGTCTGGGGGCGGAGTCGAGATGGCATACTAGGAGGACAGAGAATTCGTGTCTCCGCACAACTAGGATACCTACCAGGCACTGGCGGGGGACCATGGACACCTAAGGTGTCAAGAGGAACCCCCAGTGACCTGGTAGGACATGGAGTGTGGGGGGGAGTGAGGGGGGAGAAGTGGAGGCAGGACGGGACTGGCACCCCTGAGGGGTGGCTGGGGGAAGGGAAGGGATCCCACTCCCGAAAGGGGAAATTGGGGGACCACTGGGAGGACAGAGGATCAAAAGGGAGTGTGGCCAGCCTTCCCCTGCCCACTTGGGCCTCCAGGAGCCTGCTGAAATCCCAGGCCTGATCCTCTGCTAACCAAGGCCCCCTCCAGCTGCTCAGGTCCTGAGGGAGTGGGAAGGAGGGAAGGTGGAGCAAAAGTAAAGGCCAGACCTACAGGATCGGCACCCCTGAGGGGTGGCTGGGGAAGGGGAGGAGTTCCTACACCCATTGGGACCCACCCACAGTTAGGGGTCCAGCAGGGATGGGGAGACCCTGGGGGAGACCGTGGCGGGGGGGAGCACGGAGGAACAGAAGGGAACCCAGCCAGCACTTTCCCTGTCCACTTAGGCACTGGGGAGCCTCTTGGGCTCCCAGGCCTAATCATCTGCCCGGGGAGCCTCCCTCCTGCTGGGCAGAGCCCAAGCCCTGCCCCTACACCCCCACCCAGGGCCCTACCTCTACACTCGGAGAGCTCCTCTGAGACCCCTCCAAACATGCTGGGCATAAACCCCACCCACGCACCCTCACCCAGGGCCATACCTCCAAATTCCAGAACTCCACACTATGGAGGCCCTCCTATGGAGGTGCCGCCTCTCCCGCGCAGGTCCTAAGCAGAGGCCCCACCCCAGGCTTGAACTTCACCCCACCTAGGCCCCACCCCCAAGGCCTTTTCCGGCTGTGTGGGTCCTGAGCCTAGGCCCTGCCCCACCCTAACCACCCCCCAAGTTCCACACCTGCCTAAACTCCACCCCACCATAGCCAAGCTTTTTTTTTTTCTGTTGTGGTTTTATTTTACCTTGTTGCAGTTGTTTCAATTATATTTTTATTTTTCCTAATATATTTTTAATCTAATTTTATTTTGTTTTTTATTCTTTGTTATTGTATTGCTCCTTTTTTATTTTTTTTTTTTTGCTACACCACGGGGCTTGAGGGATCTTGGTTCACAGGATGGAGGTTGGGCTTCAGCTCCTGTCATGGGAGCTCCAAGTCCAAACCACTGGACTAACAGAGAACCTCAGACCCCAAGGAATATTAATCAGAGTGAGGCCTCATAGAGGTCCTCATCTCAGCACCAAGACCCAGCTCTATCCAACTGCCTGCAAACTCCAGTGCTGACCGCCTCAGGCCAAACAACCAGTAAGACAGGAATACAGACCCTCTCATAAAAAAAAAAAAAAAAAAATTAAATGACAAAAAAGTATGTTACAAAGGAGCAAGGTAAAAACCTACAAGACCAAATAAATGAAGATGAAATAGGCAACCTATCTGAAAAACAATTCAGATTAACGATAGTAAAGATGATCCAGATTGTCAGAAACAGAATGGAGAAAATACAAGAAACATTTAACAAGGATCTAGAAGAGCTAAAGAGCAAACAAACAGTGATGAACAACAAAATAACTGAATTTAAAAATACTCTGGAAGGAATCAATAGGAGAATAACTGAGGCAGAAGAACGGATAAGTGACCTGGAAGATAAAATAGTGGAAATCACTACTGAAGAGCAGAATGAAGAAAAAAGAATGAAAAGAATTGATGACAGTCTCAGAGACCTCTGGGACACCATTAAATGCACCAACATTTGAATTATAGGGGTTCCAGAACAAGAGGAGAAAAAGAAAGGGTCTGAGAAAATATTTGAAGAGATTATAGTTGAAAACTTCCCTAACATGGGAAAGGAAATAGCCACCCAAGTCCAGGAAGTGCAGAGAGTCACATACAGGATAAACTCAAAGAGAAACATGCTGAAACACATATTAATCAAACTATCAAAAATTAAATACAAAGAAAAAATATTACAAGCAGCAAGGGAAAAGCAACAAATAACATACAAGGGAATCTGCATAAGGTTAACCATTGATCTTTCAGCAGAAACTCGGCAAGCCAGAAAGGAGTGGCAGGACATATTTAAAGTGATGAAAGGGAAAAAACTACAACCAAGATTACTCTACCCAGCAAGGATCTCATTCAGATTTGATGGAGAAATTAAAACCTTTAGAGACAAACAAAAGCTAAGAGAATTCAGCACCACAAAACCAGCTTTACAACAAATGCTAAAGGAACTTCTCTAGGCAGGAAACACAAGAGAAGGAAAAGACCTACAATAATAAACCCAAAACAATTAAGAAAATGGTAATAGGAACATACATATCAATAACTACCTTAAATGTAAATGGATTAAATGCTCCAACCAAGAGACATAGACTGGCTGAATGGATACAAAAACAAGACCCGTATACACGCTGTCTACAAGAGACCCACTTCAGACCTAGGGACACATACAGACTGAAAGTGAGGGGATGGAAAAAGATATTCCATGCAAATGGAAATCAAAAGAAAGCTGGGGTAGCAATTCTCGTATTAGACAAAATAGACTTGAAAATAAAAACCATTAATAAGAGACAAAGAAGGACACTACATAAAGATCAAGGGATCAATCCAAGAAGAAGATATAACAATTGTAAATATTTATCCACCCAACATAGGAGCATCTCAGTACATAAGGCAAATGCTAACAGCCATAAAGGGAGAAACTGACAGTAACACAATAATACAGGGGGACGTTAACACCCCACTTACACCAATAGACAGATCACCTAGACAGAAAATAAATAAGGAAACACAAGCTTTAAATGACACAAAAGACCAAATAGATTTAATTGATATTTTTAGGACATTCCAACCGAAAGCAGAAGAATACACTTTCCTCTCAAGGGCACACAGAACGTTCTCCAGAATAGATCACATTTTCAGTCACCAATCAAAAATTGGAAAATTTAAGAAAATTGAAATCATATGAAGTATCTTTTCCAACCACAACGCTATGATATTAGAAATCAACTACATGAAAAAAAACAGTAATAAAACACAAATAAATGGAGGCTAAAGAGTGCACCGCTAAATAACCAAGAGATCACTAAAGAAATCAAAGAGGAAATAAAAAAATACTTAAGAACAGATGACAATGAAAACACAACGATCCAAAAACCTATGGGATGAAGCAAAAGCAGTTCTAAGAGGTAAGTTCATAGCAATTTAACCTCATCTCAAGAAACAAGAAAAATCTCAAACAATGCAACCTTACACTCAAAGCAACCAGAAAAAGTAGAACAAAGAAAACCCAAAATTAGTAGAAGTAAAGAAATCATAAAGATCAGAGCAGAAATAAATGAAATAGAAACAAAGAAAATAACAGCAAAGATCAATAAAACTAAAAACTGGTTCTTTGAGAAGATAAACAAAATTGATAAATCTTTAGCCGGACTCATCAAGAAAAAAACAGGGAGGACAAAAATCAATAAAATTAGATATGAAAAAGAAGACATTACAACCAACACAGCAGAAATACAAAAGATCATTAGAGATTACTACAAGCAACTATATGCCAATAAAATGGACAACCTGGAAGAAATGGACAAATTCGCAGACAAGCACAATGTTCCAAGACTGAACCAGGAAGAAACAGAAGATATAAACAGACCAATCACAGGTAATGAAATTGAAACTGCAATTAAAAATCTTCCAACAAACAAAAATCCAGGACCAGATGGCTTCACAGGCAAATTCTATCAAACATTTAGAGAAGAGTTCACACCTATCCTTCTCAAAATCTTCCAAAGAATTGCAGAGGGAGAAACACTCCCAAACTCGTTCTACGAGGCCACCATCACCCTGATACCAAAACCAGAAAAAGATATCACAAAAAAAGAAAATTATAGACCAATATCACTGATGAACAGACGCAAAAATCCTCAACAAAATACTAGCAAACAGAATCCAACAAGACATTAAAAGGATCATACACTATGATCAAGTGGAATTTATCCCAGGGATGCAAGGATTCTTCAGTATACACAAAACAATCAATGTGATACACCATACTAATAAATCAAAGAATAAAAACCATATGACCATCTCAAGAGATACATAAAAAGCTTTTGACAAAATTCAACACCCATTTATGATAAAACCCTCTAGAAAGTGGGCATAGAGGGAACCTACCTCAACATAATAAAAGCCATATATCATTTCCAGTAAACATCATTTTCAGTGGTGAAAAACTGAAACCATTTCCTCGAAGATCAGGAACAAGACAAGGATGTCCACTCTTGCCACTATTATTCAACATAGTATTAGAATTCCTAGCCACAGTGATCAGAGAAGAAAAAGAAATAAAGGAATACAAATTGGAAAAGAAGAAGTAAAACTGTCACTGTTTGCCAATGACATGATACTATACCTAGAAAATCCTAAAGATGCCACCAGAAAACTACTAGAACTAATCAATGAATTTTGTAAGGTTGCAGAATACAAAATTAATGCACAGAAATCTCTTGCATTCCTATACACTAACAACAAAAGATCAGAAAGAGAAATTAAGGAAACAATCCCACTTAGCATCACAAAAAAAGAATAAAATATCTAGGAATAAACCTACCTAAGGAAGCAAAAGACCTGTATTCAGAAAACACTGATGAAAGAAATCAAAGATAACATAAACAGATGAAGAGATATACCATGTTCCTGGACTGGAAGAATCAACATTGTGAAAATTACTATACTACCCAAAGCAATCTACAGGTTCAGTGCAATCCCTATCAAATTACCAATGGCATTTTTCACAGAACTAGAACAAGAAATTTTACACTTTGTATGGAAACACAAAAGACCTCGAATAGCCAAAGCAATCTTGAGAAAGAAAAACGGAGCTGGAGGAATTCAGGCTCCCTGACTTCAGACTATACTACAGAGCTTCAGTAATCAAGATAGTATGGTACTGGCACAAAAAAAGAAATATAGATCAATGGAACAAGACAGAAAGCCCAGAGATAAACCCATGCACATATGGTCACTTTATCTTTGATAAAGGAGGCAAGAATATACAATGGAGAAAAGACAGCCTCTCCAATAAGTGGTGCTGGGAAAACTGGACAGGTACATGTAAAAGAATGAAATTAGAACACACCCTAACACCATACACAAAAATAAACTCAAAATGGATTAAAGACCTAAATGTAAGGCCAGACACCATCAAACTCTTAGAGGAAAACATAGGCAGAACACTCTATGACATAAATCACAGCAAGATCCTTTTTGACCCATTTCCTAGGGTAAGGGAAATAAAAACAAAAATAAACATATGGGACCTAATGAACCTTATAAGCTTTTGCACAGCAAAGGAAACCATAAACAAGATGAAAAGACAACCCTCAGAATGGGAGAAAATATTTGCAAATGAAGCAACTGACAAAGGATTAATCTCCAAAATTTACAGGCAGCTCATGCAGCTCAATATCAAAAAAACAAACAATCCAATCCAAAAATGGGCATAAGACCTAAATAGACATTTCTCCAAAGAAGACATACAGATGGCCAACAAATGCATGAAAAGATGCTCAACATCACTAATCATTAGAGAAATGCAAATCAAAACCACAATGAAGTATCACCTCACACCAGCGAGAATGGCCATCATCAAAATATCTACAAACAATAAATGCTGGAGAGGGTGTGGAGAAAAGGGCACTCTCCTGCACTGTTGGTGGGAATGTAAATTGACACAGCCACTACGGAGAACAGTATGGAGGTTCCTTATAAAACTAAAAATAGAACTACCATAGGACCCAGCAATCCCACTACTGGGCATATACTCTGAGCAAACCATAATTCAAAAAGAGACATGTACCACAATGTTCATTGCAGCACTATTTACAATAGCCAGGACATGGAAGCAACCTAAATGTCCATCAGCAGATGACTGGATAAAGAAGATGTGGCACATAGATATAATGGAATATTACTCAGCCATAAAAAGGAACAAAATTAAGTTATTTGTAGTGAGGTGGATGGACCCAGAATCTGTCATACAGAGTGAAGTAAGTTAGAAAGAGAAAAACAAATACCGTATGCTAACACATATATATGGAATTTTAAAAAGCGGTACTGATGAACCTAGGGGCAGGATAGGAATAAAGAGGCAGATGTAGAGAACAGACTTGAGGGCACGGGGTGTGGGGGAGAGGGGAAGCTGGGATGAAGTGAGAGAGTGGCACTGACGTATATACAGTATCAAATGCAAAATGGATGGCTAGTGTGAAGCTGCTGCATAGCACAGGGAGATCAGGTCAGTGCTTTGTGACAACCTAGAGGGATGGGATAAGGAGGGTGGGAGGGAGGCTCAAGAGGGATGGAATATGGGGATATACGTATACATATAGCTGATTCACTTTGTTGTACAGCAGAAACTAACACAACATTGTAAAGCATTTATACTCCAATAAAGATGCCTGGTTAAAAAAAAAAAAAGAAGTCTGTACTGAATATACGGAGACTATAGGCAACTGCGGATGGAGAGACTGAGAATTCTTTGAAACAACAGAAGTACGAAAGGTTTCGATATTGGGAAACAACGCTTATTATAGAGACCATAATCGGATGCAGAAAGAGAACAGTGAAGAACACTAACCCAAGATTCATTTATTCAATTTTCCACAAATATTTATCAAGCATTTACTGTGTTCTAGGCACTGAGCTAGGATTATAAAACAAGACCAAGAGAAGTCTGACAGAATGTTTGCCCTTAGCTATATCTAATTAAGCCTTTCACCATGTCCCTAGGGAAGAGGGATTGGAAAAACAACAACAAAAATAGCAACTACTTATTGGCATTTACTAGTGCCAGGTTTTATACTAAGTATTTTCTATTAACACCTGTCTGCAACCCTAATAGGTAGAGAGGTACCATTCTCATCCTCATTTTACAGATAGGTCATACAAGTTCAGTAATTTGCAACAAGTCAAATAGAAAGAGATGAGGCAGAAAAATAATACCCGAACCAGGATCATAGGATAAAGAATTTCATCGGTTGTATAACACTTTACATAATAAAAGGTATGTATGGGGTCTTATGGGGACATGGCTTGAGGAGGGAATACATGCCATGCATGGACACTTTTTCAAGTGGTTCAACTAAAATCTCAGTCTAATTAATTCCCCCTTCTGCTGTTATTTTCTCCATTAACTGGTCCTCTGCCATGAGACAGTGCACTGATGGTGTTTTGTCAGAGAATATTAATGGTGCAGGGGAGCAAAATTTGTCGCCCCAAAATGTCCCCCTGGCATGCAAATTATTTTGATCTGAAAACAATCAAGGCCCAAAAGACTCAGGAAGAAACTTTACCTTCCCCCTAACTGCCTAAAAGAATGTAGACAGAGGACCTATTCCAGGAAGGGCGCTATCACCAGAGACAACTATAGTATGAACCAGGTGTGTAGACAGGGAGGAACCCAGCAAAGTCTGTTTGTCAAAATTCCTCTCTGTAGCCCACCTTCTCTGCAGGGTCCAGCAAACATCTGTTTAACAAACACTTGCTTTTCCATCTTCGTGTGAATTGCCTTCCTGCTCTCTGAAGTCCCAAACCAGCATTCTCAGCATCCTCTTTTGTCTTTAGCTGAAGATGGTATTTAAGGCAAGGGTTTTGGCCATTTTGGTGAGTTACTCAGTTTTTCTGGGTCTCTCCCATGTATACATGTCATCAAACTTTGCTTGATTTTCTCCTGTTACCCTGTCTCATGTCAATTTAATTCTTCAACCAGCTGGAAGAACCTAGACAGGTAAAGAAAAATTCCTTCCTCCCGACAATGCTTACACATTTAGCCTGGTCTCTCAAGAACACCAAGTTCTACTGCCAAAGTTAAGTACAGATTCAGGGGGAGTGCAGGAAGAAGATCGTATTTGGAGAAGTATTTATAGTTTGCCAAGATAAAGTGACTGATTATCTAATTTTTTTAAACATCTTTTATTGGAGTATAATTGCTTTAGAATGGTACATTAGTTTCTGCTTTACAACAAAGTGAATCATCTATACATATACATATATCCCCATATCTCCTCCCTCTTGCGTCTCCCTCCCACCCTCCCTATCCCACCCCTCTAGGTGGTCACAAAGCACCCAGCTGATCTCCCTGTGCTATGCGGCTGCTTCCCACCAGCTATCTGTTTTACATTTGGTAGTGTATATATGTCCATGCCACTCTCTCACTTCGTCCCAGCTGACCCTTCCCCCTCCCTGTGTCCTCAAGTCCATGCTCTAGTAGATCTGTGTCTTTATTCCCATCCTGCCCCTAGGTTCTTCATAAGCTATTTTTTTTTAATTTTTATTTATTTATTTATTTATTATTTATTTATTTTTGGCTGTGTTGGGTCTTCATTTCTGTGCAAGGGCTTTCTCTAGTTGCAGCGAGCGGGGGCCACTCTTCATCGCAGTGCACGGGCCTCTCACTGTCGCAGCCTCTCTTCTTGCGGAGCACAAGCTCCAGATGCACAGGCTCAGCAGCCATGGCTCACAGGCCTAGTCGCTCCGCACCATGTGGGATCCTCCCAGACCAGGGCTCGAACCCATGTCCCCTGCATTGGCAGGCAGATTCTCAACCACTGCACCACCAGGGAAGCCCCCTTTTTTTTTTTTTTTTTTTCTTACCTAAAAAACACAATCAAGGGAGTGTCATGGGGGCTCTGGACTCCAACTGCCTGGGTCGGCATTGCAGCTCTTGGCAATGAGACGGGTCCCCATTCAGGGGCAGTGCACTGCTCTGTAATGTACCCATTTGCATCTGCTTCTGATAGTTGAGTTGTTTACTTTTGCGTTGGTTCTAAGCCAGCTTATACCAGTTATACTTGTTACTATAATCACAGACTTTATCATATATTTCAATGTGTCTGAATTGAATTCTGAATACTTTGCACAAGGCAAATCACTTTTTTAAAAGTTCTATAGAATTAGGAGTTTGAGAAAAATAAAATTCTAGAAGGGTTCTGTCCTAAGATTTCTTCTCTCCCTAAACTTTCTCACTCTAAAGAAAGCCAAACCAGGTATCATAAAAGATATGGAAACTTAAAGTCAGAAAGAAAAAAAAAAAGACTGGACTCAAGGAAAAGACATTGACCCGCCACATCTATAGATTGATGAATGTACATACATTTACATGTTTAGGCTGAAATTAAATGTTTAGGGGGGGGTGTATATTTTGTATAATTTCCTGCCTTAGTTGACATTTTCAATTATCTGGCCAGAGGATCATTCTAAAAAGAGGATTTCTCATGTATTTTTTGGGTTGGCTGAGAAGTTTGTTTGGGTTTTTCCATAACGTCTTACCAAAAACCCAAACGAACTTTTTGGCCAACCTAATACCTCAAAGGGATATGGTGAAAATTAAATGGAAAAATCCAGGGAGCAATTCTGGGCACATAGAAAGCCCTCTTTAGAGCATATTAACAGTGAGGTAGGCGACAGACACTCCAAGAGAATGACTGCAGTTAGCACACAATAAATGTTAGTTATTAAAATGAGTAGGAATATGCATGTAAACCAATGAAGTTAGAACACTCCCTCACACTATACACAAAAATAAACTCAAAATGGCATGGGACTTCCCTGGTGGCGCAGTGGTTAAGAATCCACCTGCCAATGCAGGGGACACAGGTTCGAGCCCTGGTCCGGGAAGATCCCACATGCCACGGAGCAACTAAGCCCGTGTGTCACAACGACTATCCTGTGCTCTAGAGCCTGTGAGCCATAACTACTAAGCCCATGTGCCACAACTACTGAGCCTATGTGCCACAACTACTGAAGCCCACATGCCTAGAGCCCATGCTCCGCAACGAGAAGCCACCATAATGAGAAGCCCGCGCACCACAATGAAGAGTAGCCCCACTTGCCACAACTAGAGGAAGCCCGCCCACAGCAACGAAGACCCAATGCAGCCAAAAATAAACAAATAATTTTTTAAATGGCTTAAAGACTTAAATATAAGACATGACACCATAAAACTCCTAGAAGAGAACATAGGCAAAACATTCTCTGACATAAATCATACCAATATTTTCTTAGGTCAGTCTCCAAAAGCAATAAAAATAAAAGTAAAAATAAACAAATGGGACCTAATCAAACTTACAAGCTTTTGCACAGCCAAGGAAACCATCAACAAAACAAAAAGACAACCTTCAGACTGAGAGAAAATATTTGCAAACAATGCGACTGACAAGGGCTTAATTTCCAACATGTGCAAACGGCTCATACACCTCAACAACAAAAAAACACATAACCCTGAATTAGTAAGAATAATAGCAGTCTAGTTCTGTTAGTAATTGGTGGGACATCCAACAAGTCATTTTGCCTCTTGTCAACAGGAAATGGGGACATGTGGACTTGAATAAGTGATACTCAAGCTTTAGTGTGTATGCAAATCACCTAGGGATCTTGTTCAAATACAGGCTCTGACTGGGTAGGTCTGGGTGTGGCCTGAGATGTCACCTTAGTAACAAGCTTGCAGATGTGGTTCATGCTGCTTGCTGATCTGTGGTCCATACTTTACGTATCAAGGACCTAGAATGTAATTCTCAAACTTCAACACGCATCAGACTCACCTGGAGGGCCTGTTTGAAGATGATTGCTGGTTAAAACACAGAAACCCCGAGCGTTTCTGATGCAATACGTCTGGGTGGAGCACCAAAACTCGCATTTTTTATATTTTATTTTATTGGACTTCCCTGGTGGCACAGTGGTTAAGAATCCGCCTGCCAATGCAGGGGACACAGGCCCTGGTCCAGGAAGATCCCACATGCTGCCGGGAAACTAAGCCTGTGCACCATAACTATTAAACCTGTGCTCTAGAGCCCTAGAGCTACAACTACTGAGCCCGCATACCACAACTACTGAAGCCCATGCACCTAGAGCCCATGCTCTGCAACAAGAGAAGTCACCACGCACCGCAACGAAGAGTAGCCCCCGCTCACCGCAACTAGAGAAAGCCCGCACGCAGCAACAAAGACCCAATGCAGCCAAAAATAAATAAATAATTTTAAAAATTTATTTTATTGAAGTACAGTTGATTTACAATGTGTTAATTTCTTCTGTACATCACACCAAAGTGATTCAGTTATATATATATATATATATATATATATATATTCTTTTTCATCAGAATTTGCATTTTCTAACAAATTCTCAGGTGATGCTGATGCTGCTGGCCAAGAGACCACACTTTCAGAATTAATGTCTTAGATGGTCTCTAAGTGCTCTTACAACTCAAAGCAGAGACTAAAAATGGGACTTGACCAGTTCAAGCCAAGCAAAGCACTGTCACTGTTACAGAACGGGGAGACCAGGCAGCCTCTCAACTTTCCTAATTACCAGAGGCCATACCTGGAATCAGAAAGATAAGTTTACAGATCTCTACCGTGATTGTCCCTGTGCCCCTTTCTTCACCTCTGAACTATAATTTCCCCTTCAGTCAAACGGAGGTTCCCTTTCCTGCTGCCTTTTCACTTGTTCCCCTTTCCTTCCCTTCTCATTAAGAAGCCCACCAGAAAATCTTCTGATGGGGTGGACCAGAACTTTAGCTCTCCTTCTAGTGCCTTGACAAGCTCAAAGATGCAAACATCCCTTAACATGACAAGCAAACCATAACTGCTGTGCAAAAACAGTCAGGTAAGGAGATAATGTGCACAGAACACGCTGAGCAAATAACAGCTCTTTGTGAATCGGCATTAGCATAATTACTGAACATCGGTAATTGCGGAAATTATGTTCACTGGGATCGTTTAAAATTCTAAGAGGCTTCTTCCCCGTATTCACCCAGCAGGGAGGTGAAGGTGGCTCACCCGTTGGCGACAGACACTCAAAAAAGCCCTTGCGTCTCCCAAAGGCATCCCAAGCATCGACTTTGGATGGACTGTCGTCATGAGCCAAATTCCGCCTGAAACTTCCTACCTCCACACCTTGGTTTCTGCTGGGTTTTTCTTCTAGAATTTCATCCCCTCTTAGTTTGGTGTGTCCAAAGTTGTCTGGTCAGCAAGACATGGTTATATAGCAAAATGCAGAAGGAAGTGTTTGGATTACGGACTACGGAAAGGGGCATGGAAACTGGATGACCTGTCCAGGTGGGACCTTCTTCAAATCAGATTCAACCTGGAAGCTGCCACATGCTACCCAATGTAGGGCACCTGTCCCTCCCTGGAATAAAAACCAAGTACTCTTATCGGAGTATCAGAAGGAAGCTGAAAAGAGAAAAAAACAGGAACTGGTGAGAACCAACTAGGCCCAAGATGGCAGAAGATTTGACTTCCAGTAGACCTTGAGCCTCGTTACATGCTCATTGTAATACATTAGCATGTTAAATGACACACCCACCAGCGCCATGACAGTGGACGATTGCCATGACAACAACCAGAAAAGCCCATACAGGGACTGAAAAGGAGAGCTGCTTCAGGTCCAAACCACACTCCTGTTCTTAGATAACACATGAATATTCCTCCCGCTCTTTCTAATTCCCTCCCTTTTCCCTCGAACCTCCTGTGTATTTGGTGTCTCCGCCTGAACTGTGCTGAGAAGTTGATTTGTGAACTAGGTTCCCACATCTCCATTCTTTGGCCATTGAATAAAGCTTGTGCTGTTCCAGTCTCAGCATCGGTTTCATTATTGACTGAGTGAATTGGATCGGAAAAAGAACTTCCCTGGCCGAGACAAGGGGTTTCAACCCAGGGCTAGGACCCCAGCGTGGGTCCAGTCCACCAATTCAGTAACAATATGAGGCCTCCCGTGGCTGCAAAAGGGCAAGGAGGCGAACTGGTCTTTAACGGCAACTTGCAGAGTGTAACGATGGAGGGGGAACCATCCATACCCCCCTGGATGTGCACTGGACAAGCTGATGGGGCCCTACAAGCTGAGTGGAGAGACTCTGTTAAGAAGGACCTTTCAGCGCATTAACACAGCCGCAAGAAGTCACTCCCATTAGTCCCACTAGCCCCCGGCACTAGGACGTAGAAACTGCGACATAGAAAGCACGAGACACCTAGAAGAGGCCTCTTAAAGGAAAGGAGGAAGTGGTAGTCAAGGCAAGCCAGTGCATCTCAGCAGTTTGTGACTAAGTTCCTCAAATGCACATTAGGAAGCAAATAGCTGCACACCATCCCCTCAGGCAGGAAACCTGGGAATTATCCTCCTCCTGCCTTCTCCTTCCCCTGCTTTTCCCCTCCCACCAGCACTTAAGCAGCATAAGCACATTTTTGCTTCTTTTGCATGCTGCTATATCCCCAGAGCCGAGAACACTTGAATTAATGAACTGAATGACTAAATCAGCAAGTCCTGATAGCTCTACCTCCAAAAAGACCTCGCATCTGTCCGCGTTTCTCCATTGCCACTGCTAACGCCTTGGCCCTGGTCATCGTCATTTCTCACCTGGCCACCTGAATGAGCCCCTGCCTGTGTCCCTGACCTGACTCTTGTCACATTTCAGCCACGCTCCCTGCAGAAGCCAAGTAGTTACTGACCCCCAGATCAGATGACACACCTGACATTAATATTCTAGATTCTTCCCAAAGTGTAGAAAATCATGCCAGAATTCCTCGTTTCTGCACCAAGGCCTCTACTAAGCTTATACCTGTGTTGGCGATAACTCAGCCCAGTACGTTCCAGGCAGTCTTCTTTGGACTTGACCTGGCAAAACCCAGTTCAATCCCACCCATTCTGGAAGACCCTTATGACAACCTCTGCCCCAAATGTCTCTCCTGACACTGAACCTTTCTCTGTCCTACACATTCGGCATTTAGCATGTATCACTCAATATCACAAAATGACCTTTTCGGGGCTACCATAAAATCACTAACCCATGCACCGTGCATTTCTAGTCCCAAAGCGGTTGTGTAACTAGAAATATATAACGAGCTTGCTTGTCAATCACTGTGATTTTCATCCCCATTTTACAGGTTAAACTGTTTTCTAGGGAAACCGCTCAAAATCATGGAGCTAATGAGTGGCTGAAATTCAAACCCGGGACTTCAGACTCCAGGCTCTGTCATCCTTCCATGGATTGGTTGCCCTGCTTGCCTTGCGTATGTCTTACCTCCCCCAACAAGCCTTATTTAAACTCCTCAATGCCTAGCAAAGTGGCATACAAATAATAAAAAGTGGTTAATATTTATTATGCACTTACAATAGTCTCCACATTTTATAAGTGGTTTACACGGGTTATCATTTAATTCTCACAACCATATGATATATATCCAACTATCATCCTAAGGTGTAAGATGAGATTTCTGAGTTTCAGGGAAGTTAAATAATTTTCCCAGTGTCACACAGCAATTAAAGCAGTCTGGCTCCTGATTTAGCCACATTTAGCCACCGCGCTATGCCACCTCCCTTTCTAATCGGCCCCCAGAGAATATGTGAGGGTTGATTCGTGGCTTGACACCCCAGACTGTCAGCCAAGAAGAGAATCTTGGTGCAATCAAACATTTACACCATGCAGAAGATATCTGTCTTGGAGTGACAGTTGGCAGTTGATAAAGTTTGACATTTTCAAATCAATTTCTATCGATTTCTTTCTCCTGAAAAAAAGGACATGAGTTTGATGGATGAAGCCAGCACTCTGCGCGCTCGGGAATGGCGGGGAAAAAAGGCCGTGAGTCGCTCTGTGGAGGATGGCGGGGAAGGCAGTAGCAGCTGCTTGCTGTCTGCAAGAAAAGCCCTTTCCTGGCAGAGTCCAGCTCCGACGTGTCCCAACACAGCGTTGGGTAAATAACGCATGCTCCATTTTGCTGTCACGTGATGTTTTCTGCTGACAACGTCGGGGGACAAACAGAAGCAGTGGTATGTGCTTGGGCATGGCCATGAAGTGATGAATATTTATGTGGTCAACACATAAAAGCCCATTTTAACAAATACCATTTTGATGGATTTAACAAGTTAATCTAAGCTCTTTCCACATCCCCGGTTAATGCCTGCAAGAGATGAACGGATGGTGTTTTCTGTAAATTCTGATGAGTGAGGAAACCTCTGAAACAGATGGGTGCATAAGCCCTTGTTTCTCTGGTACACATATGACTTTGTGTTTTGGTGTTGTCAACATGTACTGAGCCTGCACTGTGTGCCCGGCATCGTGTTATTGCTGTCTAGTGCACAATCCTCACAGCCACACTGGGAGGTCTTATCCTCGCTGGGTGTTGTGTGTTTGGGTGACAGCCAGGATCTGAGATGGGAGTGGGCACCTCGACGTGGCAGAGCTGAGAAATGTGTGTGAGGACGTGTAAAGGAGAGCTGAGCCCCCGACCGGCTGGGGAGGGAGAAACTGACACCCCAGGCGAGCCGGCTGGAGTAGGAAGGCTCCTGCCTTCTGCACCCTTGGTCCTCTCTCACCTTCCCAGCCTTGCTGACCACTGGGGACAGCTGCTCCCATTAGGTACTTCCCCAACTTGGGCTCTTGACACAGGCCTTATATTTCAGCTAACAAAATGTTTTAACCTGCCTGATCACAGTTTATCCTCCCAATAGGTAACTGTAATTTTGTGACCAAGGAAAACGAAGTTCAGAGAGTTTAAGGGGTTTAACCACAAACACATGGTAAAGAAGTTGCAGTCTGGTCAAGGATCTGTGGGGTTTGCACAAGATTTGATGGGCAGTGGGGAACCATGGAAGGTATGAGAGTGAGGGAGCACTCTAAAGGGGGCTTGTGCATGAGGAGATCAATATGGCTGATCAATATGGCCCCAAGAGTGCTGAATGGAAGTATAGAAGGGCTCTAGACTGGACTGAGCACACCAGATAAAAGCCTGCTGCAATTGTCCAACTTGGGAGGTCGAGTAACAGAGACCAGACCACCAGGCACACTAGCAACAACTTGGTGTCTGAGTGAGCCCTGCAGGCAGGGTTGCAGCAGGAACGTCCAGTGCACTCTAATATACACTGGTCCCCTTTCCCAGCTCAGTTTCTCCACGTCCCTGAGCTATTCCTATTCCTCTTTTTCTGGTGAGCCTGCAGGGTTTTTCCTGCTACACGTTCTACAACTCCAGCAAAGCATTAGCGAAAGCCATCCATCCATCTGCTGACACTACAGAAAACGGTGAGCACCAGATCCAGGGACAGAGGAGGAAGGAGGGAGGGAGGAGACACTCTCCTGATTACAGTATCTTATCCTTAAGCATTTGCCACCATCCATCAAATCTGCTAACACAGCAAAAACTCAGAAACTGCACTGTGGGGAGAGGAGAGGAGGCTGTTGTCTCCCTAATGACCTCCTAAACCTCCCCCAGAGGTCTGGGATTTGGGGGGAGGTTGGATGGCAGGATGGCAGGGGCTGGAGGGGCCAGATTTAGGTGTCTGGGTCTCTGGGGTGCAGGGGGGGAAGATGGGTAAGAAGGGAGATGGGAAGCCCGCAGACCCAGGAAGGATTCCAGCTTCACTTTGTTTTAATAAACACTCAGAGATACAGTAAATATTTTAAAGGAGGAGACTTAGAACCAATCACACATGGGCATTCAGTTCCAGTGAACTGTTCTTACTGCAAGCAGGGGGGCAGCCTCTGTCCTGTGTGCCTCTCCTGGTCCTAGACATCTGCTTCTCCCTCCTGCCCTCCCCCTCACTCCTTCCCTTGTCCCCTTCCTCTTCCCCCCCACCCCCATGGCACCCCTGACACCTCATTCCTCATATTTGTTTTCTGTGATGCCAGAAACCCCATATGATTTGTCTCAGTATCATCAGCACCTCATGCAAGGTATTCCAGCTGCACAAATGCTAAAAATGCTTGTCAAATCAACATTGTGAAAATGACTCTACTACCCAAAGCAATCTACAGATTCAATGCAATCCCTATCAAACTACCACTGGCATTTTTCACAGAACTAGAACAAAAAAGTTCACAATTTGTATGGAAATACAAAAGACCCCGAATAGCCAAAGCAATCTTGAGAACAAAAAACAGAGCTGGAGGAATCAGGCTCCCTGACTTCAGACTATACTACAAAGCTCCAGTAATCAAGACAGCATGGTACTGGCACAAAAACAGAAAGATAGGGCTTCCCCAGTGGCGCAGTGGTTGGGGTCTGCCTGCCGATGCAGGGGGCGTGGGTTCGTGCCCCAGTCTGGGAGGATCCCACATGCCGTGGAGCGGCTGGGCCCGTGGGCCGTGGCCGCTGAGCCTGCATGTCCACAGCCTGTGCTCTGCAACGGGAGAGGCCACAACAGTGAGAGGCCCGCGTACCGCAAAAAAAAAAAACAAAAACAGAAAG
This sequence comes from Pseudorca crassidens, assembly GCF_039906515.1. Lineage (NCBI taxonomy): Eukaryota > Metazoa > Chordata > Mammalia > Artiodactyla > Delphinidae > Pseudorca > Pseudorca crassidens. Next base: position 71,280,430 of record NC_090310.1, on the reverse strand, counting down.
ATAGATCAATGGAACAGGATAGAAAGCCCAGAGATAAACCCATGCACATATGGTCACCTTATCTTTGATAAAGGAGGCAGGAATGTACAGTGGAGAAAGGACAGCCTCTTCAATAAGTGGTGCTGGGAAAACTGGACAGATACATGTAAAAGTATGAGATTAGATCACTCCCTAACACCATACAGAAAAATAAACTCAAAATGGATTAAAGACCTAAATGTAAGGCCAGAAACTATCAAACTCTTAGAGGAAAACATAGGCAGACACTCTATGACATAAATCACAGCAAGATCCTTTTTGACCCACCTCCTAGAGAAATGGAAATAAAAACAAAAATAAACAAATGGGACCTAATGAAACTTACAAGCTTTTGCACAGCAAAGGAAACCATAAATAAGACCAAAAGACAACCCTCAGAATGGGAGAAAATATTTGCAAATGAAGCAACTGACAAAGGATTAATCTCCAAAATTTACAAGTAGCTCATGCAGCTCAATAACAAAAAAACAAACAACCCAATCCAAAAGTGGGTAGAAGACCTAAATAGACATTTCTCCAAAGAAGATATACAGACTGCCAACAAACACATGAAAGAATGCTCAACATCATTAATCATTAGAGAAATGCAAATCAAAACTACAATGAGATATCATCTCACACCAGTCAGAATGGCCATCAGCAAAAAATCTACAAACAATAAATGCTGGAGAGGGTGTGGAGAAAAGGGAACCCTCTTGCACTGCTGGTGGGAATGTGAATTGGTACAGCCGCTATGGAGAACAGTATGGAGGTTCCTTAAAAAACTACAAATAGAACTACCATATGACCCAGCAATCCCACTACTGGGCATATACCCTGAGAAAACCATAATTCAAAAAGAGTCATGTACCAAAATGTTCATTGCAGCTCTATTTGCAATAGCCTGAAGATGGAAACAACCTAAGTGTCCATCATCGGATGAATGGATAAAGAAGATGTGGCACATATATACAATGGAATATTACTCAGCCATAAAAAGAAACGAAATTGAGCTATTTGTAATGAGGTGGATGGACCTAGAGTCTGTCATACAGAGTGAAGTAAGTCAGAAAGAGAAAAACAAATACCGTATGCTAACACATATATATGGAATTTGAGAAAAAAAATGTCAGGAAGAACCTGGGGTATGACGGGAATAAAGATACAGACCTACTAGAGAATGGACTTGAGGATATGGGAGGAGGAAGGGTAAGCTGTGACAAAGTGAGAGAGTGGCATGGACATATATACACTACCAAACGTAAAACAGATAGCTAGAGGGAAGCAGCCACATAGCACAGGGAGATCAGCTCCATGCTTTGTGTCCACCTAGAAGGGTGGGATAGGGAGGATGGGAGGGAGGGAGACGCAAGAGGGAAGAGATATGGGAACATATGTATATGTATAACTGATTCACTTTGTTATAAAGCAGAAACTAACACACCATTGTAAAGCAATTATACTCCAATAAAGATGTAGAAAATAAATAAATAAATAAATAAAAATAATGACCAACAAAGGCACGCACCCCAAGTTTTCTTCCCAGGGGCCTCCCTGTAAGCCAGCTGACACAGACTGCTTAGCCATGGAAAGGGAGATGCCAGCACCCCTTTGCCCGTGACCTCGTACTGTGCCGTGTCTAACAGGTCTCCTGCTCTCTCTCCTGACTTCCCACTATGGCTCTGCTTCGAGCTTCTGGATTTTGAGGCTCCACGCAGCTCCTTGACCACAGACCTCGGCTCATGGGTGCCCTTCAGGTCATTTCCTGCTCAAACGGCCCTGAGCAGCACCTGTCTCCACCCTCCCTGGACCTCAGGACCCACAAATGTGTATATGCACCATGTATATACCTCATGCACATGCTTGAGTGTATATATACCATAAGCACCCACACCCCCCATAAACATGTACACACACATATACACACTATGCATACCACATACCTACACATGCACCAATGTTTACACACACCACACACATATACATACCATGTATATCCCACAAATACACACCACAGATGTATACACACATGCATGTGCATGCCATGTGCACACACACGTATATGCACCATGTACACAACCCACACGTGTGTACACACCATGCACACATACCACATGTGTGTGCACAGTGTGTACACACCACACATCCATGCTACACACAGGTATACACATCATATATACACCCACACATGGATTTACATGTCATGTACACCACACACATGCAGACTCACACACACATGCACACACAGAGCATTCACTGTGACTATAATTCCTCCAGAATGGGCACTTCTGATCCAGCCTAACCACAGGTGATTGTTTCCTTGGAAGACCTCCAGAAGGCTAATTTCTGCGGCTCTTTTAAAACAAAACCCAAGACTTTTTCCCGCTTTATTAAGGTATAACTGACAAATAAAACTGTAATATATCTAAAGTGGACAGTGTGAACATTTGACATACGTATACATTGTGAAATGATACCCACAGTCAAGTTAATTAATACATCCATCACCTCACATAGTTGCTTTTTTTGGTGTGAGAACACTTAAGACTCTACTCTTTTAGCAAATTGCAAGTACACAATGCAATATTATTAACTATAGTTACCATGCTGTACTTTAGATCCTCAGAATTTACTCATAACTGAAAGTTTATACGCTTTGGCCAACGTCTCCCGATTTCCTCTGTTCCCCACCCCTGGCAACCACCATTTCACTCTCTGTTTCTATGACTTTGACTTTTCTTTTAGATTCTACATGTATTTAATACCATGTAGTATTTTTCTTTCTCTGTCGAGCTTATTTCACTTAGCATAATACCTTCAGGTTCATCCATGTGGTTGCAAATGTAAGGATTTCCTTATTTTTTGTGGCTGAATAATATTCCATTGTGTCTAGAGACCACATTTTCTTTATCCATTCATTTACCAACGAACATATTAGGGTGTTTCCATACCTTGGCTATTGTGAATAATGCTGCAATGAACATGGGAGTGCAGATATCTCTTCAAGACAGTGATCTCATTTCCTCTGGATATACACCTAGAAATGGAATTGCTGGATCGTATGGTAGTTCTATTTCCAATTTGTTGAAGAACCTCCATACTATTTCCCATAGTGGCTGCACCGGTTTACATTCCCACCACCAGTGCACAAGGGTTCCCTTTTCTTCACATCCTCACCAACACTTGTTATTTCTTATCCTTTTGATAACAGGCATCTTAACAAGTTTGAGATGATGTCTCACTGTGGTTTTGATTTGCATTTCCCTGATAATTAGTGATGTTGAACATCTTTTCTGTTGGCCATTTGTACGTCTTCTTTGGAAAAATATATATTTAGGTCTTTTGCCCAAAATTGGGTTATTTGGTTTTTTGTTATTGAGTTGTAAAAATTCCTTGTATATTTCAAATATTAATCCCTTTTCAGATATATGGTTTACAAATATTTATTCCCATTCTGTACGTTGCCCTTTCATTTTGTTGATTTTTTTTGTATGTTCAGAAATATTTTTAGTTTGATGTAGTCCCACTTGTTTATTTTTGCTTTTGTTGCTTTTGCTTTTGGTGTCAGACCCAAAAAATCATTGCCAAGACCAATGTCAAAGAGCTTTTCCCATATGTTTTCTTCTAGGAGTTTTACAGTTTCAGGTCTTACGTTCAAGTCTTTAATCCATTTTGAGTTAATTTTTTTTATGGTGTAACACAAGGGTCCAATTTCATTCTTTGCATGTGCATCTAGTTTTCCCAGAAGCATTTACTGAAGAAACTGTCCTTTCCCCCACTGTGTGTTCTTAGAGCCTTTGTCAAAAATTAGCTGACCCTATATATGTGGGTATATTTCTGGGTTCTCTGCTTTGTTCTTTTGATCTATGTGTCTGTTTTTTATGCTAATATTGTACTGAAAAATTCAATACTTGTATAAATGTGGAGCTTTTTAACCTTCAGATAAAGAGGAGGGCCATATTAGGCCCCAGGGAAGCAGCGGGTCTGAGTCCAGCCCACTCTAACATCTTAAATGTGGTGGTATGCAGCAGCCATAAATGGAAGGTATTCTGGGGAGGGGCACTGGGTCAGCCATTACAAGAAGGTATCATCTTCTTCTCACCAGGGCTGGGGCTGAACTGCCCAAGGACCCACCAAAAAGCCAACAGAGATGACAGTTTCCACAGTGCTGTAGCCAGAATGATGCGCTCTAGGAGCACAGGGGCAGACCAAGCCCATGGACATGGGCAAGCCAAGGTCTAGATGTCAAGCAACACAGATATAAAACCCAGGATCTGGGGCCAGAGGCAGAATCCAGGTCCTCACCCCAGAGACGGACCACAGCCCAAGCAGTTCTAGAGCAAACAAAGATAGGGAAGATGGGGTGGACAGAAACTGGGGTTCACTCTCCCGGACCAGCGAGGCTATCGGATGGAGGACAGCGGACTGGCTTAAAGGATAAGGGTGGAGTAGAGGGAAAGCAGCTGTGAAAAGTAGAGGCACGGGTTTCCCTAGTGGCGCAGTGGTTGAGAGTCCGCCTGCCGATGCAGGGGACACGGGTTTGTGCCCCGGTCCGGGAAGATCCCACACGCCGCAGAGCGGCTGGGCCCGTGAGTCATGGCCACTGAGCCTGCACGTCCGGAGCCTGTGCTCCGCAACGGGAGAGGCCACGACAGTGAGGGGCCCGCGTACCGCAAAAAAAAAAAAAAAAAAAAAAAAAAAGTAGAGGCAGAAAGCAGTTTTTACAGTGGTCATTCATTTATAAAACAAAAATTTATTGAGCTACTACATGCCAGGCAATAATGATACAGTGGCAATAAACAAGTTCTTGCTGTTACAGAATTGACGAAATTATTATACTTAAAAACTGAAAGAAGGTGCTATAAAAGAGAGTTTAGTTCTGCCAAGTGGCCTCTCTGGCATGAGTTAATTTCTGAACCCAAAGTCCTCTGACTTTAACTTTCAGCTGCACCATATACACACCCCCATGTTTCCCTCTCAAATACACCCCTTCTCAGAAGTGTTCTTTTTCCCACCAGCATATACCGACCTTGTTCCTAATTTAGCCCTTAGAATAAGCCAGGTTGTCAGTTTGCTATTCCCTAATCTCTTTTCACCACAGCAATTGAAGCTGATGCTTGCAATATAGCTGAGCTCCTAGTCCCACGATCTATCGTCCTCAGAGTATGCGTAATCACCATGAATCACGTTTACGGGAGCTCACAGAGCCCACACCAAGTAAACAGCACCCCCTGTCCCCATCCTGGTCTGGTCTGTTTCAACAAGCACCTATGGAGTATTATGATAGGAGAAGAGATCCAGCCCCTGCCCCCCAGAGACTCATAGTCCAGTGGGAAATGCAGACCCTGATGAGTTATTCAAACAGTACTGAAGGAGGCCACCTAAAGTGGGTGGGGTTAGGGGGCAAGCCAGGGGCAGCTTCCTGGAGAAGCGGTTGCCCTAACTGAATCTTGAAATAAGAGCAGGAGGAAGTGATTGCATGAAGATGTCGGGGAAGGAATCACGGAAGCAAGGGGGACAGTAGGAGGCAGCGAGGGCACAGTGAACCAGATTACACACCAGTCGGGGCTGCTGGGGTCCAGGCCAAGCATGGCAGGAGATGAGGTCACATGGGACCTTGGGGCCAGCTTCTGGAGGACCTTGTCAGCCAGGCTAAAGACCCTGAGTTGATTCAGGAGATGATGGAAAGTCACTGAGGGATGTTTTGCAGGGAAGACGGCTGTTACATGTACTGTTGCAATAGTTCCAGGAGAACTGAGGGAAGGGGTTATTTAACCTAGGACATACTGAATCAGGGGACCTGATGACACAGCCCACAAACATACCTTTATAACAAGCTGTCCCTGACACTGAACAAGAGAAAACAACCCTTCTAAAGATGCCAGCCAATGTACCACCTGACTGATAACAGAGCTTTCTCTATGCCCATATCCAATGTAGGTATACTCTTAAGAAAATCATTAGAAAGAGAACCATCAAAGATTGAAATCTCGAGCACCATAGCAAAGAACACACCTTTCTCACAAAGCCTCTTTCTCTTGTTAAACCCCATCACAATGATTATTGCAGCTCCTTGGCACGCAATCCACTCGTATGTCCACCTTTTGTCAACAGCTAGAGTTTACGAAGAAAGGGGTGCAGGAAAGAACATGAGGACTAGGGTAACTGACCTGCATTCTGCTCGAGACCCTGCTACCGAACAGCTGTGGAGGTCTGGGAAAATTGTTCAGCCTTGGACTTAAGTTGGGCGTGACAACTCATGTTCACTTGCCTGAAAGCTTCCAAGGTCTGGCACTGAAAGTCTCTGTCCCAGGAGATCCCTCTTCCTGGGCAAACCAGGATGGTCGATCACCCTACCACAGTTTCCTCTTTTGTATATAAGAGTGCGAATACCTGCCTGCAGGCGCTGTGAGGATCTGAGGAGATTCTGTAGTCTTCCACAGTATTGAAAACGTAGTAAGTGGTCCAAACGTGCCAGTTCCCTGTTTTGTTTTCTTTCTATCACTTGGGCGTCCTCCCTCAGGTTGCAAATAGACATTTCTGCTACCAAGCACTTCCACGGTGGTGATTTCATTTGATTCTCACAACGACCCAGTCTGGGAGACAGGGTAGAAATTTTGTGCCCACTTGATAGACAGAGAAATGGAAAGTCAGACAAGTAAATGGCTCAGTGGGAAACACCTTTTTCCACGACTTCTCAAGTTTCTCCCCAGGCCTTAAGGAAGGAAATCGCTACCTACGGCTCTCAGATCCCTTGGGAGACACATGGCTGATGGGATCAATCGGGCTGTGACTTTTACTGGGCCGTGTCTTACTGATGGGTAATGTGCCCTCCCTCCTGCCAAGTTGTTCATTCTCTCTACAGAGTTGTAGGTTTGTTTGGTAAAAACAAACTCAGATTTAAGCAAATTGACTAAGAAACAGGAAACCTAGTTAAGCCTAGTGGCCAGGCCAACCTTTTCCAACTCCACTCCTCCCAGAGGACTTTGACTTGGGATGCCGGACACCCACTCAATCATCTTTAAAACCGGGACTTTGTTTCTCATCCAGCTATTGATCCTTTGCCAGAGGACCCGAGAGCAGGGGAAGAGGGAGGAGTGGTAACATTCAGCCCTAACAACTGACCCCCAAGCCCCTCAAAAACAGACCCAATGACTCGGCTACTAAACAGGACATGAACCCATGGCAGCTGCTTCTCTCTACCCTGGGTAGTGGCACCCTGGAAACCACACCTGCTAGGAACTCTATCAATTTTGTTGACACCCTCCCCCCAGACAATCAGCTTTGAGAAAAAGCTGTTTTAGGCAACATGGTCAGCCTTTTGCTGCCATTCATTGAGGGTTTAGTACCTCTGTATTGATTTCCTTGCCACTGCCTCTGAACAGTAATTCTTGCAGCAGAAAAACAAGGCTCGGTGTGCAACATTTCCCGTCCAAGTGGCAGGTAACAGCCATCCCTGGGATGCTGATTTCCCTAGCGATGCCGCAAAATGACAGCACGCCTGCAACGTGTCCTTTGCGTATTCCAAAGAGTGATTTCTACAGCTGCAGGAGGTCACTTCCAATGTGAACTGCAGCTCCGCCTCTATCCTAGGTCAGCAGTGCCTTCACATGCCTGCTTTTGGAAATCCAAGGATCACCCACTTTTCCTCACACTGACTTGCAGTCACAGGCTTTAAGAAGGTCCTGTCTTGTGTTTATATCATGTTTGTTGCGTTCATATTTCTCTTAAATGTTAATTCCCAGCAATTAGAAAGGACCTTAAAAATCTTCCCTTGCAAGTACCT